>NC_064614.1:1016009181-1016314431 GCF_023898315.1 Schistocerca nitens | reverse complement strand
AGGGACGAATGGAGACGTGTCGTCTTCAGCGATGAGAGTCGCTTCTGCCTTGGTGCCAATGATGGTCGTATGCGTGTTTGGCGCCGTGCAGGTGAGCGCCACAATCAGGACTGCATACGACCGAGGCACACAGGGCCAACACCCGGCATCATGGTGTGGGGAGCGATCTCCTACACTGGCCGTACACCACTGGTGATCGTCGAGGGGACACTGAATAGTGCACGGTACATCCAAACCGTCATCGAACCCATCGTTCTACCATTCCTAGACCGGCAAAGGAACTTGCTGTTCCAACAGGACAATGCACGTCCGCATGTATCCCGTGCCACCCAACGTGCTCTAGAAGGTGTACGTCAACTACCCTGGCCAGCAAGATCTCTGGATCTGTCCCCCATTGAGCATGTTTGGGGCTGGATGAAGCGTCGTCTCACGCGGTCTGCACGTCCAGCACGAACGCTGGTCCAACTGAGGCGCCAGGTGGAAATGGCATGGCAAGCCGTTCCACAGGACTACATCCAGCATCTCTACGATCGTCTCCATGGGAGAATAGCAGCCTGCATTGCTGCGAAAGGTGGATATACACTGTACTAGTGCCGACATTGTGCATGCTCTGTGCCTGTGTCTATGTGCCTGTGGTTCTGTCAGTGTGATCATGTGATATATCTGACCCCAGGAATGTGTCAATAAAGTTTCCCCTTCCTGGGACAATGGATTCACGGTGTTCTTATTTCAATTTCCAGGAGTGTATATGGCTTTTCGTTCCTGACTGCTACTGCACAAGGTAATCCGCTCACTATATGAGGCCGAAAACCCCCGATCCCTTACACGCGACCTCATAGCTGAGTCAGTGCAACTGCGGCGATACCAAGGCAGTTGGATTGAATCCTTTTCGTAACGTAAATATTCGTCACGATAGTTTGGCGAGTGAAACAAGGAGAAGAAATGACGCACGTATCGTGATTATAAAACCAAAACCTCCGTTCGAACAGATCTCGGAAGACCCTAACAGTACTGACTGACACCGATGTCATCCTCAACCTAAAGGCGTCAGTGGATGCGAATTCGGAGGCGCGTAAGGTCAGCACACCGCTCTTCCGGCCGTTGTCAGTTTCCGTGACCAGAGCCACTACTTCTCACTCATGCAGCTCCTCAGTTTACATCATAAGGGCTGAGTGCACCCCGCTTGTCAACAGCGCTCGGCAGACCCTCCTAGGGCCAGTCAAGCCTGAGAGCGCTTTTCTTTGGTGATCTACATCTACATCGGTGTGTGGCGGAGGGTACTTTGAGTACCTCTATCGGTTCTCCCTTCTATTCCAGTGTCGTATTGTTCGTGGAAAGATAGATTGTCGGTATGCCTCTGTGTGGGCTCTAATCTCTCTGATTTTATCCTCATGGTCTCTTCGCGAGATGGACGTCGGAGGGAGCAATATCCTGCTTGACACCTCAGTGAAGGTATGTTCTCAAAACTTCAACAAAAGCCCGTACCGAGGTATTGAGCGTCTCTCTTGCAGAGTCTTCCACTGGAGTTTATCTATCATCTCCGTAACGCTTTCCCGATTACTAAATGATACTGTAACGGAGCGCGCTGCTGTCCGTAGGATCTTCTCTATCTCTTCTATCAACTCTATCTGGTACGGATCCCACACTGGTGAGGAATATTCAAACAGTGGGCGAACAAGTGTACTGTAACCTACTTCCTTTGTATTCGGATTGCTTTTCCTTAGGATTCTTCCAATGAATCTCAGTCTGGCATCTGCTTTACCGACGATCAACTTTATATGATCATTCCATTTTAAATCACTCCTAATGCGTACTCCCAGATAATTTATGGAATTAACTGCTTCCAGTTGCTGACCTGCTATCTTGTAGCTAAATGACAAAGGATCTTTCTTTCTATGTATTCGCAGCACATTACACTTGTCTACATTAAGATTCAATTGCCATTCCCTGTACCATGCGTCAATTCGTTGCAAATCCTCCTGCATTTCAGTACAATTTTCCATTGTTACAACCTCTCGATGTACTACAGCATCATCCGCAAAAAGTCTCAGTGAATTTCCGATGTTATCCACAAGGTCATTTATGTATATCATGAATAGCAACGGTCCTACGACACTTCCCTGCGGCACACCTGAAATCAATATTACTTCGGAAGATTTCTCTCCATTGAGAATGACATGCTGCGTTCTGCTATCTAGGGACTCTTCAATCCAACCACACAATTGGTCTGACAGTCCATATGCTCTTACTTTGTTCATTAAACGACTGTGGGGAACTGTATCGAACGCCTTGCGGAAGTCAAGAAACACAGCATCTACCTGTGAACCCGTGTCTATGGCCCTCTGAGTCTCGTGGACGAATAGCGCTAGCTGGGTTTCACACGATCTTTTTTGAAACCCACGCTGATTCCTACAGAGTAGATTTCTTGTCTCCAGTAAAATCATTATACTGGAACGGGACTCTGACGGGAACCGGTGTTACCACTGCGGCAAGGCTGTTCCCTCATTTCATGACCATACTGTGTGGAAACGCGTACTCGTCAATTGGAAATCTTTTAGCAGTGTCTCAGCGTGTACCACTGTTCATAGTGATTCGTGAAACACCTTGGTGGCATTTGTTAGTAATAGTATGAGTGGACAATTGATTTCCCCTCCCCTCCCCCCTTTCTTCCATAACATTCTGTTCATCTTTGGAACACAACCTACGACCAGCTTAGAGACAGAAGTGGTGACACTTTCTGCAGGACCTGACCACCATTTTGCAGGACAATGCTCAAGCACGTACAGTGCAAGCTGTTACTGATTTGTTTGACTGATGTGGCTGCTAAGTGCTATACCACCTACTGCACTCCCCTGATTTAAGCCCGCGTGAGTTCAACTCGATTTCTAAACTGAAGGAAACACTTCACGGTATTCGTTTCAGAACTGTTACAAATTCGTCGGGCAATAGACCGCGCCGTTCGAACTGTCAACACAACTGGCGTTGCTAAGAGTATCCTACGACTTCCATATCGCTAGTAACGGGTTATACACAATGCTGGTGACTACTTTGAATGTCAGTAAAACTTTGAAACACGTATCTATTTTGTACGAGCTGTAAATAAATATTTGCCACTATTAAAGTTCGAACCCTCGTATAAGCTAGATTTTCGAAGAAGAGGTGAGGAAGGAGGAATGTGAGGGGGATATTTTTTACAAAGGAAAATGTTGTGCGGGTAGGGGCGAGAGGAGTAACTAGCTGGAATATTATTGTAATATTACTGGAAAGATGCTGCCGGGGTTAATAAAAGGTTGACATCATCTATCGTTTCCACCAGGTTGTTAATCTGAGTGAATATTTTATTAAGCACTGCTACCTAGTTTCGAGTGAATGCTGATTCTAACGTGCACCATCATAAATCATATGAAATAGAAATCACATGCCATGCACAGTTATGTGTAGCGAGACATGTCTGTTTATACTACCGTGAGGATGACATACGTGCAAACATTATGCCTTTAACTTTAGGAGCACTGCCGACTCGCGGGAGCTCGGCCACGCACATGGCGTGAGCGTGCGGTGTCGCTGTGTCGGCAGTTCGGCTGCCCGAGAGCAACCTCTCCTCTGGGCTAGCGTGTACCTGGCCATTAGCATCAGCTACCAGGGAGCCACGCGCAATGGCTTGAGAGGGGACGGGGAACTGGAGGGAAAAAAAGGTCAAGCGCCAGATCGCCACAGTCCGTGTCGGCTCTAAGGTAGCAACAAGGCTGCGGCGAGATTCACCGCCAAGGTCGCAGGCACAGAGGTGGAGCAAATGTCCACTGAAGCAGACTGTACCACTGAACGAAACATCGCATCGCCCAGTGGTCCATTTCGCTTCAAATTCTGGACAGAGTAGAAGAAAACGGAGGAACGGGTCTGGCTTTAGTCCTGCTAAATCTTGTGTACGTAGGACTGGTACATACTTGCGTAATGCTGCGATGTCGTTCTAGTCTCAAGCTGATATAATACGTGCCGTGACAGTTGCCGGTAAACAGTGAATCGGACAACGTCACATTTTTTCCGATAATGTGTGTGAGACTTGATTAATATACACTGAAGTGCCAAAGAAACTGGTATAGGCATGCGTATTCAAATACAGAGATACGTAAACAGGCAGAATACGGCGCTGCGGTAGGCAAGGCCTGTGTAAGACAACTGTCTGGCGCAGTTGTCAGATCGGTTACTACAATGGCAAGTTATCAAGATGTAAGAGAGTTCGAATGTGCTGATACAGTCGGCGCACGAGCGATGGGACACAGCATCACCGAGGTAGCGATGAAGTGAGTATTTTTCCGTACGACCATTTACGAGTGTACCGTAAATATCAGGAATCCGGTAAAACTCAAATCTCCAACAACTCTGCTGCCAGAGAAAGATCCTGTAAGAACGGGACCAACTACGACCGAAGAGAATCGTTCAATGTGACAGAAGTACAACCCTTCCGCAATTTACTGCACATTTAAATCCTAGACCATCAACAAGTGTCAGCGTGCGAATCATTCGACGAAACATCATCGATACGGGCTTTCGGAGGCAAAGGCCCACTCGTGATGACTAGACGACACAAAGCTTCACGCATCGCTTGGACCCGTCAGCACCGTCTCTGTACTGTTGATGACTGGAAATATCTTGCCTGGTCGGATGAGTCTCGTTTCAAATTTTATCGAGCGGATGGACGCGTACATTATAGAAACAACCTCATGAATTCATGGACCCTGCATGTTAGCAGGGGACTTTCATGCTGGTGGAGGGACTGTGACGGTGTGTAGTTGGAGTGATATAGGACTCCTGATACATCTAGATACGACTCTGACAGGTGACACGTGCGCAAGCATTTTGTCTGATCACCTCCATGTCCTTAGTGTATTCCGTCGAACTTGGGCAATTCCAGCAGGACAATGCGACACCCCACATGTGCAGAATTACTACAGAGTGCCTCCAGGAACACTCTTCTGAATTTAAACACTTTCGCTGGTCACCAAGCTCCCCAGACACGAACATAATTGAGCATATCTGGGATTTCTTACAACGTGCTGTTCATAAGAGATCTCCACCACCTAGTAAAAGAAAAAAAAGAAAAAAGAAAAAAAACGCTCTCCCGGTCGTTATGACGGTTTTCTGTAACCTGGGCCGCTACTATTCGGTCGAGTATCTCCTCAACTGGCATCACGAGGCTGAATGCACCGCCAGAAATGGTAACAGTGCATGGCGGCCAGGATGGTCACCGATCCAAGTGCCGGCCACTCCCGACAGCGCTCAATTTCGGTGATCTGACGGGAACCGGTGTATCCACTGTGGCAACTCCGTTGCCGACACCCCCTCGTACTCTTATGAGATTTATGGACAGCACTGAAGGATTGATGGTGTTAGTTCCCTCCAGCACAACTGCAGACATTGGTCGAGTCCATGCCAAGTTGTGTTGCGGCACTTCTGCGTGCTCACGGCGGCCCTACGCGATATTAGGTGGGTGTGTGAATTGCTAAGGGACCAAAGTGCTGAGATCCTCGGCCCCTAGACTTACACACTTCTTATACTAACTTAAACGAACTTATGGTAAGAACAACACACACAGCCATGCCTGGAGGAGGATTCGAACCTCTGGCGGGAGGGGCAGCGCAATCCGTGACATGACGCCTCTAACCGCGCGGCCGCTCCGCGCACACGATATTAGGCAGGCGTACCAGTTTCTTTGGCTCTTCAGTGTATGACAGCGATTCTGCTTAGTTGTCAGGATAAAATAAGATGATTAGCGCTCAAGAAGGTATGTTTATCACATTTTTGACCGGTGTAATGACGCATATCGATTTAGAACTAAACTACTACCGATATTATCCGAAATCGTTGGCTACCAAATTTCCTCCCACTGGCTCCACATTTGTAACTGGCTCTCGTACTACCTTAATAGCGTAGTTCACGAGTTCAAATGTATCTGCGTGCACATATTTGCATTTTTTAGTCGACGGTCACTTCCCTACGGTGCGGCAATGCCACATCGTAAAAATGGGTTCCTCATTACTGCAGCTACCTCTGCACACAAAAATGTCAATAATGTTTTCTGTAGAAATCGTAGGGAGCTGTTCGGAACTGTGAACATATTTTTGTCCTCAAAGTGACAAATAATTTTTATTATAAGATTAAAATTTTCCTAAGTAACGTTTCTTTTTTTGCGAAATGCAGCAGAGCTATTAAATTTTTTTAGATTGAACTGAAACGTGTGGATTAATATCTTTGAAAAGGATTGTGTATTTCTCATAAGTCGGGTGCGAACTTCACCCGACACAGTATTCTGCAATAATGCCCGATGCCGATATCAGTCCACATGGTTTCGATGCGAGAATACGCCATGATCGAAGCTGGCCCGTTGCCGATTGGTCGACTGTCTGAAGATGCGCATGAAACTCGGTATAAGGATACTCGCCGTTACCAAGGATATTTTACACGCATATGTTCCCGCTAGGTAACAACGTTTGACGTATTCCATTGACTTCTGGCATCTTCGGATCGATTCATCTTGAGAGTCCAGAAAATGACAACTGACGAAGACAAACGGATGTCACATGATGTAAAGGAACTGCTTTTTGAACCGTTCACGAACGCAATAACACAAGCGACGAATGTGACTACGATTTCGATTGAAAAACGTGAAATATCGACTAAAGCATTTCAATATGGCGATTTCTACTTCTAATTCTTTATCAGCGACTTGAGTATAAAGTTTTACTGGAATCCGCTAAATTTGTAATTCCGACATCGGACTTCTTCATGAGCGACTCAAAGCATTTAAAAAGGACGCATTTTTGCATTGTTTTATGTCCATTTTTATGTTCTTTCCAGATCTTGAAGCGAGTTGGGCCACTGTGCTTCGCAGTCGTTTTCTCTTTCCCCGAACTGAGGCGCGTTGTGCTCCAAATGGTGTGATGACACACACAACACGTGCGGAGCAATGTACGCGTAATGTTGTTTTCACAGAGTGACCGCCCCAATTAAATATCGATAGCTATTCAACGGCCGCTTGATGGATTATCGAAAACGAAAACGAATTCTGCAGAATTGACGGAATCCAATTACGGGATGGAGCGCGCCAAATCTGCCCGCCTCGCTGCTGGCCCAGCACTGTGAGGTGTCCGCGCGTGAGCAGCGCCTGCCAAGTGGAGTAGTCCCCCCCCCCCCACCCCCCCGCCAACCCCATGCCCCACTGCCTGAAGCGATATGGAATAGTGCCGGCGAAATGTTCGCTTATATCGAAATGACATCGACGCCCCATATGTCGAAATATTTCTCCTTGGGGTCGACAAATACAGAGGATCATTTTCATTGGAAACACTCTGAATCGTGGGACGGCAGAAGATGCACCGGACAACGCTTTATATTGTTCTCAAATAGTCGTCTCTCCACTAAACGCTTACATACCAATGTACTACATTCACGATACATTTATATCGAATAAAAAAAAGAAACAAACAAACGAGGGGCGCTCCATAAGTAATGTAACTGTTTTTTCAGAAGGCAGGTTGATTTTATTCGGGATTCCAATACACCGCTTTTTACCCACTTCTTCGGGCTACAAAACCCCATTTTTCAACATTATCATCCGCTCAATGCGACGGCATTGCACCACCTTACCGGTGGAGCATGGTACCACTCTACTGCTCGATTTCGGAGCCAGCGTTTACTGCATCAATAACCTCGTCATCATCTACGTACTGCTTCTCGCGGAGTGCATTCTTCATTGGGCAAAAGAGATGGAAGGTGCGAGATCCGGGCTTTAGCATGGATGAGGAAGAGCAGTCCAGTAAATTTTTGTGAGCTGCTCTAGGGTGCCTTGCGTTGTCATGGAGAACGAGAATTTCAATTGCATTTTTGTGGCGCGAGCACGCTGAAGTCCAAGAATGCATCAGATACAGCTGCCTGCGGCCAGTCCACATGCGGGAGATCGAACAGGTTTCCGCGACCTTGTTGCGACTGTGACAGACGCCTCGCCCAACGACTTACCGTGCTTTTTTCTACTGCCAAGTCTCCGTAGACATTCTGCAAGCGGCTATGAATATCTGCGATCATCTAGTTTTCCACCAAAAGAAACTCAGTTACAGCTCTCTGCTTGGAATGCAGCTCAGTTACAGACACCATTTTCAAGGCTACGTATACCACTGCCACCTACCATAACTTCATGAAACTACAGGAGCGAGAATATTCCACGACGTCCCTCAACAAATTCTGCATTTTTTCAACCTAAATTTCAGGAGAAACAATGTGATGATCACTTACTGAATGAACGTGGTGTTATGCCGATGTTTTGTGTTCCATCTGAGATAGCGTAAATCGAGTGATTATGATAAAAATAGCGTTGTCTTTTATATGAATGGTATTTACAGAGGTCCAACGAATAATTTCCCGTCCTCGTCGTTTCCCACGGTTTGAAATTCGGTGCACTTCTGTTCTTATTGTTTGTAAATGACGATCTTCTTGATCTTATACTGTTGAGGTCAGTATAGGAGACGTTACGACTGAAATTTTCAAGACATTTTTATCATTTATCTATAAGTGGCCTACATTAATAAAACGGTTGATACAATTGTATATGAAAGCAGGATGTAATTTCATCGGTACCTATAGAGCATGGATAAACACTGTACTTAAACTACAATCTTAACAACTATCGGATGTGTACGTTGATGAGAAATTTAATGGTAAATTTTGTACAATATAAGACATGAACAACAGCAACAATGTTTATTCTGCCTTAGAGGACTGAGGTAATGAAAATGCCGTCGGGCAGACCGTTCGCCTGGTGCAGGTCTTTCGAGTTGACGACACTTCGGAGACTTGCGTGTCGATGAGGTTGAAACGATGATTATAAGGACAACACAACACCCATTTCCCGAGCAGAGAAAATCTCCGACCCACCCGGGAATCGAACCCGGGCCGTTAGGTACGACATTCCGTCGCGCTGACCACTCATCTACCAGCGGTGGACAGTACTTGCATGTAGGAGGCACGGGAAGCAAGTTATGTTTCTTTTCTTTTTATAAATAAAGAGTTCAGTTCATCTTAAAGCGTTATGTACAGATTACTTTGAATTTCTGCCACAGGCCATCCCAACTTTCTTCCTTCATTGTTCCTGTCTGTGCTGTCTCCCTCAATATCCGAAACTACTGATAACAATAAACAACAGTAGCATTCGGGGATACACTATTTGATCAAAAGTATCTGGACATAATAGTGGGCATTAATATGACGTTTCTCCACCCTTCGCCTTTACAACAGCTTGACCTCTTCTCACCGTCGGCGACATTTTCAGTGAGGTGTCTGAATGTCTGTGAAAGAAACACAGTCCGTTCTTCCTCAACAGAGGAAACCATAGAAAGTAGTGATGATGGCCGCTGGGGTCTGCAGCGCATTAGACGTTCTAACTCAACCCAAATTCCACCGTGATCTGGTCGCTCCTCTGGGCGGGTCAGTCTATTTCAGGAACTTTATTATTAACCACAAAGCGCCTGTAACTTTTTCTTGTACTCCTTCCCCTACAACTGCATTCCAGTCCCCCATGACTATTAGATTTTCGTTTCCCTTTACGTACTTTCTCCACCTCTTCATCTTCAGGTTGCGACGTCGGCATGTATACCTGAACTATCGTTGCCGGTATGGTTTGCTGTCGATTCAGATAAGAACAACCCTATCACTGAACTGTTCACAGTAACACTCTCTCTGCCCTACCTTCCTGTTCATAACGAATCCTACTCCCTTTATACCAATTTCTGCTGCTGTTAATATTACCCTATATTCATCAGAAATCCTCTCCTTCTTTCCATTTCGCTTCACTGACCCATACTATATCTTGATTGAGCCTTTGCACTTCTCTTTTTAGATTTTCTCGGTTCTCTACGATATTCGAGCTTCTAAAATCCCAAGCCCCGACTGGTAGAACGTTACCCCTTCATTGATTATTCAGTCTGTTTCTCATGGTCACCTCCCCCTTGGCAGTCCCCTCCCAGAAATCCGAATGGGGGACTATTCCGGAATCTTTTGCCCAAGGAGATATCATCATGACAGTTTTTCGATTACAGGCCACATGTCCTGTGGATACACGTTATGTGTCTTTAATGCAGTGGTTTCCATTGCCTTCTGCATCCTCATGGTGTTGATCATTGTTTATTCATCCATTTTAGCGGCAGTTTCCCATCCCAAGGACAAGAGTGTGTCCTGAACCTCTGCCCGCTCCTCTGCCCTCTTGACAAAGCCGTTGGCAGAATGAGAGTGACTTCTAACGCAGGAAGCCTTCAGCTGCCAATGCTCATTGTTAATCAAAATTTAAGCTGTGGCGGGTTTTGAACGCAGGACCGAGGTTGTTTTGATTAGTAGCCAAAGATACTTCCCCTAGACCATCGGTGCGGTAAGCATATAACAACAAATCTAGTCTAGAAAGTTGTATCAGGTTATACGGAATCCACCGGTTTTTACGTCGTGCTACATGGAATACCATGCTTCTATGTCGGGTATAATGGAATACCAAGTATTCCATATTGCCGGATATGCTATCTTGTACTTGGGAACGTACCAAACAAGGAATAACTTTCTACTGCTCTTCTAATTGATGTACCTTTGAAATCATATCTGCAAAAAGTTTGTGGAACTACAAAAACTATTTTTATGCACTGTCGCTCATACGATGTATTGAGACGACCTGGACTTTGTGCAGAGCATCATGGGGGCACTTAGAAGTAGTTCATGCGCCTACCGCTTCGCAGCTCCGCTCGAGGGACGACAGAACACGGTATGTCACAGTAGCCGACTATTCTATTCCATAATGCCCGAGTTTCCCATACTAATATTGTAAATTAAGTGACATTCAGCACATCATTGCACCGTATCCAAGCTATCTGTAACTAACGAACTTGTTAGCAGATGATAAATGCATCGCCACCAGCGTAGTTTTATGCAGTGAAATCTGAAATCTGCTACCTACAGACACAGTTCGACACGATGATATTTGGTGCCACCGTATCTCTTCCCTTTACCAAAAAATTCTGGAAGTGTCAGTTTCGTCTACCAACAGAATCCGAATAATCAACCTCGTGGTTGAAGTGTGATTTACACACTGAGCATACGCTGATGCAAATTAATTCTGAAAAAAGTAATATGATAACATGCTTTTCTAAGAGCCTTGGTTCCTACAATTACTCATTTATCATCCTTCAGATACTTCAGATCTGGGGAACTTATTGTAGCGTATGAAACATTCAACATTACAGTGATGTTGATTTATGTTGCTCAACAGAATAACCTATTTTATCAAACTTGATCGTGTGTTAGGGATGACTTGATAGAATCATTACACTCGTACTTCCCAGCTAAATCCCAAGACGGTTAAGTGAGAGTCACGAATATAACTGGACATTAAAAAAAATAAAATTATATGCAAATATATGCAAATGGTTCAAATGGCTCCGAGCACTATGGGACTCAACTGCTGTGGTCATAAGTCCCCTAGAAATTAGAACTACTTAAAACTAACTAACCTAAGGACAGCACACAACACCCAGCCATCACGAGGCAGAGAAAATCCCTGACCCCGCCGGGAATCGAACCCGGGCGTGGGAAGCGAGAACGCTACCGCACGACCACGAGCTGCGGGCGAATATATGCAAGAGAAGTTGCTCTCATAAAGATATATTCAGCTTACAGACTGAAAACTCAAACCACATTAAGCCATTCACTAAAGACATCCAATGGAGAACAGAGAAAACAAAAAGGCTACGAACTTCTCAGAAAATACCACATGACTTAAATTTTGGAATGCAGAAGTCAGAGTTTTGACGTCACACAAGGTCATTTGGAACTGAACAGATTTGAAGGATTTGGATGGGGATGGGTGTGAAGAGAGAATCGTCCAGGCAGTCATCTGAGATAATTTTGGGGAATAATGGAGGGCCTAAACGAGAGTCATCCATTTTGAATTTCATCTATGCTCTACCGAATACGAGTCCAGTGTCCAAACACTACCCTCTACGTACACTACACTTAATTCTCAGATGAACTAGATGGTATGTTTGAGAAACTATACAGTTTTATAGTTCACAATCCAGTTCCACACAAGTAAGGTATTGTTGTGTAAATGTTATCTTGATTCGTTTCTTTTGTAACCTCGTCGGAGAACGATTTCCATACAGCTGTGTGGACTGTTCTTGGTGTATTAATACACCCCTGGTCTTTAAGGCTGGAACACCATCTAGGCGGCCTACAACAAATATCAAATTGGAATTAAGTGTAATATGGGAGGACTTCAGAAAGTAAGTTATACATTATTATGGTAAAACTAATATTTTTATTGAATGCTGCACTACATTTCAGAATGACACGGATGAGTGACACTATTTATAATTATGATCACCAAGTAATTTCCCATCGCTGGAAAAAAATATTCCCTCCCCCCCCTCCGCCCCCCCCCTTGTATACAGTATACACTGCGGCCAATCGCGACATTGCATTTGGTCCATATAACACCAGAATTTGAAGATGAATCTGTGTACGGTTGAGACGTTTTACCCAGAAGAATCGAACCGTCTCGTGTACATCAACTTTGGAGTATGGTTTCAGTTGCCACTCCACATCACTGAGCTTCCGAAGCTTGTAATGCATCAGTCTTTGGAACTACTTAGGTCTACGACCAAACATTTTCAGAACTGAAGTATTAGCACATCGAATAAGATAGAGTGATGAACATTTGAAAGCAATTCTCTTGAGCGGATACAGCAGCACCAAACCGAGCATTAATTTCACAAATCTCATTAACTTGTTTTATTTCTTAGTTTTTCAGACTCAGATATGTGCACACTAGGTATGATGTTGCTATCTTTTGCTAATATCACCTCCCGTAAGAACTTTTATAGTTAATAAATATGTTGGCTGTCGTTCTTTGTGCACCGCAGGCCACTTACCCATGAATCATGATTAACATGGAATACTGAACTTAGTTTTCCATCTTTTTCCCAAGAGATTTCGTTCTAGGTTGCAAGTATTGTAAATAATGATAATGCGGCCCATGCTTGTAATTTTGTCAGCTACCCAGCGCTCTGTGAAAATGGTTTGGTGACCTGTGGGCTGGTTCCGGCCCGCGATTTGTTTCACTCCGACCCACAGAAGAATTTCGTTGGAGAACTAGTGAGTTCCTCAGACGTTCAGTATTATTGCAAAACGTCAATACAATGACGGAGTGAGGGAGGGATTGTCGTATTGCCACTACGAGAAATATTGACGAACAGTGATGATGTCGACCTATATACACTCCTGGAAATTGAAATAAGAACACCGTGAATTCATTGTCCCAGGAAGGGGAAACTTTATTGACACATTCCTGGGGTCAGATACATCACATGATCACACTGACAGAACCACAGGCACATAGACACAGGCAACAGAGCATGCACACTGTCGGCACTAGTACAGTGTATATCCACCTTTCGCAGCAATGCAGGCTGCTATTCTCCCATGGAGACGATCGTAGAGATGCTGGATGTAGTCCTGTGGAACGGCTTCCCATGCCATTTCCACCTGGCGCCTCAGTGGGACCAGCGTTCGTGCTGGACGTGCAGACCGCGTGAGACGACGCTTCATCCAGTCCCAAACATGCTCAATGGGGGACAGATCCGGAGATCTTGCTGGCCAGGGTAGTTGACTTACACCTTCTAGAGCACGTTGGGTGGCACGGGATACATGCGGACGTGCATTGTCCTGTTGGAACAGCAAGTTCCCTTGCCGGTCTAGGAATGGTAGAACGATGGGTTCGATGACGGTTTGGATGTACCGTGCACTATTCAGTGTCCCCTCGACGATCACCAGTGGTGTACGGCCAGTGTAGGAGATCGCTCCCCACACCATGATGCCGGGTGTTGGCCCTGTGTGCCTCGGTCGTATGCAGTCCTGATTGTGGCGCTCACCTGCACGGCGCCAAACACACATACGACCATCATTGGCACCAAGGCAGAAGCGACTCTCATCGCTGAAGACGACACGTCTCCATTCGTCCCTCCATTCACGCCTGTCGCGACACCACTGGAGGCGGGCTGCACGATGTTGGGGCGTGAGCGGAAGACGGCCTAACGGTGTGCGGGACCGTAGCCCAGCTTCATGGAGACGGTTGCGAATGGTCCTCGCCGATACCACAGGAGCAACAGTGTCCCTAATTTGCTGGGAAATGGCGGTGCGGTCCCCTACGGCACTGCGTAGGATCCTACGGTCTTGGCGTGCATCCGTGCGTCGCTGCGGTCCGGTCCCAGGTCGACGGGCACGTGCACCTTCCGCCGACCACTGGCGACAACATCGATGTACTGTGGAGACCTCACGCCCCACGTGTTGAGCAATTCGGCGGTACGTCCACCCGGCCTCCCGCATGCCCACTATACGCCCTCGCTCAAAGTCCGTCAACTGCACATACGGTTCACGTCCACGCTGTCGCGGCATGCTACCAGTGTTAAAGACTGCGATGGAGCTCCGTATGCCACGGCAAACTGGCTGACACTGACGGCGGCGGTGCACAAATGCTGCGCAGCTAGCGCCATTCGACGGCCAACACCGCGGTTCCTGGTGTGTCCGCTGTGCCGTGCGTGTGATCATTGCTTGTACAGCCCTCTCGCAGTGTCCGGAGCAAGTATGGTGGGTCTGACACACCGGTGTCAATGTGTTCTTTTTTCCATTTCCAGGAGTGTATTCTAAAAATTACCAACATGTATCGATCTCGTGAGTATGGGCATTGTCAGTTTCACATTTCGCCACTCTGTTGTTCCCATTTTTCCAGTTTGGCTTCTGTATAACACGGCTGATATATGTTAAGGTGAAGGGATCAAAATTTTCAACATTTTAAAGTTGAAAAAGAAATGACGGTTAATATACAGTATTTAATATTACAGAGGCAATCCATGACTATGCAGTCCGTTATCAAAAGTATTTTCTGGAAAATATTTAAAACCTGCTAGCTAATAGTGTTTCTAGATATTGACACACTCGACTGATTTGCGTGTAGCTAAAAAGGACAGAGTTACTCCTGATTGCTTATCGATTGGGATTGGCTATTTTATCACCGTATTTTGTTTTTCTGTTATTTCTCGTATTAACGTTAACAAGTAATTTTTATGGGTTGTGGACGTATTAGAACACTGCAACTGGTGAAACTTGAGGTAATTTATAATGAATTAGCTGCAACCAGTTCCTTTTATAGGTGTTAATTTTTCACAATACTTGAAGAACCCTGGCATCCCATGTTCAGATGTTTACACTTATTCCCGTGTTATGAAATTTTTTTTCTTTACTAACAGCGTTGCAGAATGTTTCAAAGCACGTTTTTAAGCTATATCGGTATGTTATCTCAGGAACATTAACGTCGTGGACGCTATAGTTTTGACTATGTGCACAGGGAGTACAGCTGACGAGGTGGCCCAAGAGGGAGTACACGAATCAGGCTCGCGGGTAGTCAAATGTTGCTCATGCCTGCTACAGAACACAGGTGTGCAACCATTGCCCGCAGGCAAGATCAGGCCAGTAATTGTTTTCAATCCGGCCCTTGGACGGAATCTGTACATCAGACCTATATTCTGGTATTTCCGCCGATCCTCGGCTATCTTGAAACTGATGTTAGAGACCAGTGAAACTTCTGCTTACTCAGCGCATTCGCAATAACGTATCACCACCCCTGGATTTGAATAATAAAGACAAACGTGTTTCCAAAAATGGTTCAAATGGCTCTGAGCACTATGGGACTTAACATCTGTGGTCATCAGTCCCCTAGAACTTAGAACTACTTAAACCTAACTAACCTAAGGACATCACACACATCCATGCCCGAGGCAGGATTCGAACCTGCGACCGTAGCAGTCGCGCGGTTCCGGACTGAGCGCCTAGAACCGCTAGACCACCGCGGCCGGCTAACGTGTTTTCAGTCTGAGCGCGAAGTTATGGCCCATTTGCACAAAGACAGTGGGCCAGACAGCTCACTGCTTCAAAGGGGTGCAGGTAGAAATATTTTCACCTCTGTAACAATGCTGATAGCACAAACACAAAAAAAAACTGTTGTAAAACACTGTAAAGTGTTTTGAATTCTTTGCACAAAGACAGTGGGCCAGACAGCTCACTGCTTCAAAGGGGTGCAGGTAGAAATATTTTCACCTCTGTATCAATGCTGATAGCACAAACACAAAAAAAACTGTTGTAAAACACTGTAAAGTGTTTTGAATTCTTTGCTGAAGCAAAATTTGTGCGATGTAATGATGAAAATTCTTAGTTGTAACAAACAATTGCGTCAGGGACCACGTATGAAGCGCCGCCTTGCGGTCTAGTCCACTTTGTTTCAGTCTTGTTCCTTGATAGCTGGCTGCAGTTGCTTCATGGTTAAGAATAGTAACCACATACAGTGCAGCTGTTTAACCATTTTGGGTTTCACATTATGGTATAACATTTGGTGAGCTAAAGAAAAACAAATTGTACAATGAGAGAACAAAGTCATGGGATACCTCCTAATATCGTGATGGACCTCCTTTTGCCCAGTGTAGTCCCGCAACTCGACGTGGCATGGACTGAGTAAGTCGTTGGAAGTCCCCTGCAGAAATGTTGAGCCATGCTGCCTCTACAGCAAGTGCGGGATTTTGTGCACGAACTTACGTCTCGATTATGTCCCATAAATGATCGATGGGCACTGCATCCGGCGATCTGAGTGGTCAAACCTTTCGCTCAAACTGTGCAGAATGTTCTGCAAACCAATCGCAACCAGTTGCGGCCTGGTGACACGGCCCATAGTTCTTTGGGAATATGAAATCCATTGTCAGTCAATGATCCGTTCAGTTGAACCAGAGCAGAGGGTCCATTGTATGTGAACAGAGACCAAACCATTATAGAGCCATCGCCATCTTGGGGGGTTGGGTTGGGTTGTTTGGAGGAAGAGACCAAACAGCGAGGTCATCGGTCTCATCGGATTAGGCTGGTTCAAACGCTTCTGAGCACTATGGGACTTAACATCTGTGGTCATCAGTCCCCTAGAACTTAGAACTACTTAAACCCAACTGACATAAGGACATCACACACATCCATGCCCGAGGCAGGATTCGAAACTGCGACCGCAGCGGTCGCGCGGTTCCAGACTGAAGCGCCTAGAACCGCTCGGCCACACCGGCCGGCACCGGATTAGGGAAGGACGGAGTAGGAAGTCTGCCGTGCCCTTTCAAAGAAACCATCATTTGCCTGGAGCGATTTAGGGAAATCACGGAAAAACTAAATCAGAATGGCCGGACGTGGGATTGAACCGTCGTCCTCCCGAATGCGAGTCCAGTGTGCTAACCACTTCGCCATCTTGCCCCGTGCCTTGTTGAGTACTTGGGTCCATGGCTTCGTGGAGTCTGGGCCATGCTCGAACCCTGCATCAGCTCTCGTCAACTGAAATAGGGACTCATCCGACCAGCCTACGGTTTTCCAGTCGTCTAGGGTCCAACCAATATGGTCATGAGCCCAGGAGAGGCGATGTCGTGCTTTTAACAAAGGGGCTCGCGTCGTTCATCTACTTATAGGCCATTAACGCGGAATTTCGTCGCACTGTACTGACGAATACGTTCGCCGTATGTTTCACATTAATTTCTGCCGCTTTTTTTTTACGCAGTTTTGCTCGTCTGTCAGCACTGACAACTCTACGTAAACGACACTACTCTCAGTTGTTAAGTGAAGGCCGTCGGCCATTGCTTTGTCTGTGGTGAGAGGTAATGGCTGAAATTTTGTATTATCAGCACCCTATTGACACTGTGGATTTCGGAATATTGAATCACCCAACGGTTTCCGAAATGGAATGTTACATGTGTCTAGTTCCAACTACCATTCTGCGTTCAAAGTTTGTTGATTTACTTCCTGCAGAAAACTTTTCTCATGAATCACCTGAGTCAAATGACAGCTGCGCCAATGCCCTTTTACACATTGTGTGCCGGTAGGTGTGGCCGAGCGGTCCTAGGCGCTTCAATCTGGAACCGCGCGACCGCTACGGTCGCAGGTTCGAATTCTGCCTTGGGCGTGGGTGTGTGTGATGTCCCTAGGCTAGTTAGGTTTCAGTAGTTCTAAGTTCTAGGGGACTGATGACCTCAGATGTTAAGTCCCATAGTGCTGAGAGCCATTGAACACATTGTGCACGTGATATTACCGTCATCTGTATGTGTACATATCGCTGTCCCATGACTTTTTGTCACCTCCGTGTACTGTCTATACTACGTCTCTATTCAATGGTGAAAATATCTCTATTTGTTTTGTTTTGATACCAGTTTTGTGTTGTATTTTATGGCCTTTGAAAATGACAGAACGCCGAAATGCGTAAGTCGATTTTGGAAATAATAACATGTTTGGTCAAGTTACTGAAAATACATTGATTAACCACGAACTTTTGTAGTAGGCGACAATGGCACGAAAATTATCGACTATACAATG
This sequence comes from Schistocerca nitens, assembly GCF_023898315.1. Classification (NCBI taxonomy): domain Eukaryota; kingdom Metazoa; phylum Arthropoda; class Insecta; order Orthoptera; family Acrididae; genus Schistocerca; species Schistocerca nitens. The sequence goes on along the minus strand of NC_064614.1, from coordinate 1,016,295,966 downwards.
AATGCGTCGATTTCAAGAATGGCAGCTAGCCCCATAGACATTAAAGACAAGGACGCTACTGTTTTGGTTTTATACGCAGGAACACTGTAGCCGCGTCACGTGATGAGGCAGCCCATTAGTTTAAGTATTTAAATCAGGTATTCAGATCACGAAAGGTTGCCCATGCCTGCACTAAACAGAGGTCAATGGAGCTACCGTAGATGGAGAAGCGGAGACGAGCCACCAACAGTCTCTCTCTCTCTCTTCTTCACACCTCACCTCCCCCATTACTTGCCTGTACAGCACTGTCCCCTCCCTGGCCCCTAAATCCTAGTGCTCCATGACAAGCGAATATGCGTGTTAACAAGTGCTGGCGACGCGCCGCTGCCAGAAGTGGGGTGGTAATTAGCGCTAGGCGGCAGCGCTGCAGCGCGGCGCACTCTCCCAGGGGCGCTCCACTGCAGACCACACCGGCCGGGGATTGGGCCTCTTAATGCCCGCAGTCAGTCCGCGGGTGTCGGAGTCCCGGCTGCGCTGCGGCACGGCAGGAACCTAATCACCGCCACGTCGCGGCTCCTCCAGTCCAGAGGATGGCTCCCATTCAGTTCCAGCCTCATTCATAAGGCTGCTGCAGGAACAGTGCACTCTGGAGAGAAAAAATGAGACGGGAGCTTATAACGCACTGAGGCCATTATCAGGCTGAGGAATGTAGAACCATGCTGGTGGAAAATGAAATATGAACATCATGCATCTGTGATCCTCTGCGAATGAAATTTTGTTGTTGTTCATCATCATCATCATCATCATCATCTTCTTCTTCTTCTTCTTCTAGTCGCCTTCTCGTGTCTGTCTGTATGTGATGGATAATCTCAGAATCTGCTGTACGGCTTTTGATCTGGTTTTGCTAATAGATGCACTGATTCGCGAGCAAAATTTTTTGTAAATAATTTATAAATACTTTGTACAAATTACCTGAACTGTGATGAAGTAAAATTAAGTTGTGAAAACGATGCCACTGCCACATAGCGAACAGCCACAGTAACTTGAGAGAATGCAGCAGTAGTTTGAGGCAGTAGATGTTCAAATGTTCAAATGTGTGTGAATTCCTAAGGGACTAAACTGCGGAAGCAGTAGACATTGTGACCAGATTCACATCTGCTGTGCTGGATGATGATGATGTTCGGTTTGTGGGGCGTTCAACTCATCGGTCCTCAGCGCCCGTACGAAGTCCCAATTTGTACACAGTCAAATTTTTTTACACAGTCAAATATAGCCACTGCCGAATGATGATGATGATGAAATGATGAGGACAGCACAAACACCCAGCCCTGGGCAGAGAAAATCTCCAACCCGAGCGGGAATCGAACCCAGGACCCCGTGATCCAGAGGCAGCAACCCACTACCCCGGGCTGCAGACTGCAGTTCTGGACACAGTAGCTCAACGTGTTGGTGGGTCAGAGGGCTAGTAACCCACGGTATTTAAAAAAATAATAATAATAAAAAAGATGAATTTGAAACACGTTCAGAGACGTCAGAGTCACATAAAAAATTACAAAAAATTAAGACGAAACAGACAGAACGACAAAAAATAGTGAGAGAGCATTTGGCTAGAAACCGAAAGGTTGTAGGACTGGATGCTGACAGTGTTACCTTTATGCTCTGTGCCTGCACCTCTCAATGATCTGGAGAGTCGCCACAGACGAAACGCTGCTCGGATTCCATGTCACACTGCAGCTCCCCTTCTCTCGGTTAAATAACTGGTTAGGAGCATGTAAGTCTCCTAAGTGACCTCTAGTCGATTGCAATCGCGTCAGGACAACTGCATAGTGAAAATAGATGCAAGTCCACAACATTTGGTTTTTCATTATTTATGTCTGCTTTTCTTGAATCAAACCTAAACGTGGACACGAATTTTTGCGTGGCACAGCGAAGAATTGTGGCAATGAGTCTGAACGATGCACCACACAAGCGGCTCGTAGTAAAATTGCGTGCTTATGGAATATCGTCTCAGTTATGTGACTGGATCTGTGATTTCCTGTCAGAGAGGTCACAGTTCGTAGTAAGTGACCGAAAGTGATCGAGTAAAACAGAAGTGATTTCAGGCGTTCCCCAAGGTAGTGTTTGCTGTTCCTTATCTATATAAACGATTTGGGAGACAATCTGACCAGCCGTCTTCGGTTGTTTGCAGATGACGCTGTCGTTTATCGACTAATAAAGTCATCATAAGATCAAAACAAATTGCAAAACGATTTAGAAAAGATATCTGAATGGTGCGAAAATTGGCCGTTGATCCTAAATAACGAAAAGTGTGATGTCATCCACATGAGTGCTAAAAGGAACGCGTTAAACTTCGGTTACACGATAAATTATATAATCTAAAAGCTGTAAATTCAACTGAAGACCTAGGTATTACAATTACGAACACCTTAATTGGAAGTAACACATAGAAAATGCTGTGTAACCAAAGACTGTATTTTATTGGCAGGACACATAGAAAATGTAACAGATCTACTAAGGAGACTGCCTACACTACGCTTGTCGCTCCTCTTTTAGAATACTGCTGCGCGGTGTGGGATCCTTACCAGATAGGACTGACCGAGTATATTGAAAAAGTTCAAAGAAGGGCAGCACGTTTTGTATCATCAGGAAATATGGGAGAGTGTGACATAAATGATACAGGATTTGGGCTGGACATCATTTTAAAAAAAAGCGTTTTTCGTTGCGACGGAATCTTCTCACGAAATTCTGATCACCGACTTTCTTCTAAACACGTAGGTCATTCACCTTTTTTTATTATTTTTTCTGTCATACGTGCCACCTCAGCCAGCCTCCAATACATATTGAATGACGCACACACAAATACACCCATGGGAAGTGAAATGTCGTGTGGCGAGGGCCTCCCGTCATATAGACCGGTCGCCTGGTGCAAGTCTTTTTAGTTAACGCCACTTCGGCGACTTATGTCTCGGTGGGGATGATATGATGATGAAGACAACATAACACCCGGTCCCTGAGCGGAGAAAATCACCGAGCCAGCCGTGAATCGAACCCGGGCCCCTTTGCACAGCATTCGGTCTCGCTGACCACACAGCTATCGAGGCGGACAATACACCCATGATTCGCATACAATATTTATAATGACTGTAATCGTTTCCCTTAGATCACGAACTGTTCCCTTCATTGCCATGCGATGTCACTTCAAAGGCCAATTCAATATGCAACACACAGTGTTCATGCCTCCAGACAACTTTCCTAGCGTGTACTGCCTAGACCGCGTTAAATTTTTTGAAAGTGGTGACCTTCAAGCACTTCACGTTGTTCTCTGAATTTCATTCGCGGCTCCCAACCAAAATACGCTACGCCAGTAAAGTCGTCTGGCGGTAGATACTGAATGCTACTTGCGCAAAGCTGGGCTAGGTTGCTAGTTATTATAAGCTGGAAACCGTTGCTCGCTTCAATCACAAATATAAGTCTGAGCTATGCTACATGTCATTATGAACTTACTCATGGTTCTTTTTTTGCCTGTGCCTACGGTCACTTTCAGAACTCAATTAAAATTCCAATTAATTAATTCAATAAAACTGAACTCTAAATTGCTGGTGTACCCAAGTACCATCACAATAAAATAAAACGGTCAGTAAGTGAGGGAGTATGAATGAAAACAATGGCATATTTAAGTTTACAATATAATGACAAGTCTTATCAATCCTTTTATAACTACAACGAGCTGATGAATTTTACGCAACAAATGACGAGACAAATCAGGAAAGGAATGGAATTTGGTTGGTAAAGCATACATAGGGGTGGAAATTATACAAATTCTCCCCTGAATTAATGCTTTCTACAATGCAATCTGACTTTTTTATGTGAACCCACTGTGACGCCCAATTCTGTTCAAATGGAGTGAACTACGACCAAGTACATCACAAACAATGGTTCACCGAAGAACCGCGAGCTGTGAATATCATTTAACAACCCTACGCGGGTGCAGCAATACTTTACCCTTTCACCTTGATTCAGACGGCAGTAGAAAACAGCGCGCTGTGGGCGAGGAGCGACGCACTACAGCAGCTGTAAGTTCTGACGCGTCCACGAAAGTTATGCAAACTACGCGGTCTGGGTATCAGAACTCGGGAAACTTTTCTATCAGAGCCCTGAAAGCCTGGCAGATTTTAGTGTGAAGAGCACCCGTTCGCTGGTCTGGCCAAGCCAATCTGGATCATAGACACGACGGTCCTTGCTGGAATTTCTGAACGTCAGACGGCCGACTCAGGACGAATAACTTCATACTCGATATGTACGATATGGTATGCAGTTTCACTGTCGGTATAGTTGGTTCACCACAAGATACAGACCACAAGTCTCACCATTAGGGAAAGACCAAAAGACGGAGAAGGCAGAGAATCGCCAGCACTTTCCACCAAGCCTCAGTATGGGAGCCGAATTAGCGAAAACGAAACCGCCCCCATATTGCATAAACCAATCGGACTATCTCCTGCTCATTGAATCTCCCATCTTGACTGTTCTGTTGGCCTGGTAGCCAATCCAGACACAACGCCAGGGTTCCCACACTGGTGGGAGCAAGCCTCCGCTTTGCATATCCTGACGGGAGCCAATCCTTTGACAAAGGAAGATTTTAAACTAAGGAGACGTCGTTCTCACAGTAAGTATGGGCACGTTTGAGCAAAAAATAATCTACTTAGATGGGACCACAGTCCTCATTTATGGAGAGATATAATGTTTCTAGAATGACCATTTCCAATATCTGAAAGAAGGCTGTTAAACTTCCCACACAGTTGTATCCATGAAATACACTCCTGGCAATTGAAATAAGAACACCGTGAATTCATTGTCCCAGGAAGGGGAAACTTTATTGACACATTCCTGGGGTCAGATACATCACATGATCACATTGACAGAACCACAGGCACATAGACACAGGCACAGAGCATGCACAATGTCGGCACTAGTACAGTGTATATCCACCTTTCGCAGCAATGCAGGCTGCTATTCTCACATGAAGACGATCGTAGAGATGCTGGATGTAGTCCTGTGGAACGGCTTGCCATGCCATTTCCACCTGGCGCCTCAGTTGGACCAGCGGTCGTGCTGGACGTGCAGACCGCGTGAGACGACGCTTCATCCAGTCCCAAACATGCTCAATGGGGGACAGATCCGGAGATCTTGCTGGCCAGGGTAGTTGACTTACACCTTCTAGAGCACGTTGGGTGGCACGGGATACATGCGGACGTGCATTGTCCTGTTGGAACAGCAAGTTCCCTTGCCGGTCTAGGAATGGTAGAACGATGGGTTCGATGACGGTTTGGATGTACCGTGCACTATTCAGTGTCCCCTCGACGATCACCAGTGGTGTACGGCCAGTGTAGGAGATCGCTCCCCACACCATGATGCCGGGTGTTGGCCCTGTGTGCCTCGGTCGTATGCAGTCCTGATTGTGGCGCTCACCTGCACGGCGCCAAACACGCATACGACCATCATTGGCACCAAGGCAGAAGCGACTCTCATCGCTGAAGACGACACGTCTCCATTCGTCCCTCCATTCACGCCTGTCGCGACACCACTGGAGGCGGGCTGCACGATGTTGGGGCGTGAGCGGAAGACGGCCTAACGGTGTGCGGGACCGTAGCCCAGCTTCATGGAGACGGTTGCGAATGGTCCTCGCCGATACCCCAGGAGCAACAGTGTCCCTAATTTGCTGGGAAGTGGCGGTGCGGTCCCCTACGGCACTGCGTAGGATCCTACGGTCTTGGCGTGCATCCGTGCGTCGCTGCGGTCCGGTCCCAGGTCGACGGGCACGTGCACCTTCCGCCGACCACTGGCGACAACATCGAAGTACTGTGGGGACCTCACGCCCCACGTGTTGAGCAATTCGGCGGTACGTCCACCCGGCCTCCCGCATGCCCACTATACGCCCTCGCTCAAAGTCCGTCAACTGCACATACGGTTCACGTCCACGGTGTCGCGGCATGCTACCAGTGTTAAAGACTGCGATGGAGCCCCGTATGCCACGGCAAACTGGCTGACACTGACGGCGGCGGTGCACAAATGCTGTGCAGCTAGCGCCATTCGACGGCCAACACCGCGGTTCCTGGTGTGTCCGCTGTGCCGTGCGTGTGATCATTGCTTGTACAGCCCTCTCGCAGTGTCCGGAACAAGTATGGTGGGTCTGACACACCGGTGTCAATGTGTTCTTTTTTCCATTTCCAGGAGTGTATGTATGTTTTTGCCACTCACTAAAAGAACCTGGTCTCATGGGAATTACAGTCTGGCCTCCACTAAACACGAGCACCAGGTACTCTGTCCATATCATCCCAGGTTCTAAGATGAGAGTGCATGGAGTTTTACGACCTCACCGTTTGCATAAAGGCTCGGTTTACAGCAGCCTCTCTTAAATGGTTTCTCTTCAATGTTTTGCAAACCGGCACCCTCCTGTCCGAGCCTAGGCAGAAGTAGGAGAGTGCTAGGGCCAGACGTACCTTTCAGGTACGATCCACTGAGTGCTGCTTCCCAGAAGCACTCACACAGCCTGGTCACTGCACTCAGAACTTGTGGTTCCCAATCCACCTCTCTCCCTGTTCTCCGTCACCCCCACTATGGCCCTTCAAGTACAAGGTTATAAGAACATTCCGCCCACAATTTCCTCGTGTAAAAAGGTCGTAAAACAACGTATCAAACTTAGCACTGAGGAACACCGAGATCGTGACTAAAATACGAATATTAATGTGACAGACAATGTTGTTAAATTAAGAGAGTGGCGTGCCACATCTCAGAGCCATTTATTTTCCACTGATGGGCTGCATCCATGTCTTAGTAGTACTAATCCACCATACAATAGATCATCTCTCAGCCTTTTCTTCAAATTCAAGTCAGACTTTCCTTGGCCCAACTACGACCCATTCAATTGGCTGCATGTCCTTTACACATCCTTATAATTTTCATTGCAATTATCACTACATATTCCGCTCTGATCTGCTCCTCGATTCATTTTCTTGCTTCACGTTTCTCCTCGTGAGGAGACCTCAGTTTTGTATGGTTTTTGCTTTAATTGTCCATGTCTTTCTGCCATAAATGTATACTTGTACACTGGTTTTAAAGTTGCATTTTCAGACACATAGAAAACACAAGGCGCACTGCTAACATTGAAATTGTACACTGCTGGCCACCGTAAATCCAACACCAAGAAAGACAAGAGGTAGCACAACAAAATTTATTTTTAGATAACATGTTGACCACGTATCAAATGATTACGTTTACAGACGTCTGTGACCTGTGGTTCCTGCCACAATCAGTAGCCAGAGTAGCCGCCATTGTTGGAGATCATCGCTGCCACACGTCTCGGCATTGAGTCAAAGAGACGTTGGATGTGTTCCTGGGGTACAGCAGCCCAAGCAGCTTCCACACGTTGCCAAAGATCATCTGGTGTGGCAGCTGGGGATGTAATCTGGGTCACTCGTTGAGCAACCATGGACCACATGTTTTCTATCGGCGAAAGATCCGGAGAGCGAGCCGGCCAGGGAAGCACTTCAATCTGGTTATTGACGAAGAACCTTTGGACAATGCGTGCCACGTGTGGTCGCGCATTATCCTGTTGAAATATGGCTGTGGCCGAGCCCTGAAGGTAAGGAAGGACAACTGGCTCCAGCACCTCGGATATGTAGCGCCGGCTATTTAAAGTACCGGCAATGCGTACTAGAGGCGTGCGAGAGTAATATCCAATACCGCCCCATACTATAATACCCGGTGCAAGACCAGTGTGGCGGTGCATAATGCAGCTGTCCAGCATCCTCTCTCCACGGTGTCTCCACACTCGAATCCGACCATCGTGGTGCTGCAGACAGAAGCGTGCCTCGTCAGTAAAGACAACGTCATTCCATTCTGCCGTCCACATCCGTCTGTCATCACACCATTGGCGACGGAGACGTCTGTGGTTCTGCGTTAATGGTAGACGAAGCAATGGACGTCTTGCGGACAGACCACTCTGCTGTAAACGGCGCCGAATGGTACGCGCAGACACTGGATGATGCGTTACAGACGCAATGTGCTGTGCTATGGTTCGGGATGTCACTGAGCGATCCGTCACTGCCATGCGCACAATTTGCCTATCAGCACGTGCAGTGGTGCACCGAGGTGAATGCGATCGACTATGTCGGTCCGTCGTACCCTCCTGCATCCAACGGTCACATATCCGCATTACAGTTGTTTGGTTTCGTCCAACACGACTAGCGATTTATCTGTATGATAATCCACAATCTCGGTAAGCCACTATCCTTCCTCTGTCGAACTCGGATACCTGATCAAACGATGTTCGCTGTTGTCTACGAGGGATAACTGATCGTCTTGTGAAACAACCACAAGGTAAACACACGTGCCGAACGTACACTCGTCGAAATCGCCAAGCCTTAAATGGCGCTATGAGGTGGCGCCACAGGCGCGCGTGATGTGCGTCTGCGCTGAAATTCTAATCAGTTGCATATCTCATCGCTGCAAACCCATGGTGTAAATTTCACTTGATTCGGATGCTTCCTTCAGGGTGTTGCATTTACGGTGGCCAGCAGTGTATTAGCAAAAACAAGAGCAAATCATGAAACTTTACATACCATAATGATCCGACCCAGGGTCGTGTTGATACTACAAGTTCGAATGCAGAGCGCCGGTGAGTGATCTTGTGGAGAGCTGGGGGCTAATGAAACATAATTCAATAAACAATCGTTCATTGGCGAAAATCTTACAATCACACTGTCCTCTTCCCGACACAGCCTTGCAGCGACTGTGCTGGGTCGACGCTTCTTGAAAGCGCGAGGTGGTGCTTCAGTGGCTGCCAAGGAACTCACTGAGCGCAGGCCTCCCGCTTTGCATGCAGTAAGTGCCGTGGCCATTAGCTGGGTCTCTGCAGCCCAGCGCGGCTGTGGACTTGCAGCAGTAGACTCCAAGGCAGCAGCTTGCACACACTCGTTCATTTCACTAGAGCGTCCTGCAACTTAAAGGAGCTCGTCTTGCATCGGTATCCGTGATGCTGATGGAATGGCCTTACTCTGAGAGTGAGCTTGAGTGAGCTGTCAGTGACGTGAAATCCCTTCCCCGCACTGGTGACCTAATGTGGTGTCGTTTTTTGCGCCTGTCAACGCTCTAGGCTGCTCTATTGCTTAACTTCAAGGTTTAAGAACGTTTCTTTATGAGAAGTCTTCATCCTGGAGGGCGTTCTTATGACATCTGTATGTGGGGTTACTGACATATGCCTCGTTAAAGTAAAACTTTCTGTCTGCTCCGTACTGTTGTCAAAATGCTGAATCAGTTTTTCTTGGCTTCCCTGCTGCATAGTCTGATGAAACCAACTGCCACCTCCAGTGCTCATATTCGGTTACGATACCGTTGCATATCCTGCAGACGTTCCCCACTTAGCGATGTCTCAGTCGGATTGTATTAGAATTTTTTTCTTTCACTTATTTACTGTTATACTGTGTAGCGATATTCTGTGTAAACGGCATACTATGCACAATCAATAATCCAATTCGTAGGTTGTTTGCGAGTATAAGGGATGCGGAAATTATTACACACGGAAATGCCACCTCTGGCAGCAGCCACAGCTCTTACCAGCTGCGCATCGAGTGTAACTGAGCTTGGATGACAGGTATGGGTACAAAATTCAGTGCTGCTTCGACTCTGTTATCGATCGTAATGGCTGCTGAGTGGTGGTATGCCAATCGGCCGACAACTCGTGGATAAGAGGTCTGGCTAATATGTTGGTCTGAGCAGCAGTTGAACGCCTTCTGTGCAGTGGTAGGTCACGACATTGTGCTCTTGCCTTAACGCCCGGAGACCTCGAACGTACTACACAACCACTAGCCTTATCATGAAAACTGTATAGCCAAATTACACGCTCTTCCAACAGCAAGTTGTAATATTCTTTATCCGAGTGGTTGGCTGACAGCTTTGAAATGCACTCTCTGAAATAACATTTGTTTGCTGCAAGAACCAAGCTAAATGACAGCGAAATCCTAAGTTCAGGTTGGAATGTTTATCGTAAGGATAGGAAGGATAGGTTAGTCATCAGTGGTGGCGGTGTTTTTATTGAAGTAAAAAAATCGATAAAATCTAGCGAGGTTACCACGGATTCCAAATGTGAATTAATCTGGGTGAAATTGAGTATTAAGGAACGGTCAAAAATGGTGATCGGATGATTTTATAAATGACCTGGGTCAGGATGGTAGTTGTAGAACACTTCAGATAGAGCTTGCGCAAAATCATTGTATTGTATGTGAAGCGGGGGCCTAGAAACGACGGAGAGGCTCTGTCGCCGCCGCAGCCGCAGTGGTCCACAACCCAGCGACGACTAGCGCAGTCCACTTCACTCCTCCGCCGCCCCACACCGAACCACTCTTTCAAGGTTACTGTGCGGTTCGGCCCCCGGTGGACCCCCCACCCCCACCCCCCCCACCCCCACCCCCAAGGAACGTCTCACACCAGACTAGTGTAACTCCTTTGTTTGCGTGGTAATGGTGGTGTACGTTCGTGGAGAACTTTTGTCTGCACAGCAATCGCAGACATAGTGTAGCTGAGGCGGAATAAGGGGAACCAGCCCGCATTCGCTGAGGCAGATGGACAACCGCCTAAAAATTAGCCACAGACGGTCCGGCTCGCCGGACCTTGACACAAGTCCGCCGGGCGAATTCGTGCCGGGGACCAGGCGCTATTTCCCAGTCGGGAAAACCGTGCGTTAGACCGCACGGCTAACCGGGCGGGCACAGTATCATTAGTAATTTTCCTCATCACGCCGTTGTAATTACTTCAACTTGTCAGGTATAGATTGGGAGTGTTATGGCATGAAAACTGGTGCTAGAGACAGGGAATCGCGTGGCATTGTTCTGGATGCCCTGTTCGAAAATTACCTTGAGCATATAGTTAGAGAACCAACGCGTGAGGGTAATGTCTTGACCTCCTGGCAACAAACAAACCTGAACTTATCGAATCAATTAACGTAGAGGAAGGTATGAGTGATCACAAAGCTTTGACAGCATCTGTAATACAAGGAATGCAACGAATGGTAGGAAGACATATTTGCTCAGCAAGGGTGATATAACACAAATTTCAGAATATCTCAGCGGTCAGCATCAAATATTCGGTGATGACGAAGATGTGGAGAAAAAATAGAAGAATGGAAAAAATTCAAAGGCGTTGTTCAATATGCTCTGGACAAGCATGTTCCGAGTAAGGTTGTAAGGGATGGGAAAGATCCACGATGGTTTAATAGCCGTGTTAGAAAAGCGCTATGTAAACAAAGAGCCCCTCAGATTCAAGAGGAGTGACAACCTATCTAACAAACAATACCTGAACGAAGCGAAAATAAGCGTAAGGAAAGCAATGAGAGAAGCGTTCAATGATTTTGAAAGTAAGACGTTGTCAACCGAAATGAGCAAAGACTCTAAGAGATTTTGGTGGTATGTAAAATGAGTAAGTGTGCCGAAATCATCTATTCATTCTCTCAGCGAAACGGAAGATAACAGAGAAAGGCCGAAATACTGAATTCGGTCTTCCGAAGTTGTTTCACCGCGGAAGATCGTGACACTGTCCGTCCTTTCAACCATGGTATGAACGCCGAAATGGCAGATATTGAGATAACCGATCGCGGAATTGAAAAGCAGCTACAATCGCTTAGTAGTAGAACGGCTTCAGGACCAGATGAGATACCTATAAGATTCTATAAAGATTATGCGAAAGAACTTGCTTCCCTTCTAGCAATAATTTATCATAGATCGCTTAAGCAACGAAAGATACCTAACGACTGGAAAAAAGCGCAGTTCATTCCCGTTTTTAAGAAAGGTCGTACGACAGATCCACACAATCATAGTCCTATATCGTTGACTTCAGTCTGTTGTAGGATTATGGAACATGTTTTATGCTCAAGAACTATGACGTTCATGGAAAATGGTCATCTCCTCTATAAAAATCAACATGAATTCCACAAAAGAAGATCCTGCGAAACTCAGCTCGCTCTGTTCCTCCATGAGATCCACAACGCCGTGGACAACGGCGCTCAGGTTGATACGGCGTTCCTTGATTTCAGGAAGGCATTTGACACCGTCCCGCATTGCCGATTAATGAAAAAAATGCGAGCTTACGGAGTATCGGAGCAGACCTGCGGTTAGATTCAAGACTTTCTTGCAGATAGAACTCAACACGTCGCTCATAACGGAACTAAATCGACAAATGTAAAGACAATATCCGGAGTGCCACAGGAATGTGTGGTAGGAACGTTGCTGATAAATGATCTAGTAGAAAGCATCGGATGTTCTTTAAGGCTCTATACCAAAGTAGCAACGCTAGAAGATTGTAAGAATTTGCAAAACGAACTGCAGAGAACTGATGAATGGTGCAGGCTCTGGCAGTTGACCCTAAACGTAAATAAACGTAACATATAAGGCATACATAGGAAAAGAAATCCAGTAGATGACAAACAGCTGGAGACGGCGTCTGCCGTAAAGTATCTAAGCGTAAGTATCCAGAGCGACCTTAAGTGGAATGACCATATAAAACACATAGCGGAAAAAGCAGACCCCAGACTCAGATTCAACGGAAGAATCTTAAGGAAATGTAACTCATCAACGAAAGAAGTGGCTTATAAGGCGATTGTTCGCTCGATTCCTGAGTATTGTTCATCTATCTGGGATCCCAAGCAGATGGGACAGATAGAGGAGATAAAGAAGATCTAACGAAGAGCGGCGCGTTTTGTCACGGGATCGTTTAGCTGGCGAGAGAGCGTTACGGAGATGCTAAACAAACTCCACTGGCAGACGTTACAAGAGAGGCGTTGTGCATCACGGAGAGATTTGCTATTGAAATTTCGGGACTGCACTTTTCGGGAGGATTCGGACAACATATTACTTTCGCCCACATGTATCTCGCGTATTGACCACGAGGAGAAAATTCGAGAAATTAGAGCCAATACAGAGGTTTACCGACAATCAGTCTTCCCATGCACTAGTCGCGAGTGGAACAGGTTTGGAGGGTTCAGATAATGGTACCGAAAGTACCGTCCGCCACACACCTTTAGGTGGCTTGCGGAGTATGATGTAGTTGTACGAATAGAACTTCTAAGAATGAATTTGCACACCACGTGAGAACAGCAGTGTGTTCAGGAGCAGGGAAGATTAATATTATGAGGTTTGGAGCACTAGACAGTGGTTGCACGGCAGACAATATATGGGGCGTCGAATGCTAAAAACTCATTCGTCTCTTGCCACCTCTGACTCAAGGTGCTTCTTGTAAAATAAGTCCCAGTTCTCCGGAACACGATCTGATCTCCCCAAATATAGAGTTCGACCAGTTCTTTTCATTCTCCTGTACATAATTCGTGTCTGCCACTGGGAACCAAGACTCAAAAAAATGGTTCAAATGGCTCTGAGCACTATGGGACATAACTGCTGAGGTTATCAGTCCCCTTGAACTTAGAACTACCTAAACCTAACTAACCTAAGGACATCACACACATCCATGACCGAGGCAGGATTCAAACCTGCGACCGTAGCGGTCGCGCGGTTGCAGACTGAAGCGCCTAGAACCGCTCGGCCACATCGGCCGGCGAACCAAGACTCAATGAAATAATAGTTCGGTAGACAGATTAGTAAACGATAAAACAAGATAAGATCGACGACGTCGTCTGCAGCATGCCAAACGACGGAAAATGAAGTCGTGAAGGCGCTGTAAAATTTCTTGCTCTAAATTGCCAGAAATTGATGCTGGGCTATTAGCAGAATTTTTCACATAATCAGATTCCCTCCTCCCCCTGGAATGTTTTTCGGTGGGAGAAATTTTCCGCACAGCGGACATCGTCCCGATCGCCACTCGTCGTCAACAGGGCGTCCTCCAGCGCTTCTGCGTCCTCCGCGCCGCCGCTGCTCGCCCCCCAATCTGCCAGCGGGTAACGAGGTTATCGGCGCGGCCGCAGCGCGAAAAAGGGGAGAAAAATAATTTCCCAAACAGGGCCGCCGTTCCAGCGGGCTCGTCCCCTTCCAGCGACCGCCGGCGGGCCGTGGGCGCCGGGAAGGTGCGCCGGCCGCCTGCTAGCCTCCGCGGGAAATAAAAGGCTCGTAATTACGTCGGGCCCGTCCCCTCACCGTGCCCCGGCCTGCGGCACTGTCTCCTCCCTCCCCTGCTGCCATCTAGCGAGGACAAAGAGCGCCTGGGGAAGGCGCGAATTTCCGGGATTAGCCCACGGCCCGCATAAGCAGCACTTCGAGCGACGAAAAATCTATCTCGCTAAGAGCGAGGTAATGCCCGACGGTAAAGCTACCGGCATTGTTTATTTAATCACGTTCTTTTTCTCGGCCACCAATTTGTTTGTATGGTGAGCGATTCGCGGCTTTACTAACGTCTGAACGTTACAACCTTTCAGAGCATGCACTCACCTTGTCAGGTGATACTGCTCCTTATCCTGACTAAGGATAACAGCAGGCACCAAATTTTATAGGTGTGATGGAAGGATAGTAACAGGTAGTTATAGTCATGCGAAAGCGCAACAGTGATGTGAAGGGAATTAAATATGTATCTTTGGAATAAACACTTTTGGTGATAGTAGGGAATACTGTTCGCATTATAAACTACTGGCAGTTAAAATTGTTACACCAAGAAGAAATGCAGATGATAAACGGGTATTCATTGGACAAAATGTTAAAATGTGTGTGAAATCTTATGGAACTTCAATGCTAAGCTCGTCAGTCCCTAAGCTTACACGCGACTTAATCTAAATTATCATAAGGACACACACACATGCCCGAGGGAGGATTCGAACCTCCGCCGGGACCAGCCTCACAGTCCATGACTGCAACGCTCTAGACCGCTCGGCTGGTCATTGAACAAATATATTGTACTAGAACTGACATGTCATTACATTTTCACGCAGTTTTAGTGCATACATCCTGAGAAATCAGAACCCATAAAAACTACCTCTGGCCGTAATAACGGCCTTGATACGCCTGGGCATTGAGTCAAACAGAGCTTGGATGGTGCGTACAGATACCGTTGCCCATGCAGCTTCAACACGATACCACAGTTCATCAATAGTAGTGACTGGAGTATTGTGACGAGCCAGTTGCTCGGCCACCATTGACCACACGTTTTCAGTTGGTGAGAGATCTGGAGAGGGCAGCAGTCGAACATTTTCTGTATCCAGAAAGGCCCACACAGCACCTGCAACATGCGGTCGTGCATTATCCTGCTGAATGTAGGGTTTCGCAGGGATCGAATGAAGGGTAGAGCCACGGGTCGTAACACATCTCAAATGTAACGTCCACTGTTCAAAGTGCCGTCAATGCGAACAAGATGTGACCGAGACGTGTAACCAATGGCATCCCATACCATCACGCCGGTTGATACGCCAGTATGGTGATGACGAATACACACTTCCAACGTGCGTTCACCGCACTGTCGCCAAACACGGATGCGACCATCATGATGCTGTAAACGGAACCTGGATTCATCCGAAAAAATGACGTTTTGCCATTCGTGCACCCAGGTTCGTCGTGGAGTACACCATCGCAGGCGCTCCTGTCTGTGATGCAGCGTCAAGTGTAACCGCAGCCATCGTCTCCGAGCTGATAGTCCATGCTGCTGCAAACGTCGTCGAACCGTTCGTGCAGATGGTTGTTGTCTTGCTAACGTCCCCATCTGTTGCCTCAGGGATCGAGACGTGGCTGCACGATCCGTTACAGCCATGCGGATAAGATGCCTGTCATCTCGACTGCTAGTGATACGAGGCCGTTGAAATCCAGCACGGCGTACCGTATTACCCTCCTGAACCCACCGATTCCATATTATGCTAACAGTGATTGGATCTCCACTAATGCGAGCAGCAATGTTCGGTACGATAAACCGCAATCGCGATAGGCTACAATCCGACCTTTATCAAAGTCGGAAACGTGATGGTACGCAATTCTCCTCTTTACACGAGGCATCACAACAACGTTTCACAAGGCAACGCAGGTCACCTGCTGTTTGTGTATGAGAAATCGGTTGGAAACTTTCCTCATGTCAGCACGTCGTAGGTGTCGGCACCGGCGCCAACCTTGTGTGAATGCTCTGAAAAGCTAATCATTTGCATATCACAGCATCTTCCTCCTGTCGGTTAAATTTCGCGTCTGTAGCACGTCATATTCGTCGTGTAGCAATTTTAATGGTCAGTAGTGTAAATAAGAATCTCTGGAATAAACACTGTTGGTGATAGTAAGGAATACTGTTCGCATTATATACAGAAAAAAATCGCATCACTGAAAAATACTTAATGTACCAACAATCAAATTTTGGGAATACATTTGTCTAGGTATTATATTTAAATGATCAAGATCACAGGTTAGTGCAAGCGCGAGATAAGCCACTGAAATGTCAATGCAAATACGTCAATTATGTTGAACGCAAGCTTACAAATGCACTTGCGTTGCGTTCTACGTGCGCCAGATGTCAGCTTATGGGGTGAAGTGCCATGCCTGTCGCACTTGGTCGGTCGATACAGGGTCGGTTAATGGTAGTTGTCGTCAACTGATAGTCCATGTGCTCGATTGCAGACAGATCTCGTGATAGAGTGCGCCACGCCAACATGCTGACACACCGTAGAGCATGCTGGGTTACAACAGCTGTATGTGGGTGAGCGCTGTCCCGATGGAAGACACCCCATATGACTCTGTTCATAAACGACAGCACAACAGGTCGAATCACCAGTTTGACGTACAATTTTGCAGTCAGTGTGCGTGGGATAAGCACGAGAGTGCTCCTGCTGTCATACTAAATCTCATTCACAACCATAACTCTAGGTGTTCAAAATGGTTCAAATGGCTCTGAGCACTATGGGACTCAACTGCTGTGGTCATCAGTCTCCTAGAACTTAGAACTACTTAAACCTAACTAACCTAAGGACATCACACACAGCCATGCCCGAGGCAGGATTCGAACCTGCGACCGTAGCAGTCGCACGGTTCCGGACTGCGCGCCTAGAACCGCGAGACCACCGCGGCCGGCTAACTCTAGGTGTAGATCGAGTGTGTCCAGCACGCAGAAAGGTTGGTTGCAGGCCCTCAACTGGCCTACTCCTAACCGACACACGGAGGCAGAACCAGCTGCCATCAGAAAATACAACAGACCTTCAACCCGCCCTCCAGTGAGCTGTCGCTTGACGCCGCTGAAGTAGCAGACGGTGGTGGTTTGGAGTCAGTGGAACACACGCTCCAGGGCATCTGCCTCGTACCTTTCTTCGAAGTAGCCGATATGAACAGTTCGTTGTATCACTGTAGTGCCTACTGGTGCTCAAATTACTGCTGCATATGCAGTACGATGCGCCAGAGCCATGCGCCAAACATGATGGTCTCCGCCATAGGTAGTGATATATGGCCGTCTGGAACCCGGTCTTCTTGCGACCACCGCGGCCAGCAATTAACTTCAGGGCCTACGTTCCTTCCAAGACTTTTTGCATTATCGCAGAAGGAACATCCAGCTCCTCGCAGTTCTACTACACGACCTCGTTCAAACTCAGTGAGGTGTTAACAATGGCGTCTTTGTCGCCTTACAGGTATTCTTGACTGACATGAACTTACGACGTTCAGTCTCAAAGGTAACTAAGGCTCACGACCGTTAAAGCGTGTATTTAAAGCAAACCCGACTTGTTTCCTCACAGTGACGCTACCAAGGCCATTCTTATGCGACCGGCGCGAAATTTAAATAGACGCCATCTTTCACATGTAAAAACACGCCTACCAGCTTTCTTTTTTGTCTCACTCTGCCAGTGTATAAATTACTGATCACAAAATACACTGATGAGATCAAGTGTTACGACCACTCACCATCGCGAGAATGAATACAGCTCGATAGCGTTGCGGGTACGTCACACCATAAGGAGCAATCAAATAGATTTAGTTCGAAGTCCGTACTGTCAGAATCGGTATGCGAATTAGACAAAGTCGCCTTGAGCACTGAGGCAATCATCCTACCGTTGCACCAGGTTGAAGATACCCGTTTGGTAAAATACCGTGTGCTGCTACTGAAGAACTTTGTAACTGCCTGCTGCGTTGTCTCGTCCGACAGGAAAAATCGACCCTTCAAGGCGTTTTTCAAGGGACGAAAGGCTTGATAATCGCATGGGGAGAGATCAGTACTGTAGGGCGGGTATTCCAGGGTCTCCCACCTCCGTTGGAGAAGGCATTTGCCATATGAGGACGTGCGTTATCTTGAAGTAGGAGCACGTCTTAGCGCACCATTCCACAATGGTGGTTTTCGACGGGTATGCTGCCCCACACACATTTTCCATTCTCCAGTGGATCTGTACCAGTAATTATCCTTCGGAAGCCAAGAAAAGCTTAACAGTACGTTGGTCCTGTTTCTGCGAATTCGGTAGTAACATAGCCATAGTTCACGTTTCTGCATTTACCGCACGCACGTCGCAAGGACGCGATTGCGACGTTAACCCCGTGCCTACATGGCGGTGCTTAAGTAGACGCATCGGAGTCGGGCTGTGTCGCATATGCGCTGTAGAAACGCCCTCTAATTGAAACTTTTTGATCGACTCTTATATACAGGCTGAGCAGAGACGAATGTATAATCATTTTAGTGACAACACGGTCTCCAAATGGGGAAAACGTCTTATATAAGCAGCTCTGACAACGGGCAAATAATTATGGTCAAGTGACTGGATACGACGAAGCTGGTCTGCTGTTCGCGTGGTGATGTCGTGAGCCTTCTACGAAGAGTGGTTAAAGGATGGTGAAAGAAGAGCAGGACGTCCATGCACTGCCACAGAAGTGGGAGATGCAGGACTTGCCCGCTCTATAAAGCAGTACAGGTGGCGAATTGTTGCAGATTTGACAACACTCTGCAAAGCTGGTGTAGGCACAAGTGTTTTGGAGCACATTGTTGAGCACGTATTGATTGATGGCACTGCACTAGACGATTCCCATGAATTCCATGCCGACTCAACAATATCTTCAATTACGATTGATGATCAGATGACTCTCTTTCGTTGTTACACGAGGTCGATGGTCGTGTGTGGGTACGCTGTGATCCAGGCGAAAGCCTGACTGGAAGATGCACCACACCACAGACAGGAATCTCGCAGGGGCAGCACTATGCTACGGCAGGCATTCACCTGTCCTGCCATGGGATTAGCAGTAGTAATATTCGAAGGCACCAGGAGAGCTGCGAATTATGCGAACATTATTGCGGACCAGCTGCATCCCTTCGTGCCTGGTGACTTCCACGATGGCGAAGGCACCTTCCAGCATGATAACTGTCCGTGTCACTAGCCTAGAATCGTGCTACTGTGCATTGAGGTGCTTGATAGTGAGCCTACGGTGATGTCTTGGCCACTACATTTGTCTGATCGGAAAACCAATTGAACACTTCTGGGACACTATCGACCGCCAACACCAAGCATCCCAACCACTAGCCTGTAGGGTGATATGTTTGAAGACATGTGGTGTCACATACCTCCACCAGCCTTCCTACGAAGCACTTGACGAATCCATGCCACACAGAATCGAGGCCGCGTTGCGTTGAAAGGTGGACCGACGCGCTATTAAGCACGTGGTTATAATTCTTTGTCCCATTAGTGAACATAAATCACTTAGGGCCTAGTGACGGAAATTTCGTCGGTATGTTCGCTGATGATCCTGTTGTATGCAGAGATGTCACAACGCTAGAAAATCATATAGAAATGCAGAAAGAGTGCGTAGGATCGACACTTTGCGTAAGATTCGGCAGTTGACTCAGAACAC
The DNA here is from genome assembly GCF_023898315.1 of Schistocerca nitens. Classification (NCBI taxonomy): domain Eukaryota; kingdom Metazoa; phylum Arthropoda; class Insecta; order Orthoptera; family Acrididae; genus Schistocerca; species Schistocerca nitens. The sequence goes on along the minus strand of NC_064614.1, from coordinate 1,016,276,218 downwards.
AAACAAATGTAACGTCCTGCAGATAGGTAGGCAGAAAGACCCATTATTTCATGATTTCTGAAGATCATTGAAAAGAGTCACATCCATTAAATGTGTGTGAGTAAGCGTACGGAGCAATTTAAAGCGGAACAACATCATATAACTAATTTTAGGAAAGGCAGTTGCCATACTGTTTAACGTTTATGCAACCAATTCCGCAGCAGCAGCGGCTAAAGCTCATTGTTACTAAGGATCGATTTAATAAAAAGGAGTTTGCTTAGGTCCTGTTAACTACTAAATAACTTGTGAGAAGGGATTTCATAAATTAAGTCTATTTAAAACTTCAGAATCATCATGACCCATAACCAATAACAGACAATAACAATTACAATGACATAGGTATAAATAATGGCTGAGTATCAGATTAAAAAATTATTTAAATTTAATAACCACAGCATATTATTTAGATGTGGAGAAAAATTATTATTTGGAGGATAAGAAGGCTTCTTTAACTGACAAGCAAAACATGGGATTATTGTAAACTCGGACTAACAATCACGAGCCTAACCCTGCAATTGCTTTTGTGCTGTGCTCGCGAATTTTACCTTTAATTCCATCTTCAAGCGTAGTTAAGCCATCTAAATCTCTCCTGGCTATATAAATGAAATCAGGCCTTGGGTGTGGTAATATTAACCATCACCGATATGAGGGCAGCGTGACACGTCTTCTGTCTCCGAGCTATCCACCGACACTCTCACAACAATGCTTAGAATCGCACTCCCATGTTTAGCCCCCAGATTTTTACTATCGATATCCGAGTGCTTGCACAAAGCAAAGAATAGCGTTAAGTTGGATATATTGTTTTCAATGTAAGGGAGAGTTTTGACACGCTCCTTACAACTTTTACTCATTCGAAGAAACCTGTAGTTTTTAGGGCCACCCGTGGGGGAGGTAGCTTACGAAACACTTGTTCACCCGACACTTTAGTACGGGTCCTCAGTATGGAATCCTTTCCAGAAAGGATCTATAGAGGACGCAGAAAGGATCCATAGAGGAGTAGCGCATTTCATTTAGAAAGCGCGAAGGCACCACGAAGATTGTCACCCAACTCTAGTGGTAAGCGAAACAACGGAGGCGCTAGTGGATTGACCTATTGTTGACATTCAAATACCATACGCTTGACTTCCGGAAGACGTTCGATACAGTTCCGCACTGTCGCCTGATAAACAAAGTAAGAGCCTACGGAATATCAGACCAGCTGTGTGGCTGGGTGAAGGGTTTTTAGCAAACAGAACACAGCATGTTGCTCTCAATGGAGAGACGTCTACAGACGTTAAAGTAACCTGTGGCGTGTCACAGAGGAGTGTTATGGGACCATTGCTTTTCACAATATATATAAATGACCTAGTAGATAGTGTCGGAAGTTCCATGCGGCTTTTCGCGGATGATGCTGTAGTATACAGAGAAGTTGCAGCATTAGAAAATTGCAGCGAAATGCAGGAAGATCTGCAGCGGATAGGCACTTGGTGCAGGGAGTGGCAACTGACCCTTAACATAGACAAATGTAATGTAATGCGAATACATAGAAAGAAGGATCCTTTATTGTATGATTATATGATAGCGGAACAAACACTGGTAGCAGTTACTTCTGTAAAATATCTGGGAGTATGCGTACGGAACGATTTGAAGTGGAATGATCATATAAAATTAATTGTTGGTAAGGCGGGTGCCAGGTTGACATTCATTGGGATAGTCCTTAGAAGATGTAGTCCATCAACAAAGGAGGCGGCTTACAAAACACTCATTCGACCTATACTTGAGTATTGCTCATCAGTGTGGGACCCGTACCAGGTCGGCTTGACAGAGGAGATAGAGAAGATCCAAAGAAGAGCAGCGCGTTTCGTCACAGGTTTATTTGGTAAGCATGATAGCGTTACGGAGATGTTTAGCAAACTCAAGTGGCAGATTCTGCAAGAGAGGCGCTCTGCATCGCGGTGTAACTTGCTGTCCAGGTTTCGAGGGGGTGCGTTTCTGGATGAGGTATCGAATATATTGCTTCCCCCTACTTATAGTTCCCGAGGAGATCACGAATGTAAAATTAGAGAGATTCGAGCGCGCACGGAGGCTTTCCGGCAGTCGTTGTTCCCGCGAACCGTACGCGACTGGAACAGGAATGGGAGGTAATGACAGTGGCACGTAAAGTGCCCTCCGCCACACACCGTTGGGTGGCTTGCGGAGTATAAATGTAGATGTAGATTAGAAGAGTAAACACCAATATTTCTTCACCCTGCGAATAGCTCGCAAGAAGATTGTGAAGACAACAGTAAAGGAAGAGTCTAGCTCTCAAGGATGCGTATCAAAAATTGTTCTTCCCAAATAACTTTCTGGATCGGAACAACAAAGGAGGGAAGTGACAGGGGTACAAAAACTACATCACAAGGTGGCACGTGGGACATGGATATATATATATATGTTCGACGTCACTGTGAAAGAACCACAGACAGACGACAGGTCCCGTTTCGGAGGGCGCAGAAAACAGTGCAGACGCTGTCGTAATGAGGAAACGGAGCGCTTCATCTGAGGCCCGAAAGGCCGTGATCATTGTCTTTCGGAAGGCTGCTGGAAGCATTTCAGAAACGGCTAAGTTTTAAAACTGTTCACATGGCGCCATGGACGAAGTATACTGTGCGGGCAAAATGCTCTACCCAAAACCGGCGCTGAGCAACTGTGGTGCACCACGGACCGTAGATGACAGGGGTGAACGACGGATGTGGAGATGTGTACGTTCAGCGATCGATGCTGCGTATGGGCCTCTGCAGCAGGGACCTGCACCATGCACCAATGCTGACTGCTGTTCACTGGCGAGGAAGGCTGGAATCTGCACGCCAATACCATAACTAGACGTCCACTGTGTGGCGACAAGTGGCCCTTTGAGATGAATCACGTTTTATGCTGCATTGAGCCGACGGCTGCTGGCGTGTACGGCGTGAAACGTCTGAAAGCAAACATCCTGCAACAATCGTCAGAAGTTATTAGGCTGGAGGAGGGAACCTACATCTACATCGTCACTCTGCAATTCACACTTAAGTGCCTGACAGAGGGTTCATCGAACCATTTTCTTACTACATCTGTACCACTCCACTCTCGAATGGCGCGTGGGAAAAAGGAACACCTAAATCTTTCCGTTCGAGCTCTGATTTCTGTTATTTTATTATGATGATCATTTATCCCTACGTAGGTTGGTGTCAAAAAAAACATTTTCGCATTCGGAAGAGAAAGATGGTGATTGAAATTTCGTAAATAGATCTCGCCCCAAAGAAAACCGCCTTTGTTTCAGTGACTGCCACCCCAACTCGCGTATCATATCAGTGACACTCTCACCCCTATTGCGTGATAACAGGAAACGAGCTGCCCTTCTTTGCACTTTTTCGACGTCCTCCGTCAATCCTGCCTGGTAAGGATCCGACACCGCGCAGCAGTATTCCATCAGAGGATGGACAAGTGTAATGTAGGCTGTCTCTTTAGTGGGTTTGTCGCATCTTCTAAGTGTTCTACTAACAAAGCGCAGTCTTTGTTTCGCCTTCCCCACAATATTATCTACGTGGTCTTTCCAATTTAAGTTGCTCGTAATTGTAATTCCTAGGTATTAAGCCTAATTGACAGCCCTTAGAGTTGTGCGATTTATCGTAAACCCAAAATTTATCGGATTTCTTTTAGTACCCATTTGGATGACTAAAAAAATGGCTCTGAGCACTATGGGACTCAACATCTTAGGTCATAAGTCCCCTAGAACTTAGAACTGCTTAAACCTAACTAACCTAAGGAGATCACACACATCCATGGCCGAGGCAGGATTCGAACCTGCGACCGTAGCAGTCCCGCGGTTCCGGACTGCAGCGCCAGAACCGCACGGCCACCGCGGCCGGCCATTTGGATGACCATGTGGATGGTCTGTTAATGTTTTCGTTATTCTCGAAGGCGCAGTGGTTCAACACAAGTATGCGTCTATCCTCGAGGATCATGTCCAAGTCTACATGCAGTTTGATTTTGCTCGGCACGATGGAATTTGTAAATTGAAGGGGATCATTGCTATCAGCTGCAGCAGCACATTATGCAGAATCAGAGACGACGAGTGAAAATGTGTACCGGGATTCGAAACTGGGATCTCCCGCTTACTAGGCAGGTGCGTTAACCACTGCGCCATCCGGGACACAGCGTTACCTCAGTTGCTGTTTCGGCATCTTCACTGCCGATTCACTTTCCTACTGAGCTCAGCCTATCCATAGTCTCTGTCCATTGACTCTTATGTTCGCTTCTATGAGATTCCCACAGGAGATCGGACGTATTTGTGCAATCCATACTGAAGAAGATGGATCCAATATCCAGTTAGGAGTATGAATTATATGAATACATGTCCGAAAGAACAGACACCACGCATTCATATAAACGATGGAATCTACCAGCAGGCCACTGCGAGATGTCACACAGCTCGCAGTTTACATGTTTCGTTCAAAGAACAGCACGATTAGTTTACTGTAGCCCTCTGCGCACCACATTCCCCGGATATAAATCCAGCCGAGAATCTGTGGGACCACCTCGATGTGGCTGTGCCGTTCATGGATCCTCTATAGAGAAACCTAGCCCAGCTGGCTAAGCCACTGGAATCGGCGTGGCTCCACATCCCAATCGGTAGCTTCCAAACCACACTGACTCTCTTGCTGAACGTCTCGCAGCGGTCCACACTGCAGAAGGTGACTCATAACGCTTCTGACAGTTGGTCGCATTAATGTGACTGGACAATGTATTACAAAGCCCGACCAAGGTGGTCCCACAGCTTCTCGGTTGGTCTTAAATCTGCGGAGTTCAGTAGCCAGGAGGGTATGGTAAACTCATCCTTTACTTCTTTGAACCATGAAGTACTCGGCAAGTTGTGTGACACGTTCCATTGCCTTGCTGGTAGATGCCATCATGCCAACGAAAAACAAACTGCACGTAAAAAAAATGGCTCTGAGCACTATGGGACTTAACTTCTGAGGTCATCAGTCCCCTAGAACTTAGAACTACTTCAACCTAACTAACCTAAGGAGATCACACACATCCATGGCCGAGGCAGGATTCGAACCTGCGACCGTAGCGGTCTCGCGGTTCCAAACTGTAGCGCCTAGAACCGCTCGGCCACCCCGGCCGGCAAACTGCACGTAAGATGGACGTGGTCCAGGAGCACAGATGGTATACTTATCGTTGATCCATTGTGAATTCCAGAATGACGAGATCACTTGGGGTATGCCCTCTGGCTTGGACCCTTCCGACGATTGTTGCAGGGTATTTGCTTTCAGACATTTCACCCCACGCACGCCGACGGTCATCTGTCCTACGTGATTCGGCAAGGACCGGTGGAATCACATGCATTATTCTGTATCACATTACATCCTAATTCTAAATAGCACAGGCACTGCAATATCGTCTTTATGCCCCGATACTGTGCAAGTGACTTTCAAGTAGAATATCTCCGCTGTATGAGTACGGGCTGCAGACAACTGTTACGACGTATGGAAAATTGGGTTTAACCATGAGTGGTGCTTGGATAGCCTAATGGCGCCGGCACGGTAGCTCAGCGTGTTCGGTCAGAGAGCTGCGTGCTCTCTGTAATAAAAAAAAACTGAGTCAAGGATTCAACGAACAACTTGAACGGATGTCTTGTGACGTCCGCCCAGATCAAACGCAACAAACTATATCGAACAAAATGAAAAAAAAAGGAAAAAAATGATAAGGTCGCTCCCAAAAGAAGAAAATACGGGTTCGAATCCCAGTTCGGCACAAATTTTCATTATCTTCATTCCATTACCCAGCTGATGGTTGTCCACATTCGCAACTGCAAATACATTATATGTTTTACCTCCTTATATTTTTTTTTCCTCCGGAGATGACTGGAAGAGAAAGTTTACAAAAGAAAATGTAAGGAAAATTCAATAGTCGGACTATGAATAGTGTTGACCTCGTAAAAGAACGCCAAGGTGACCTCAGAAGAGGCAGACGTGGTGTTGTCAAAATAATTCAAATGAGCTGAAGTCCGACGTTCAATTTATAAAAATGACCTTTGAACTTAATCACTTTTCTTTGCTTAATACCTTCTGTGAACATTTGTTTGGATTAAATCCTAACAGCTAGAAGTTAAGCTCTGTATTGATCATGCTCTAGTGCAAGGGAGAAGGTGGGAAACTTGCTACTTATCAGGGGAACAGTTACATGGATAAAGGTTTCCGGCGATGGAAAGGGTGGCTGGCCGCTCGCTCGGCGATGATGACCCTGGGAACGCTGGACACAGAGAACTCAACCCGTTCTTAGAAGTGTTTGCCAAGCCGCCTTGCGAGCACTGGAGTCGCTGTGGAACCAGAGCAGCTGAGGTAAACCCAGAATAGAGGTGTGTCAGCAGCTGCCAAGTCTTACCTTCCAGCTGCCAGTAATAGTTGCGGTCCCCAGGCCACATTTATACCGGGAAATTCTTCTGGAAGGGTAAGAGAGGCAGTGATGTAGCAGGTATCTTAGTGATCAATGACAGCTAGTCACTGTGGCTGTTTATGAGACAGCCAATCAAAAGATGGCAGAGGCCAAGATTTGTGTATTGGGGTACAGGAGTGAAAAGAGTAGGGTAGGCAGCGGGAGCTGGTCCAGGGACAGGGCTGTTAGTGTAATTGTGATGTGGTGACAGTGGCGTCAGGAGTTGAAGTAGTCTGGAGGACGAGTGCGGCAGTTCGGCAAGGACCGATGGAGAATGGTGTTAAGTGTAAAGCGCCGTAATAAACGTTCTGTAGTCTGATATAGATACGCAGTATGAAGAAAAGAATGAACATTCGTACCAAGGCCGGGATTCGGACCTGGATCACCTGCTCGCTAGGCATATGCACTAATCAGCACGCCACCCTGGCACAGTGGCTTTGCACAACTGCACGGACTACCCTAGTGTGCCTCCCTCCTCTATCCAAACTTCCATTCACGCATCACCTCACTTGGTATTCGCCCTAAACTTCAACAGCGTTGCAGATGCTCTGCAACTGCGCCGTGAATAAAATCGCGGATCCTGCATGAAATGCCGGCAATGTTGCTTTAATCGAATGAAACTATGGTTCCAGGAACCTTTTCAAGTCTCGAACATCTATCTGTACATTCATGTTCAGAAAAAGCAGAACACCTTGAACGACTACAGATAGGACGTTCATATTCACAGGACATGTACATTAATATGTTGTGCAGAAGTGATAAGCTCTTGAACCATGACGGCCAGCGAGTTCAAGGTCAACACCGATATAGCGGCGCAACACCACCTACCGATACAATGTGCCTGCGGCTCTCGTTGTCGACTTAAACCGAAGGTAATGGAACAGTGTGACTCTAGCAGACGTACAGATGCATGTGTGAACCGTACCGTCAAATCCGCGAGTTTGAAAGAGGGCGCATTACTGGCATGAGAGAATGTGATGAATCCATTCGGGAAATTGCTGCTCGTGTGGGAGAAAGTGTTTTTACAGCGCAAGCGCGGTGTGCCGAATGGTTTGCGGAAGGCGAGATAGGTCAGAGGTCGCACCACCCATATCACTTCCCCCCTCACCCGAGAAGATCGACACGTCACCCGAATGCCATTGCAGGACAGATCTGCATCCTCCTCGGCTCTGGCTAACAATGGAAACTATATGGCGCAACATATCAGGCGTGACATTGCGTCGCCGTTTATCACGGCACGTGTTACGTGGGTGTCGTCCACTTCTCTGCCTACCTTTGAGTAGTGTGCAGAAACATTCTAGACGGCAATGTGGTATGGAACGACGTTACTGGAGACAGTAATGGCATCACATAGGGTTTTCGGGCAGTTCCAGGTTCTATTTGTTTGAAAATGACAGCCTCATTTTGGTTAACCGCAGGCAGGGGGAGCGCCATTACAGTGACTACATTGACACAAGACATACTGCGCCAACTCAAGGCCTTAGGGTGGGGGTGCTATTGGGTACAGACATAAATTGCAGCTGGGGCGTGTCAAGGACACTGTGACCAGTGTGACCTACGTGAATGACATCCTGCGAATCGTAGCCATACCCTTTCTGCATAACACCCCAGGCGCCATTTTTCAGCAAAACAATGCATGACCTGTTGCTGCACGAACACGTGCCTTCTTGGTGTCACAGGAGGTCAGCCTTTTATGTTGGTCCACCACGTCACCAGACTCGTCGCCAATCGAAAATTTGTAGGACATGGTGGAACGACAGATGCAGCGCTGTGACCCAATGCCCACCATCATAGAGGATCTTTGGAACCAAGTAAATGCAGCATGGCTGGCTATACCACAGGACGCCGTTCGCGCCTTCTACAACTCGATGCCATCAAGCGCGGAACAAGTTATCAGGGCCCATGGCGGGCCTTGTGCCCGCTAGGCACAGGACACATGCACAACCAAGGTGACTGAGATGCTTATCATTCCTGCAGAATATACTAAGGTACGTGTCCTATGAATATGAACGTCCTATAAATAGTGGTTCAAGTTATTCTAGTTTTTCTGAACATGAGATGAAAATTTGTACCAAGCAGTACTAGGAGGCCATGTATTCGAATCCCAGAGTTCGTAAAAATTTTCATACGTCTCTTCAGTCTGCACATACGCATCACAGATGTTTGACAGTTGAAAAATCTCTGGAACCATGTAGTTTCATTTGATTGAAACAACAATGTTGAATCGGAATCCCTCATTTTATTCATTGCTGAGGTACTGTTACAACACAGTTGGAGAGCCTCTGCAATGCTGTTTGTGTGTAGGGAAATATCAAGTGAGCTGACGCTTGAACAGGAATTTGGATGAGGAGGGGGCGTGCCAGAGTAGTCCATGCAGCCGCTGTGCCAGGGTGGTGTAGTGGTTAGCGCATCTGCCTAGTAAGCAGGTGAGCCACGTCAGAATCCCAGTCGTTGTACAAATTTTCACTCATCGTTTCAGTCTGCATGTATACGAGGGAAGCTCTGAAAGTAAAACACAATATTTTTTTTTCTCTCCTGGTATTCCAGCTGGAAATTTGAAATTTCACGATGGTATAGTGTGACATTTTTGCTACCGAGGGTATTTTATTTTCATTTGAAACTCTAGCGAGAGAAGCCTGAACTACTAAACAAACATGGCGCGCATGTTACTGTCGTCAGCTTGAGAAGAGCAGCGAAGTGTAGTTCGATATTTGTGAGCCAAAGGGCATAAACGAAGTAAAATTCACAGTAACATGTGCGGCATGTGAGGGACGACTGTATGAGCCGTAGGCCTGTCTCCAGGGAGAGAGCATTCCTTCAACAGGGCCGTGTGAACCTTAGTGTTTCATTTTAATTTTAATAATCAACAGCCTCAGTTGCACCATTTACCTAGAGTTTACCTAGGTTTCAGTCGGGATAACCCAACGTTCTTCAGAATAACAGTAACTACCGTTTGTCCATAGTGGACATCGTCAATCTAAAACTACAAATCCATAAATTATCGTCAGAGTGTAAAAACTTATCTGAAACTGCCTCGGCCCCACTTCGCGACCGCGATGCGGCAGCCACGAGTACTGTACTGCTCCAGTAAAGATAATTCATGGATTTATAGTTTTAGCTTGACGGTGTCCACTATGGACAAACGAAATGGTTCAAATGGCTCTGAGCACTATGGGACTCAACATCTTAGGTCATAAGTCCCCTAGAACTTAGAACTACTTAAACCTAACTAACCTAAGGACATCACACACATCCATGCCCGAGGCAGGATTCGAACCTGCGACCGTAGCAGTCCCGCGGATGGACAAACGGTAGTTACTGTTATTCTGAAGATGGTTGGGTTATCCCGCCTGAAACCTAGGTAAATTCTAGGTAAACGGTGCAACTGAGGCTGTTGATTATTAAAATTAAAATTAATATTTATACAATTGCTGACAGGGCCGCGAAATGTTGACAATATTTAACCTTAGTGTTTCGTCAAGGTCCGGGCGACCGGCAACAGCTGTATCGCTCGAGCGATTGAGGCAGCAATTTTGAACAGCCTACGTGTGCAACTGCAAACCTTACCGCAGAAGTCTAATATTTCCTATAGTGCGGTGTACGGTATTGTTCACGACAAGTTGAAATTACGTAAAATTAGTGCTCACTGGGTACCTAAGAACCTACAGACAATCAGAGGTATGAGCGAATAATGACAAACTTGGATCACTTAGGGCGTTACGCCACAGATGGGCACGACCTTCTAGGAAAAAATCGTCACTGGCGACGAGTCATTGGTGTACCGCTACATGCCCGAAACCGAGCAGCCCTCTGTGGAGGAGAAAAGTGCTCATTCCACAGTACGAAAAATATTGAAACTGACTCAATCTGCTACGAGACTGCTTGTGACGGTGGTGTGTTACTGGTGGACTTCGCTGAACATGGGATAACTGTGAATGCTGCAGCCTACATTAAAACATTGGTTAAGTTACGTCGTCACTTTCGTGATACACGCCACAACGTTAACACTGACGGTGTCGAACTTCTTCATGACGATGCTCGCCCCCATGCTGCTGCTCCTGGTCGTGAGAAAATCGCCAGATTTGAGTGGGTGGTGCTCCAGCGTCCACCATATAGTCAGGAACTTGCATCTTCGGATTTCCATCTGTTTGGTCCCATGACAAAATTCCTAGTCGGCCAACGCTTTTCGACAGTTGTGGAAGTGAAATCAGCTGACCGCAGATAGCCATGTTCCAACCAAACGGACTTCTAAAACAGGGCATATTGAAATTGGTACCACGATGCGAAAAAATTTGTTGAGACTATGTAGAAAAGTAGGTAAAAGATTTCAGTTCATTTGTGATTCTTTTTTGTTTTGTTACTTATCAAACTTCGTGGTAATAAAATTATTGTGCGTTACTTTCCGATATTCCCTCGTTATCATAGATGTTTGAGACTCGAAAAGGAATCTGGAAGCAATATTTGATTTCTGCAGTTTGTTTATGGGAGGGAGCGAGTAATTTTGATCGCTCGAAGACTGGAGGATTGCCAATTTGTGAATTTTATCATCTATAAAGAAGGACTGTAAGTTTCTAAGGGTGTAACACAGGATAGTTTAAATCTTATTTGTCACAGTGTAAAAATTGGGCGATTATTAGACCATATAAATTCAGAGATTAGATGAGATCCTACCTGTCAAACTGTAAAAGGGTAGAAACATTAATTAAAGGATGTAAGTAGCAACGTTTTCACTTTTAATATATTGTCATATCCCTTTAACAGTTAGTTTCTCCACCTATAAGTGTCAAGTGTGCTATGTGCCGACTTTCCTTTTCCAGTGTCCGCCGTAATCTTTCTATGATGGCAGGCTAAGTTAATTATTATGTAGTGTCGGTACTTCAACACTGCTTTCGCTACGGTTTGACGATCCTTATGAACGGACGCTGGGTCTTCGCGACTGTCAGATGGGCGAATTACACACATCAAAAAAAGTTTGCATCACCTCGGATCCGTGAGCCTGTACAGAAAATTGTAATACAGATCAACATAAACATCAATTCCGCCCTTTTTATTGCTCATGAAAACCACACCTTGCATGCTGTACCACCATAAGGCGAGGCCTTCAGAGGTGGTGGTCCAGATTACTGTATATACCGGTACCTCTAATACTCAGTAGCACGTCCTCTTGCACTGATGCACGCCTTTATTCGTAGTGGCATACTATCCACAAGTTCATCAAGGTACTGTTGGTGCAGATTGCCCAGCTCCTCAATGGCTACTCGGCGTAGATCCCTCACAATGGTTGGTGGATCACGTCATCCATAAACAGCCCTTTTCAATCTATCCCAGGCATGTTCGATAGGGTTCATGTCCGGAGAACATGCTGCCCGCCCTAGTCGAGCGATGACGTTATTCTGAAAAAAGTCATTCACAAGATGTGCACGATGGTGGCGTGAATTGTCGTCCATGAAGACGAATGCCTCGCCAATATGCTGCGGATATGGTTGCACTATCGGTCGGTGGATGTCATTCACGTATCGTACAGCCGTTACGGCGCCTTCCATGACCACCAGCAGCGTACGACGGCCCCATATAATGCCACTCCAAAACATCACGGAACCTCCAGTTTGCTGCACTCGTTGGAAAGTGTGTCTAAGGCGTTCAGCATGACTGGGTTGCCTCCAAACACATCTCCGACAATTGGCTGGTTGAAGGCATATGCGACACTCATCGGTGAAGAGAACGTGATGCCAATCCTGAGCGGTCCATTCGGCATGTTGTTAGGCCCATGTGTACTGCGCTGCATGGTGTCGTGGTGGCAAAGATGGACCTCGCCATGGACGTCGGGAATGAAATTGCGCATCATGCAGCTTATTGCGCACAGTTTGAGTCGTAACACGACGTCCTGTGGCTGCACGAAAAGCATTAATGAACATAGTATCGTTGCTGTAAGGGTTCCTCCGAGCCATAAACCGTAGGTAGTTGTCATTCACTTCAGTAGTAGCCCCTGGGCGGCCTGAGCGAGGCATGCCATTGACAGTTCCTGTCTCTCTGTATCTCCTCCATGTCTGAACAACATCGCTTTGGTTCACTCCGAAACACCTGGACACTTCCCTTGTTGAGAGCCCTTCCTGGCACAAAATAGCTATGCGGACGCGATCCACGGTATTGACCGTCTAGGCATGGTTGAACTCCAGCCAATACGAGCTGTGTACCTCCTCCCTGGTGGAATGACGAACTGATCGGCTGTCGGACCCCCTGCGTCTAATAGGCGCAGCTCATGAATGGTTGTTTACATATTTGGGCGGGTTTAGTGACATCTCTGAACAGTCAAAAGAACTGTGTGTGTGTGTGTGTGTGTGTGTGTGTGTGTGTGTATGAAATCTTATGGGACTCAACTGCTAAGGTCATCAGTCCCTAAGCTTACACACTACTTAACCTAAATTATCCTAAGGACAAACACACACACCCATGCCCGAGGGAGGACTCGAACCTCCGCCGGGATCAGCCGCAAAGGCCATGACTGCAGCGCCTGAGACCGCTCGGCTAATCCCGCGTGGCTCAAAAGGACTGTGTCTGTGATACAATATCCACAGTGAACGTCTATCTTCAGGAGTTCTGGGAACCGGAGTGATGCAAAACTTTTTTGATGTGTGTATTTCCGTTTAGAATAATTCATTTTGTACTTTATAGCGAGGCTGGCAACGCAAAATATGTAGAGTTATGCATATTGGAAAAGCTGGTATTAAAGGCAACCGGTAGCAATTGAAGGAGGGATTGCTGCACTCTGTAACCAATAAAAATAGTTCTCATGTTCTGTGGGAATGTTTACTTCAAAGTAGCCTATACTACCTTGTGCTAAAATATTTCCTATACCCCTGAAACACGCTGCACAATTCTGATCCCTATTAATTGCTCCCGCAGATATCGCCAAAACGAGATTAGACTAACTGCGACATGCACAAAGGCTTTTAAGCAGTCGTTCTTCCCGTGCTCCAGAGACAACCGGAACAGAAAGAACCCTAAATGTGGTAGGTACGATATTAAGTACACTCTTCCTTGCACTTCACCGCGGCTTAAAGAAAATGTATGTAGATGCAGATGTAGAAACCTAATTATATCTATACTTCTTACACGAATAGTAATCCATTTATCACAACCCCTGGAGTACACTAAAATTTACTTCTGCGCGCACTTCTTACGTCATATGAGTAGCAGTGGCCTTACCACATTTCCCTCGGGCACACGAAAATTTTCTTCCATACGTACTTGTTACATAACACGAGTAGTAGTAGCGGCCCTCTCGTATTTCCCTTGAGAACTTCAAAAATTAGATACGAGTCCGTCCAGGGTAAAGTGATGCGTAGGTCCCGACGAGAATCCTGCAGTCGGGTCGCAAACCTGGCCAGAACAGTCGTCCACCGCCGCATACTTGCGATATTACTTGGCCGGTATTCGGCGCCATCTTCTCGGTCGCGCTCGCCGGGCGCGTGGCAGAACACGTACTGTGTACCCGCGTGTAATTAGCAATTTGCCAGCACGAGCGCCGCGACCACTCGCCACATTTGCATAGCAACCAGGCTGCAACTTGTTTCGCTCGCCATCTGTGTGGGCTCCTGCAAACTATGTGCAGACGCTAACACCGTTAAAGGGCCTCGGCAAGCACGTACCGCCAAACTCTCGCCAGACCTCCTGCTAGCGCAGTTTGGCACACCGCAGTCCTTTCACTTAGACAGTTGGTGGCGCCTTACGGCCATGCTGCAGAGTATTTCTGCACTCTGGAAACAAGACGGTCTCCCTGTAAACTGCAGTAATTCGTTCGATGACACTGCAAGGGCAAGCGGACAAATTTCTTGTCCTGGAAGATGTGGCAATTATATGTAGGATATTACGTTTTCATTTATTTTTATATTTTTTCTTCTGGTATGTGCCAAACACGTGCAAATTTCAGTTCCTTATTCGTTCTTCCCTTCTTTCCTTCCATTACTCTTTCCACTGTTCATTAATTTTTTTCATCAACTTTTATATTATTTTTTTCTTTCCACTGTTCATTAATTTCTTCTTTCTTCAACTTTTGAATTTTGTTTTCTAAATTCTGTATTGTTTCGTAGCTCCAACTTGAGTTTTTATCCCACAAATATCTGATGTTATTTTGGTCGATCTACCGCCTTGCATTCGATATATATGTCTAAAAAATACCTGTATTCTTCTTTTCATTATTTATGTGTGTCCTATGTTTCGATCATGTTCATCATGACTACGTTATTTTTCGTGAGGCTAATATTTTCCTACTGATTCGCCTTTCTAGTATTTCTGAATTAGCAAAACTATAGTTTAATGCTAGATCTTCACTTATATACAGACGTTCTGGCTTTTCTACTACACTGTAGACGGGCATGTTGGTTCTGTCATATTCCCTTCCCATTTTATGTATCCTTTCCTTTACAGCAGCTTTTTCCAAATCATTTTCTTGGTTTATCTCCCCGAGTTATTTAACGTTTTAACCTTTTCAATTTGGCCGATATCTAATTTTAGAAATTTGGATGTATCTTTTTTAATATTTGTACAAAAATCTGGTTTTCTCTCCTGAAATCCTTAAGCCCCTACTGCTGGCTCTTTTTTCTTAAAGATTAATTCGTGTTACAGCGGATGGCACATTTTAAGAAAGTGTAGCAAAATCATTTGCAAACGCGAGACAGTTTACTCCAATATTTTTGTACCGATGCAATGGGCCTGTAACATTACAGGTACCTCTTAAAGATTATGTAATAATGTTGAAATCTTACTTTCATTCAGTTTTTCGCTCCAAATTCTCTCTATTTTTTTTATTAAACGTTTACAAAGAATTGGTGGTAGATCATTGCCTTTCCGTGCACCAGAGTTTATTTTGAAGGGCTGAGATATTTCACTCATAAATTTCGCTGTAGATTCGGTTTCTGTAAGTATTTCACGAATTAGAGTTGCTAATTTAGATTTTACACCAAATTCATGGATTATTTTATCCACAGTTAATCTGTTTTTTTTATTTTTTCATTTGTTTATTTATCACATTCCGTAGAATCTTGCGACCCAAAGCTACTTTGTTATGGAAGGAGTCACCCTGTATTTTACAGACTGCTGGTTAGAAAATTTATAAAATAAAGAATTAATGAAAGCTAGAACATTTGAGACGGTATAGTAAGAAATATTACATTACAGAGAAAAGCTCTAGACTACTACGAGAACCCGCTCATATAGCCGAGCGCATTAATGCGCCGCTTCCGAAACAGTGGGAGGTGAGTCTAACCCTGATCGAAACCGCCTCGCGGATTAATGCCATTAGCTGGTGAGCCTGCCAAACCTGGACGTTGTTTTTAGGTGGTTTCTCGCATCCCAGAAGCTGAACACTGGACTAGAATCACCGCCCCTTTACAGATACATTCTATGCAAACATTTCGCAAATTCTCTCACTGTTACCCATGAGACTCTTGACGCACACAGATGCGATGCACCTATTCCTTCCTGAGAGGAAACTGATGTCCATAGATGTTTAGCCTCTTTAAACCCATAATCAATATCATCATCATCACTACTGCGAAGAACTCCTGTATAGAACGGAATAAGAATGCTACAAAGAAACCTTTGAATTTAGGTTTAAATTTGGAGCTTATAACGCGATTTATTCAGATCTTCTAAAAGCCTGTTGAAAACGAAGCCTGCTGAACAAGTGCAAAACGCTATTATCTAATTTACACTGAATGTTTTAATTTTTCTGAATGAGTTAATATTGTCAGCAGCAAATCACATGGTAGAGAATATTTGTACAAGCCAATCATAGGGCGGTTCTTCCCTCCAAGCTGTTTTAGCTTTTAGTATCTTATGATAGTAACTATGGCTTTCAAAAAATATTGATTTTTTCCAGATGACTTGTTGAGAAACCAGCTGTCTTTGCCTATATGTCTTGAATTTTGGAACCAGCATTTATACTAAATATTACACACACAGTTTAAATGCTGCGTTACTCATTTGTATTTCATTCAGTTTCGAACCGTTTTGTCTCCTTGCGATAACTGTAGATAATTGCTGCAGTTACGATCTTTCTTAAACGTGTCTATACACAACCGAGTTCACATACTTAAATATGTATATGCACAACACGAGCTCATTTTCGTTTAAGCGATTTTTATCCTCGTGTGTGACTTCTGCTTTTGCAGAAGTATGAAGCACAGGTTAATATACGTGATGCGTGGTACAGGTGGCGCTTTTTGCCACTCTCATCCTCCCTCCCCCTCCACTACCTCCGCTCCACGCCTTCTCAAATCTACCAGCAACATACATTTAATACACTGTACACGGAAAACGCACGTACATTAGAATCGAATGCCTCACATCGTCAGCATTATAATCTCCAACACTTGACGGGCTATTAAAATTGGAACATGGTATATATTGTACACTCGATCGTAGCAAGCACTTACTGAAACACTGAACTTTTCTTTGGTGGCAAGACTGTCGACAAAACACTCATCCTGGGTTAAATTACACTGCGTTTCAAATGAACAGAGGGACGTTTCAGTCAACAAATATCCGTCCTACTTCATTACAGATGAGAACTTTATCTCTACAGACGTCTATGCCACTATACTTACTACGACTGTTTTCTCTCATTAATCATTTCTTCCTACATTAGTAAATCATCAGTACTTACACTATGTGATCAAAAGTATCCGGACACCCCCAAAAACATAAAGTTTTCATATAAGGTGCATTGTGCTGCCACCTACTACCAGGTAGTCCAAATCAGGACCTCAGTAGTCAGTAGACATCGTCAGAGAGCAGAATGGGGCCCTCCGCGGAACTCACGGACTTCGAACGTGGTCAGGTGATTGGGTGTCACTTGTGTCATACGTCTGTACGCTAGATTTACACACTCTTAAACATCCCTAGGTCCACTGTTTCCGATGTGATAGTGAAGATGAAACGTGAAGGGACACGTACAGTACAAAAGAGTACAGGCTGACCTCGTATGTTTATCTGACAGACCGCCGACAGTTGAGAGGATCAAGACCATCACACAGGAATTCCAAACTGCATCAGGATCCACTGCAAATACTATGACAGTTAGGCGGGAAGTAAGAAAACTTAGATTTCATAGTCGAGCTGCTACTCATAAGCCACACGTCATGCCAGTAAATGCCAAACGACGCCTCGCTTGGTGTGAGGAGCATTAACATTGGCCGATTGAACAGTGGAAAAACGTTTTGTGGAGTGACGAATCACGGTACACAATGTGGCGATCCGACGGCAGGGTGTGGGTATGGCGAATGCCCGGTGAACGTCATCTACCAGTAAAATTCGGAGGCGGTGGTGTTATGGTGTGGGCGTGTTTTTCATGGATGTGGCTTGCACCCGTTGTTGTTTTGTTTGGCACTGTCACAGCACAGGCCTACATTGATTATTTAAGCACCTCCTTGCTTCCCACTGTTAAAGAGCAATTCGGGGATGGCGATAGCATCTTTCAACACGATCGAGCACTTGTTCATAGTGCACGGCCTGTGGCGGAGTGGTTACACGACAATAATATCCCTGTAATGGACTGGCCTGCGCAGAGTCCTGACCTGAATCATGTAGAACACCTTTGGGATGTTCTGGAACGCCGACTTCGTGCCAGGCCTCAGCGACCGACATCGATACCTCTCCTCGGTGTAGCACTCGGTTAAATGGGCTGCCATTCCCCAAGAAACGTTCCAGCACTTGACTGAACGTATGCCTGCGAGAGTGGAAGCTGTCATCAAGGCTGAGGATGGTGCAACACCATACTGAATTCCAACATTACCGATGGAGTGCGCCACGAACTTGTAAGTCATTTTCAGCCAGGTGTCCGCATGCTTTTGATCACATAGAGTAGGAGCAATTGCAGTTTTAAATTCCGTA
This sequence comes from Schistocerca nitens, assembly GCF_023898315.1. Classification (NCBI taxonomy): domain Eukaryota; kingdom Metazoa; phylum Arthropoda; class Insecta; order Orthoptera; family Acrididae; genus Schistocerca; species Schistocerca nitens. The sequence goes on along the minus strand of NC_064614.1, from coordinate 1,016,257,849 downwards.
CACACGTGTCTTTGCAACAAAGAATATAATCCTTTTATTGACAATTAGTTCTCGTAAATGTCTAAAAATGATTATCTATTATTCGGCTAAAAGGTAGGTTTAGGCTTTTATGGCACATCGCTTACGAGTACATTGAGTAATACTATGGCTGCAGCAATCGCTGGGTAATGCATGTTACTTTGTCACACTATCACGGGAAATTTTACAGATTCCTTCGGTGCAACTGCATTTCTGCGCTGACTTTCACTCGAGGCAAATGTGAACTTTCGTAGATCTGTACTGAAACAGCGCCCCAGGTCTTTTTTCAGTCGTTGCTCCATATCCGCCCTTCTTGGGTACGGACGGAGCAATATCGTCCGTCGTGGACGGAGCAAAATAGTCAGTCGTGTCGAACATCAATACACATGTTTGCTTCCAGTTCATGCACGTGTTGGCGATTTCGAAACTTAAGTTGTTTTAGATTTCTAAAAAGTATCATTTGAAATTCTATTTACTGTAGACATCACTAGCTGCTTTTTACACTGTGTGTGACCATTTTTGTAGGCAGGTGAAAGCCAGGACGGGCCTTCTGCTAGGTCTCAGCTCATCACGGCCTTCTAAGCTGGTATTCTTCCATCAATAAACTGAATCTTCTATCAATTAAACCCTCCCTCTTCACATTGTGACTTTTAAAAAAGTCCAAAAAATATAGTAGACCAAGACTTGGGTGTAGTCATCTAATCTCTGAGATATAAGTTTTCTGTCTCCCATAACTTAGTTCTTGTATCATGACTTCGAACAGGGAAAAAGAGTTCTATTTTTTGGCCTAGTTCAGTGATTTATTGCCAATTCGATATTACTTTTTGCCAAATTATGCGTTATTTTGATCCAAATTCTGTGTTTTTACCGAATTCGGTACACTTTTTTGCCAAACTCGTTTTTTGCCAAATTTGTTCTTTTTTACCAAATTCAATTTTCCAAATTCTTTGTGTTTAGTCAAATTCGTCGCTTTTTTGTCAAATTGTAGTTTTTGTTATTTCCACCAAATTCGGTGTTGTTTTCTGTCAAATTTCTGTGCTTTTTTTGTCATCACATCAAAATTCGTTACGTGAGAAATGAACTGTCATCTCAACATTACACACGAACAGCAACATTGAGGAGATCTGAAGTGTAAACGCAAATTTAACGTTCAGTAAGTATCAGTTATGAATATTAGTAAACTAGCGTCCCCATGTTTATAACATTTTTATACTGCAAAATTAAAAATTTCACGATATCTCGTAAAAGTTGCCAATTTAGCATTATTTTGCTAAAAACACCTTATTTCGCGTTACCGTTTCCACGATATTTTTCTGTCCTCAGTCATGAGACATACCAAACATCGCCAACTCAATTACATAAAAAAGTGGCTGTTTTAGAATATTGCTCCCGGTCTTTGCCACGCCTCACTTCGATAAATTTCTGCGCATGCTCTTGCTTTGAACTTGTAAGCTACCTGCTTTTCTTCCTTTCTAAGACATTATCAAGTTGGCGTTGCCAGCGTGACTGAGCCCAGAGCCTGGTTTGCTGTGCAGCACAGCCTAAAACAGGACTCTCTGCGAATCGGGCGGTGTTAACCGAAGCGATAAATGCGGCTACAGGTCGCTGGACGTACGCCAGCGTTATTCGGCGCCGTGGCTGGCAAAGAGGCAGACAGGCAGCTAGTCCGGTTGTCGTCTGCTGTCGTCGATGTCATTAGCGCTGGCACCGCTGCTGGGCCAGGCGATCAGCAACAGGTCTCGCTGCAAGCTGACCAATTACGACCGTCGAAGCGCGTTCAACAGCTTTCCGGTGGACGGCACTTTGGCTCCACAGTAGGCAGTGTGTTACTGGTCCGTCGCCCACCATGTCCGGCTTCATTAACAGTGTCACTGCCTTCAGCTGCTCCTCGCAAGTACTTCATTATTAGCGCAAAATTGTGTAATGCTGACATGATTCGAACGCCGTATTAATGGTATGCTGCTTGGCTCAGTCACATCGACTAAATTACTAGATCTTTAGAAAACGAACAGCTACATACACAATAGTACATTCCACATCTAATCATCCCCACAACCAGAAGCTTGCTGCACTAAGACGTATGTTGTATAGATTGAACAGGATCCCACTCAACAAGAGAAACTATGAAAAAGAAATGAGTACAATGATACAAATAACTAGGAAAAATGGCTATGACACACATGTAGTGCACAGACTAAATCAAAAAATAAAAACACAAATACAAAAGAAACACAACAGTTCCATAATACAAGATAACTCACAAACTGCGAACTCACAAACATATTTAATAAACACACACAATGACAACATCACACAGAAAAGGAGATGGCGCACTATGCGTTACACACATAAATTAGCACACAGAATGGCATACATACTAAAGAGACAGGGTTCCAAATAGCATATAAGACTGTGCACACCCTCCAATCACACTCAAGCCAACTAACTAACCAGAAGGGAAAAATTCCAGGGATACAGGAATGTATAAACTTAAATGTCAAAGTTGTGATGCAGTATACATAGGCATGACATGCATAAATTTTAAAACACGTACAAACAACATATCAGGTACTGGAAGTATAAAACAAACCTATCCACATTTGCAGAGCATTTAAACCACCATAATCACCGTCCTAAAAACATGGAAAAAGAAATTAAAATAATGAGAATAAACAACCATGACAGACACCTGATACAAATGCAAGAAATCTTCCAGAAAGCCATCGCTGAAAACAAACATGTCATAAATGAGTAAACACACATTAGTTAAGACTCCCTACTACACCTAAAAAGAGAAATGATAAGATAAATATCATCCCTCTCTCACATGCAGCCAATACAGGGTGATTCAAAAAGAATACCACAACTTTATGAATTTAAAACTCTGCAACGACAAAAGGCAGAGCTAAGCACTATCTGTCGGCGAATTAAGGGAGCTATAAAGTTTCATTTAGTTGTACATTTGTTCGCTTGAGGCGCTGTTGACTAGGCGTCAGCGTCAGTTGATGCTAAGATGGCGACCGCTCAACAGAAAGCGTTTTGTGTTATTGAGTACGGCAGAAGTGAATCGACGACAGTTGTTCAGCGTGCATTTCGAACGAAGTATGGTGTTAAACCTCCTGATAGGTGGTGCATTAAACGTTGGTATAAACAGTTTATAGAGAATGGGTGTTTGTGCAAAGGGAAAAGTTCTGGACGGCCGAGAACGAGTGATGAAAATGTAGCACGCATCCAGCAAGCATTTGTTCGCAGCCCAGGAAAATCGACTCGCAGAGCTAGCAGAGAGCTGCAAATTCCACAATCAACTGTATGGAGATTCCTACGAAAAAGGTTAGTTATGAAACCTTATCGTCTGAAATTGGTTCAAGCACTGTCTGCAGCTGATAAGATTAAAAGAATCGATTTCTGTGATTTTATCCTTGCTCAAATGGAAACAGATGAATCTTTCGTTTCAAAGATTGTGTTTAGTGATGAAGCAACTTTCCACACTAACGGGAAAGTCAACCGTCACAATGTCTGTATATGGGGCACTGAGAATCCGCGGGAAACAACTCAGTATGAACGTGACTCGCCTAAGGTGAACGTTTTCTGTGCCATTTCAGCCAATAAAGTTTTTGGTCCCTTTTTCTTCGAAGGTGCTACTGTAACTGGACTACAGTATCTGGAGATGTTAGAGAATTGGCTGTTCCCTCAGCTCGAACAAGAAGCACAACAATTCATATTTCAGCAGGATGGAGCGCCACCACATTGGCACTTATCTGTCCGTAACTACCTGAACGTCAACTACCCGAGGCGATGGATCGGCCGCCAGGCAGCCCGTGACAGAGCACTTCATCACTGGCCTCCAAGAAGCCCTGATCTTACCCCCTGCGATTTTTTCTTATGGGGGTATGTTAAGGATATGGTGTTTCGGCCACCTCTCCCAGCCACCATTGATGATTTGAAACGAGAAATAACAGCAGCTATCCAAACTGTTACGCCTGATATGCTACAGAGAGTGTGGAACGAGTTGGAGTATCGGGTTGATATTGCTCGAGTGTTTGGAGGGGGCCATATTGAACATCTCTGAACTTGTTTTTGAGTGAAAAAAAACCTTTTTAAATACTCTTTGTAATGATGTATAACAGAAGGTTATATTATGTTTCTTTCATTAAATACACATTTTTAAAGTTGTGGTATTCTTTTTGAATCACCCTGTATATCTTCCCTCCCTTCATTTTCGCCTTGTGGTCTCACACACACGCAAAATTATTAATAATAAAAAATGCTCACCAAAACAAATACTGTTTCACACAAGAACAGATCACAGATATCTCAAAAATTATATTCGAAAGTTGGCAATAACATTCGATCATACGCAATAACATTCGACAGTCGGCAACACAAGCGTTCAGTTCCTAGTGCAGTGAAATGTTGAAAACAAAAACCCCAAGTGGCAACTCTATAAAGCAACTCCTCTCTGCTCACATTAAATAAATTTAGTGTACGTTTAGTGTTTACCCGATACCAGCAAATAAAATACATTATTTACACCCGGTTTGAATTATTTTCGCTAACATGAAATCGGAAGCAGGGGGGGGGGGGGTGAGTGCGGGGAGCGGTGAGGTTCAGCTTTCTAACCCGTCATAAGAATTAAGATTTTACGCAGTTATCTTAAATCGTTTGAGGTAAATGGTGGGATGGTTTCTTTGAGAACGACACTGTCGACTTTCTCCCGCACTTTCTCCCACATGGAGTTGAAGGGACTTATTTATGTAGTTATTGCATGTAATAACTATATGAAAAGAGGTACTGTCAGTTGAGGCATATACGAAAAGAGATGGTAATGTAAAATACACTATTATATACTAAAGATGTGTCAGTCTTTGAAAGTTGCTCTCCTAAAAGGTTATACAGAAGGCCTATTAAAGTGAGAAGTAAGCAGTTGATAACTAAGCAAATATCTCATGTAAGAGAAAGAGAGAAATTTATGCAAAGGCCAGATTAAGTCAAGATCCTACATTACATGCATATTAAATATAACACTGTAATATATTGAGGATAGTCATATAACATCATGAAATATGAACATCCTAATAGCAGTTAATAATGCAGGTTCAAATGGCTCTGAGCACTATGGGACTTAACATTTGAGGTCATCAGTCCCCTAGAACTTAGAACTACTTAAAACTAACTAACCTAAGGACATCACACACATCCATGCCCGAGGCAGGATTCGAACTTGCGACGTAGTGGTCGCGCGGTTCGAGACTGAAGCGCCTAGAACCGCTCGGCCACAATAATGCAGGTAATAAAATTAAAACTATATGGAATATTGCCAAATTGGATACAGGACAACTAGTCATTGTATGAGATACCATAACAATTAATCTAAATTACACTTTTGCGACTGATAATTTGTAAGCCAAGAGTTCTTTTAACACTCACTTTCTAAATGTGGGAGCAAAAAGAGGATTAAAATTTTGCGATTAAAGAAGCAAGAGAATAAATTTAAAAATGTCATTCAAAAACTTTAACAACTAGAAATATCACTAGTACTTTTCATTACAATTAACAGAATTAAAAAATAAAAGCTCGTGTGGTGCTGATGGAATATCAAACAGAAATCTGGAAAGTTTTTCCAACTTGGTAAGTAATGTCCTTAGTGACATGCATAATGCATCACTGACACAAGAAAATTTTCCAGACTGGTTGAAGTGTACAACTGTTAAACTTCTTCGTAATAAAAGTGAGAAGGAAGACTTATACAAGTACTGTCCAGTTTCCTTGCTGGCGTGTTTCTCCAAAATGTTCGAAGAAGTAAAGTACACAAGAGTAGTCTCACACTTGGGTAGATACAGTTTACTTAGCATATGAGAATTTGGACTCCAGAAGGGTTCCTCAAATGTGAATGCTTTTTATACATTCACTCATTCAATAGTACAAGTCTTAAATAGTGAAATGTCGCCATTTGGTATTTTTTTATATTTTTCAAGGCGTTTGATTGTTTAGATGTTGTTGCCCTCTTAGAAAAATTCAAGTTTGAGTCATACTTCACAAATAAAATGCAAGAAGTTTTATTGACTAATTCAGAAATTGTTGGAAGAGTAGAAAAATTTAGTGACAGAGAAAAATCACAAACTGAACGCCACAGGTTTCAATTTTAGGTGCACTCCTAATATTTACATATGTGAATCACCGATTTAAATTCAATAAGCAAAGTTAGTACTTTTTGCAGACAATGCTAGTGTTATAATAAATTCCTTTCGAGAGAAAGCAATAGAAGAGATTGCAAATGATGTTTTCCAGAAAAATTATGAAGTGGTTCTCAGAAAACCAACTCTCCCTACATTTTGGAAAGACACAGCACTTTTAGTTATGTACAACAAATAGTCGTGCGATCAACTGACGTGCCACATTAGCAGGTCAGTAAATAGAGTGGAATGCACCCTATTGTTGGGTGTACACATTGATGAAAACTGGAGTTGGAAGGCGCATATTACTGAGCTTCTCAAACAATTAATTTCAGATACTTTTGCTCTTCATATAATTGCTAATCTTTGAAACAAACAAATCAACTTTCGGATATATTTTGCATTTCCACTCAATAATGTCTTATTGAATAATTTTCTGGGATAACTTATAATTTGGAAAGAAGTATACATTGCACAAAAGCGAGCAGTAATAATAATGTTTGGCGATTACCCACGGGCGTCCTACAGTTACGTCTTCAAAGACCTAGGCATTTTAATTGCACCCTCGTAATACATATATTCTCTAGTGGAAGTCGCGATAAATAATCCACCGCAATTTTAGAGGCGCAATTTTAGAGGTACAGTGATGTCCGCACCTACAACACTACAGGTAAAAATGATCTTCATTAAGGCTTTGAGTGGCCCAGGAAGGTGTTCAATAAGCAGCAACAAAATTACTGTTATTGCCGTATAATATAAAATGTCTAAGACGCAGTATAGGAAGTTTTAAATTTAATCTGAAATCATTTTTCCTAGACAACTCCTTCGATTCCAAGGGCGAATTTATATTCAAACACTGGTGGCCTGTTAGAAAATAAGCTTGTTTTTTAATGTTGTTGCATGAACAAGACTAAAAATGTAAAGTGTTCATTAATTTTAACACTAATCATGTAGACATGTCCTGAAAACTGGTTAGATCCAAATCATTTCGATAAAACAATTGTTCAAGTGATCTATGGAACATGTAAATAACTAACTAGCTAAGTAAGCTGACAACAAGCTAAGCCCGATGACCGTTCGGATAAAAAAAGAAACTATTTGAATGCAGCTTAGGTGTATTTTTGAAAACGCACGAAACTCGTGCAAGCTGCAGAGTACGACGCATCCTAAATATTTTCTTGGCAGTCGCCCAACGAAGAGCGACAGCTTGGTAGAACGGCCTTTGAAGTGGAGAGGGGAAGCACCTCCGTGCTGCAGAGCGCTGACTTGCAAGGCTCTGTCACAGTCCCGCTACTCCCCCGCTCTCCAGCCGCGCAGCCGTGACTCCTCGCTAGGCGCGCTCTCGGTAAACACGGCGTGCAATTCCCTTTGCTGCAGCTGCACCCACCTGCTTAGCTGTTGCAGTGGCTCCAGGGAGGCTACATCGCAGACCCTGCAGGTGAGCCATGAGGGTGGGTCGCTACAAAGAGCCAGGACAGCCACTACGTCGTGCTCATTACTCGGAGTTCTGCCGTCGAGTAGCTCTTGGATTACGACACCTAGCTGTCACGTGTACGACCAGCTCCGCTGGCCCAACGTGTCGGCATGGCATAACCTGCGTTCTAACAGAATTACAGCGTGCCAATCGCCAGCTACCTCAGGAGGTAGTCTTTTTCTCTGGTGCACTTAAAAATAACAACAAGGATCGTCGACGACGCTGTAACCGAGTGAGTTACTTAATTTCACTTTTTTTTTTAATAAACCGATGTGAACTAATAATTCCTACCCTTTACACATTACAATAACAGATATTCTTCTACGGAATAGCAGGAGACGTGAAGGAGTTTGACTTCAAATTTTACTTCGCTGTCTGTCAGACATGTTTTGTATCAGTGGGTAAATTATCAGAAATTTTAGTTGCAGAATTGTGCACCCCTTTTCGTGATAATGATAACCTTAATGTGGGCTAACGGATGTCATTTTTCATTCTGGTTTTGTAATAATGTACATCATTGTACCTTTTGAAATGCAGCAAAATTATTTACAATCAACTTCATGAGGGAATAATAAATATACTGTGAAGCAGCAGTCAGAATACCCAATTGACTAAACGATGATGATCGACGGTGAATGCCATACATTATCCATATATTATTTTTAGCACCGCGTATTGTTCTTTCAGCACTTTTTGAGCAACTAAGACTCTCTTTCTTAAAGACAAGTTACCCTAGAACATTATTCCATCGAAATTATCGAATGAAAATATCCAAAATATGTCAACTTAATGATTTATCTTTCTCCAAGATTTTCAGTGATTTCGAGTGAAAATGTGACCGAACTAAGCTGTTTAAGGAGTTCCAAAATGTGCTTTTTCCAGTTTAACGGCTCACCGATATGAACCCCTAAGAATTTGGAAGTTTCCGCCCTATTTATCATTTCCTCGCCATGTGATACACTTATGACTGGTATAGTATCCCCTAGATCTGCATGGCCGTGTATGTTGTGCCTTCTTCAAATTGATGGTGAGACAAATCGCAGAAAACCAGTCAATGACACTTTTAACAACATTGTTTACCATTTATTCTGCTTCTGCATATATACTTCGATTGATTACAATACTTGTGTCATCTGCGAAAAAAACTGTTTATGATTGTATATTAGACGGAAAATGGTTTACATTATATGAAGAACAATAGTGAACATAAGACTGCGCTTTGGGGGACCCCGCACGTGATTTCTCCACAGTCAGAGTACGGTCCCCACACTACATTGGTTGAATTACTAAGTACAACTTTCTGCATTCTGTTGGTTACATATGACACTATCCATTGGTTTGCTATATCATTAATCTCATAAAACTTCATTTTAGGAGAATACGTGATTCATACAACACAATCTTGGATAGATTTCAAAAATATCAACCGGTCCCATTTTGTTATTTAATATTTGTACAATTCGCAGAATAAACGTGTAAGTGGCATTCTCAATGGAGCAATTCTTCTGAAACCGAAACTGTGATTTGATGAGTACATTATTGTTCCTCTGGTGAGACACTATTCCACAATACATCAACTTCTCAAAAATGTTAGAAAATGATGTCAGCATTGAAACAGGTCGGTAGTTATTGATTCTCTTCTATCATCTTTATTATAGAGGGTTTTGACAATGGCAATTCAGTCTCTCGGAAAAAGTGCCTTGAGTTAGTGATGCATTACATATTTCACATAACACAGGACTTATTATATGGAAACATCATTGAAGCCAGATGAATTTTTATATTTGAGGGAATATGTAATTTTCTTAATATGAGAAGGAAAAGTTGGTGATACATTTGTATGCCTGAGAGATGCTTTTTCAACATACTGCTGTGATTTTTCTGCTGAACTGTTTGTCCTTATACTTTCTGCTATATTTAAGACATGATTATTAAATGTATTTGCTACCTGTGTCTCATTATTTATAGCCTTTCCATTCAGTTCAATAGTGATGTTATCCTGTTCTGTGGCTGGTTGTCCTGTCCCTCGTTTCACCACACCCCATACAGTCTGTAGTCTATTGTAGGAACTAATGATTTCTAATATTATGTGCATGCTCCTTGATTTTTAAATACTTTTCATAATAATTCTGAGCAATTTTTATAGTGCGCAACCACTGCAAGGTCTCTGTTTGTTGTTGTCAGCAGATATATTCGTACAGGGATAGATGTTATGTGTGAGGAAAAATGAATTTACGCACACACTCTGCCAACAGAGAAATCAGTCATAGTTTTAGAGAGCTTTCAGTCTAACAAAAGATCTTAGTCAAACGAAGAAATAATAAAGAAATTAGAAAAAATCTGACAGATGGCGCAAACGATTTTGCTCTCTTGATATAACAGTCATTCGTAGCGGCAGGGCGAACATACGACAAAAAAGTTAAAAAATAATTGCCAAATCGTGGGTGGACGACAGCCCATAGTAAAATTATATATTGTTACTGGTTACCAAATACTTGCAAATAGAGATTTGGACTGTTTAAGATCGGTTCCAAGAATCAAGTTAAAGACACATAAATGACATATTTTAGATTTTTATTAGTTAATGCCATATAAATAAAGCAGTGAATAGCTGATCATTCAATGTCCACCTCTTGTGAAGCTGCTAATCCTGTCCTGGAAGAAGCTTTGCGGCGTCCTGCACATTCACTCCTCCACCGCCTCCACAGACTCGTCATCAACCTGGATTTATGCAGGTGCCCCTTCCTGGGACGAAAAAGGTGAAAATCACAGGGAACTAGATCAGGACTGTTCGTTGGCTGTCCCAGCAGCTCGAAATCGAGATTTTTAATGCTCTGGATTGCTCAGAGTTGCATGAGATTGTGCATTATTCTGAAGCAAACTCACACAGCTGGAGAGTTTCTCCTACTTTTTTGTTTTGATTTTGAGTTTCATATTTCGCAGTAGCTCACATCATCAGTTACTCTTTCCAGGTTGACCTTAGCAGAGTTATAGAACAAGAGTGGACCTCTCAAATCCGAAAATACAATCACCACCAACTTTCCTTCAGAAGACTAGCTTTCGAATATTCTTGCCGTATGGGACATTGGATGATTCCATATTTTGCTCTGCCACTTTATGAGTGTTAGTGGTGAACCCATGTCTCATCAAAAATTACTAAGCGACTGATAACGGCTCCTCCTTTCTTTTAAAAACGTTTTAAATCTGATTTCGAAATTATTAATGGTTTCTGTTTGCGGTTGACTATGATTTGAGTGGGAACCCATCTACGATACCTTTGAGATTCATGGATGATTACAAATGTTGAACCGAGGCTAATTTTCAACTCATGCGCAGTATTAACAACCGCGCGGGGTAGCCGCGCGGTTTAAGGAGCCTTGTCTCGGTTCGCGCGGCTCCCCCGCGTCAGTGGTTCGAGTCCTCATTCAGGGATGTGTGTGTGTGTGTGTGTGTGTGTGTCCTTAGCGTAAGTCTGTGTAACTTAGATTAAGTAGTGTGTAATCCTAGGGACCGATGACCTCAACAGTTTGCTCCCATAGTCCTTACCGCAAATTTCCAATTCTCACAATATAAACAATTCTGCCACCACCTTTATCGCGAATAATTTGCTCAGATCAACAGTCTTCCTTCTTGTTTTCGAAGCGGAGGCCCTACCAGAACGATCTTCGTCAAAGACTGATGCGCGTCCACTTTCAAAGAGTTCTATCCACTCCATATTCCAGCTGCATGCTGAAAATAATATCCGCAGTTTTCCTTCCTTAGAAGCACATAAAACGAACCACTGCCATCATTTCTTCCTTGGCGCATGTGAATGAGGCATTTATAGCAAAATTGTCTGAAATCACTACGAATAGAGACGTTTAATGAAACCAACGCAACTAATTCACGAAACCAACAGCGAAGTTAAGGCGAACCTTTGTTGAGTCAGTACTATCAACCTGTGGAACGTTAAAAAAGCATTTACTGACTTGCATTCTATAATAAGATGTAAATTCTACACACAGAGCAACATCTTGGAAATTAACAAGTCCAAGCAGGATTACGGAGTCGAAAGGAACTTCGTACTATAAACTACGTACATCAGAATACATAAGTTATTAGTATTCCACAATTGAGCACGATCTCTAACCTGTCTTAAGTAAGACGGTGCTGCAGTCAGAGCGTCTAAAAGTCGTAGCATACGGTCAGAGAATGGTCTGTTTCTGAGCAATGTCCACCCACGTGGTTTGTATACAAGGCACTAAGAGTAGTGTTTCCTGAAGGACTATGAAAAGCAATTACCGTCCAGTCATATTGCAAACATGACCTACGTGCGATTTCTGCAGCCCAGGAAAGCACTGGTCGATTATTCGTTTCTGGCCTCGAGCCTCGTCATTGTCTTGATGAAATGTTATATACAAAATAGGGGTGCAGTTGGTGTTGACTTGCACGCCCTCTTAATCACTTATTGTTTTTATCTTTCTCTAAACATCCTCCAAGCTTCAGTTACTTTGACCCTTTAATTTTGAGTGGTGCAATATTTACGGAAAGTGGGCAGTTTTCCTATAGCACTGATAGTTTTACAGTACTTTTTAGGATCAAAATCGCGCCATAATAAGATTTCTGAAAACCGTATGTCATTTATACTCCATGCGTGTCTTGGCATAAATATAGCTATTTGGAAAAGTGTGGGAAAAAGGTTCAGAGCTATTCAAATGTATTCTACATCTTTACTGTCAGGTAAACAAACCGTCACCTGTCGAGCGGGTGTCACTCTTTGAAGCACCAGAGATACTGTCTCCGACGCTGGTCACCAGAAGACACGTCGACAGCACGAGGCACTGCAGCCACTCATGCACTGCACCGCTCTGTATGACATGCACAAAGCCCACTTCAAAGAATAGCTGCTTCCGCCAACACTATTTTCCTCTCTCGAGCAGTATCAAATGCTCGTCTTCCCAGGCAACCGCACTACAGTGTCAAACTGTGGTGCTCCAGTATTGCTTGAGGCGTTACTAATGATACACGGAATGACGGAACTGCCACGCTGGTAGCCGCGTGGTCCCAGGCGCCTTGCCACGGCTCACGCGGCTCCCCCCGTTGGAGGTTCGACTCCTACCTTGGGCGTGGGTGTGAGTGTCATCCTTAGCGTAAGTTAGTTTAAATTAGATTATGTGGTATGTAAGCCTAGGGACGATGACCTCTGCAGTTTGGTCCCATAGGAACTTACTGCAAATTTCCAATGATATAACTAAACGGAGAAGGGACGGCTCGCACTTTGTAAAGAAGCGTTTCTATTCAGACTTGTGGCAACGTGTAGTCATATAAACTGTAAGGTTGTGAAGCACAGACCTAGGGCTAAGCGTAAAACTAAAAGACGAGTAATGGGAGCTTACATAGCCCGTAGTGGGAACATACCCTAGAGGCGAAAGGAGGCAGAGATCAAGGATTCACAAAACGATGGAAGGATCACAATCACAAAGCCTAAAAATATTTACTCAGTGAAACACTTCTGATAAAGATAAAGCCGAAATTTCAAAAAACAATATCTTCCGAACACAAAATGAAACATATGCATATGGTACTATATAATGATGTTATTAAAGTGAAAAGTTTAAACATTAGGTATACTTACGAAGAAAGAAACCTAAAAAAGTAGAAAAGACTAGTTTGTAGGACATAAGCTAAAGCATGTTTGAATGCTTGGTACCTTATACTACACCGTCCAGTCACATTGATGTGACCACATGTAAAAAGCCTGAATAACCAACTTTTGCAGCGCGAGACGCGCAGGAAGACAGTCAGTGAGTTTCTGTAAGTTACTGGGTTGGATTTGAAGTCATGGCGACTCCAGTACAGTGGTCAGATGGTTTAGGTTTCCCGGTTGTGGAACCATGCAACCATACAACTCCATCGAAGTGATTCCACAGGTTCTCTGCTGGGTTTAAATCCGGGGACTTTGATGGCTATGGAGAGTTTGGTAAACTCACCCCGATGCTCTTACAACCACGCATATATAATGAGAGCTGTGCGAGACAATCCTGCCAGTAGATGCCTTATGCCGAGGAAAATAAAACTGCACTGAGGAGTTCACATGACCCTAAAGACGGATGCATGCATGTGTTGGTCCATTGTGCCTTCTTGAATGACGAGATCACCAAGGGATTCCACGAAAACATTTATCAGGCCATAACGCTGTCTCCTCCGGCCCGGATCGTTCCATCGATTGTTGCAGGGTGTTTGCTTTCAGACGTTTAAAGCCATACAGGCCAGCGACCATTGTATGCTGGGGTATAATGCTTGATTCATCTGAAGAAGCCACCTGTTGATGCTCAACAGACCTCCAGGTACGGTATTGGCCTTGCAAACTCCAGTCTTTGTGGCCAATGAACAGCAGTCAGCGTGGGTGCATGAACCAGGCGCCTGCGTGGAGGCCCATACGCAGGAACATTAGCTGAACAGCCATCGAGGAGACACTGTTGGTAGCCCCCTGGTTCATCTCAGCGGTCAGTTGCTCCACAGTTGCGCTTCTATTCGCCCGTACACATCTCTGCAGCCGTAGTAGAACCTCTGACATGTACGGTCCGTGGTGCACCACAGTTAACTCGGCGGCGGTTCAGGATAGCGCCTTTTTGCCATCCACGGTCCGCCTTAACCACGGCGGAATGCGAACAGTCCTAAAACTCAGAAGTTTCGGAAATGCTTCAACCCTTGGCCCGAAAGCCAATATCATGTCCTTTTGGGCATGAGATAAATCGCTTCGTTTCCGCCTTACGACAACGACTACACTGTGCTCCAGCGTCCCTCGCCCCTCGCCCACTTCCCTCGCCAGCTCCCCGACATACTCACTGCTGGTGCTGCCCCCTGCCATCTGTCAGTGGTCATTTCACGCTGACGTCGAACGTAACTGGTGGTCACGTTAATGTGACAAGATACGGAGGAAAGGCTAAGTTAAAATTGAAGTAAGCAGCATGAAGTACTATGTGTGGTACGTGTGCTGCCAGAAAATACACTAAGAAGGAAATGTAATCGAACTTCTTGTCAGGCTGAGAAACAAAAATGGCCGTGTTAGATTCTAGAGTTGAATAAGAGGTAGCAACATTACAGCGCTGATTGCGAGCATCATCATTTATGGAGACACCAGTGCGTTGGACAGTGAGGTGGCCAGCGAGAAAAATGCTTTATGCGGAAGGACTTGGCAGCTATTCTGGAACGCTTCCATGTGTTTCTCTGAAACTCTTAACGCGAATGTTTCGATGATTCCTTCAACAAACCTTACCTCAGCTTCGACCTGATGATTCGCACATTTAACTTACAGCGTTGTAGACCGGATATTCTTCCTTAAATAGCAAATTTTGGTCTCACCAATGGCAGCATTTGGTGTTGTATGTCTCACTTAGTGTAGTTGCTTATTTTCCGTCATCCACCAATGCTTGACTTAGTATTTTTCTGATGCAATGAAATGTCATCAGTTGCCGACGACTTCCTGAAAACTAACAGCATACCCCATAGAGAAATCTTCATCAGTCGCAGTCGAAAGAAGATCTGATCCTTTTAAAGACGAATTACATGTAGAGTCAAGACATCTCTCTATCTGTGTATATTAATAATAACAAAGCAGATTAAAATCAGATTAAAAAATGCAGTACCTGTCAGGGTGTTATTGTTACCAAAAGTGTTTCTTATGCGTTTCGTGCTTCCTCGTGTCTCGCACTTTGGCAATTAATTTTATAACATAAAATATGTAATAAATAATACGTTAATCAAACAACCATGAATTTCTCATATCTTTTATCCCTATTGACGGGTTGAAAATTGACATGTGCCCCTGTCGTAACAAGTAAACTTCTTCCATACATTTTATTCCCTACTTGTGATGGTAACTCAGAATTTTTTGAATTTTGAGTATCGACTTAATGACTTACTTGCATAATCACTGACCCATGAGACGTTAAATTAATTAGTATTTGCCTTTCTATTTCTATTCTTCTACACGCAGTGCTAAATCGTATAAGCTACAAAATAACAAAGAATAACTCTTCCTCTTTAAATTAATAAAGTCATTATATTTTGAATAAAATGGATACCCAACGCCGTGAATACTCAAATAGCAGTATTAGAGAAATTTTCATTCATACAAAGAATTTAAGTCTAATTCAATACGCTGTTAATCTGTAACACTAGTTAACATAAATCAAGATGGGACTACTTGGGCTATGTAGTCTGCTACGAAGTTGTCGAAAAGAAAGAAATTAAATTAACCTCTGAGAAAGAACAGCGGGAGCTTGCGTGGATTAAGAGACTAATGCTGCAGGGATGATACTGAGATGAGAGGGTCGGTGGTAACTAGCTTACATTTTCATTTCATTAATGTTAATGCCACCTGTCGTGGTGATCATCATACTTAGTTTAGGTATACAGTTTGTTCCACAGATCCACAGAGAGAAAATCCTGGAGCACATAAAGCTTGTCTCAAAAAACATAATACTTATTAACAGAAACAAAATACGTAATTATATGTTCCCATTGACTCTAGGTGAAATGATTCTCATGGATGTGGAAAAAGTCATAAAGTCTGAAACATGAAGTATAGGAGTTGGTCACTAGTAAATCCTTTAGGTTCCACTTCAACTGAACTTTATATGCAGCTAACCTTCTCAAAACTGCTTGCAAGTTGTTGAAAATATGTGTTCCTGAATAAAAGTCGTATTTGAGGACCAAAGAAAATGACTCCAAATATTTGTTCTTACTTCTAGTATTGATTACATGAACTGACATTTGCGTCTAGAAAGAGATATATTATTTCTGAAAAATGTCATTAAGGGATAAATACATCGAGGAACAGACATCTCCTGGATGATCTCGAGTTCAACCAAAAAATAATTCCTATTGCACTTTTTTACATTAAGAATAATGTATATTGTCTTGATGAGTGATCCCAGAAACGTTCCATACGACATTATCTTACGAAAGTAAGCGAAGTATGCTAGCTTTTCTTTATTTTTATGCCACTTAATCTGAGAACATCCCCCTAATAGATCAACAGGCTAAGCAAACTAACCAAACAAAAATAGCAAGCTCGAGGCTGTGGGTTGTTATGAAACATATTCAATTTTTTTCATCGAACAACATAGTGCTTTAGCAACAGTATCAGGGGGCCTTGTAACATGCCGGCCACAATGGACTTCTAAAGTGCTTTATAAATCGCCAATACTGCGGGTGAGAGACCTCGGAGAAGAACGATGCTTCAGTGCCCATCAGCTTCTGACAAAGGGAAAGACTAATCTGAACTTAACTCAGTTAGTGTAATTTCGACTACCTTGACCGAAATCAAGCTATTTTTGTACTAGTCATGCTATCGACGTGCCGAATTTGCAGTGTGATCCTCACACTATGAATCATTTCTGAATCGAGAAGTAGGTACACAGATTTTCATACACGCATTTAAGCGTTGAGAAGTTATGTTCTCATACAAAACCCACCTAGCCGGTATTGTTGGTATTTTTATACTAAATTCTCTATAAAAAAGTAAGAATAACGTATGATTTACACGTCACTTACACATGCACCTGCTAACTCAAATGTATTTTCGCTAGAAGAAGCACCTCCTCAGACAACAGAATTAGCGATGACACAGGGTCACACAGCGTTTAGCTAACAGAATTTTGTTAACGCACCGACCGAAGACGCAGAAGGATGACTATTTCGAGACATACTTTTCAGAACAGCGGTCTTAAGCTAGTCAAATTTGTCTTGTTTATAACACTGTGCACTGTGGCTGAATTAGTGCAAAAGAACATGGGAGTAATACTCTGCGTCATCTTCTCGTTTAATGTGAAGTAAGTGCCAGTAATTTACAGCCACTGACAATAGTACGAAGGTGAAACTGACAACTCATTAGACTAGAACCCAGAAATTAAAAAATCTAATCGAGCTGCCTTCTGTATGTGTGGTCTGTGTGAATTCCTAAGGGACGAAAGTGCCGAGTGCTGAGGAACACACACACTCATACCCGATGGAGGACTCGAACCTCGGGGGAGGGGGAGAGGAGCCGCGCAATCCGTGACATGGTGCCTCCTTCTCTAACTCCTCGCACAAACGAAAAAATGGCTGACATCGAAGTAAGTGTCCAAGGAATAGAAAAGCAACTGGAATCACTCAACAGAGGAAAGTCCACTGGACATGACAGGATACCAATTCGATTCTACACAGAGTACGCGAAAGAACTTGCCCCGCTTCTAACAGCCGTGTACCGCAAGTCTCTAGAAGAACGGAAGGTTCCAAATGATTGGAAAAGAGCACAGGTAGTCCCAGTCTTCAAGAAGGGTCGTCGAGCAGATGCGCAAAACTATATACCTATATCTCTGACGTCGATCTGTTGCAGAATTTTAGAACATGTTTTTTGCTCGAGTATCAGGTCGTTTTTGGAAACCCAGAATCTACTTTTTAGGAATCAAAATGGATTCCGGATACAGCGATCGTGTGAGACCCAACTCGCTTTATTTGTTCATGAGACACAGAAAATATTAGACACAGGCTCCCAGGAAGATGCTATTTTCCTTGACTTCCGAAAGGCGTTCGATACAGTTCCGCACTGTCGCCCGATAAACAAAGTAAGAGCCTATGGAATATCAGACCAGCTGTGTTGCTGGATCGAAGAGTTTTTAGCAAACAGAACACAGCATGTTGTTATCAATGGAGAGACGTCTACAGACGTTAAAGTAACATCTGGCGTGCCACAGGGGAGTGTTATGGGACCATTGCTTTTCACAATATATATAAATGACCTAGTAGATAGTGTCGGAAGTTCCATGCGGCTTTTCGCGGATGATGCTGTAGTATAAAGAGAAGTTGCAACATTAGAAAATTGTAGCGAAATGCAGGAAGATCTGCAGCGGATAGGCACTTGGTGCAGGGAGTGGCAACTGACCCTTAACATAGACAAATGTAATGTATTGCGAATACATAGAAACAAGGATCGTTTATTGTATGATTATATGATAGCGGAACAAACACTGGTAGCAGTTACTTCTGTAAAATATCTGGGAGTGTGCGTGCGGAACGATTTGAAGTGGAATGATCATATAAAATTAATTGTTGGTAAGGCGGGTACCAGGTTGAGATTCATTGGGAGAGTCCTTAGAAAATGTAGTCCATCAACAAAGGAGGTGGCTTACAAAACACTCGTTCGACCTATATTTGAATATTGCTCATCAGTGTGGGATCCGTACCAGATCGGGTTGACGGAGGAGATAAAGAAGATCCAAAGAAGAACGGCGCGTTTCGTCACGGAGATGTTTAGCAAACTCAAGTGGCAGACTCTGCATCGCGGTGTGGCTTGCTGTCCAGGTTTCGAGAGGGTGCGTTTCTGGATGAGGTATCGAATATATTGCTTCCCCCTACTTATACCTCCCGAGCAGATCACGAATGTAAAATTAGAAAGATTCGAGCGCGCACGGAGGCTTTCAGACAGTCGTTCTTCCCGCGAACCATACGCGACTGGAACAGAAAAGGGAGGTAATGACAGTAGCATGTAAAGTACCCTCCGCCACACACCGTTGGGTGGCTTGCGGAGTATAAATGTAGATTTAGAAACCGCGTGGCCATTCCGCGCGGCGAGCTGCCGTAGCTGCTAGCCGTTGCAAAAGGGACACAACAACTGTGGAGTACCGTGGGCAGGAGCAACTAGCGACCGTTTATGTTAACATAAAATTCAGCTGTTTCATGTGCTAGTCACACATGCTTGTGAAGATGCACGTAAGCACAGAGAAAATCCTATATTTAGTATGAATAGCTTGATTATAGAGTCAAACTGTATAGCAAATACTCAACGAGCAATTTTCACATGCTATAATTTCGTGCTATCCCCCCTGATACAACCTTAATTTGTTTATGAACTTTTAAAAAGAAATAAGAAGGAAACGATCTACAGCAAACTTCATTTGTTGCTTGACGTACTGCCAATGACAGCCATAAGATCAAAACAAATATTTACGACAGACAGTATTTACGGTAATATGAAAATTTGAGAAGTAAAATGTGAATCTGGTTCGACAAGTATCCATGACAGCTAATGGCGACATGTTTTACACCATGAAACTGGTCTCGTCTTTTTTCTCCTTTCCCTATGCGTATTGGACGCAGATAGATCTATATTGGTTCAAATGGCTCTGAGCAGTATGGGACTCAACTGCGGAGGTCATTAGTCCCCTAGAACTTAGAACTAGTTAAACCTAACTAACCTAAGGACATCACAAACATCCATGCCCGAGGCAGGATTCGAACCTGCGACCGTAGCGGTCTTGCGGTTCCAGACTGCAGCGCCTTTAACCGCACGGCCACTTCGGCCGGCTATAGATCTATAGTATGAAAGCTACAAACACCCAGTTGTGGTTGCCTGTCTTAACGACTTCAAGGGGAACAGAAAAGATTGAAGTTCAGTATTTCACATAATTATTGCCTGAATTTGAAAATTTAAAATGCTCGCACAATACACTCGTTAAGAGTTACAATCTTAGACTGAAGTTTTAAGAGAGTAAGGCGAGTATTAAACTGTGTGTGTGTGTGTGTGTGGGTGGGTGGGTGTGGGTGTGTGTGTGTGTGTGTGTTGAGACAGCGTCATTCACATTGCGCAAATTATCCACAGTACATTCATCCAGAATTTGAGAATGAGAGTCCTTAGCGGCTTCCCAAACTTCAGACATAATTTCAGACATTTTCGAAACTTTTTCTCGCTGACACACCCACAAAAAGGATAAAAGTTAATCGATTATTTTATTTTCGCTTTTAATGCAGTGAAACTTTATAATCAGGCATGACGTTTTAATTTATTACTTCTTTACTAGCTATTGTATTCACAACACATTTTGCAGACAGAATTCATACATATCACTGAATGTACCTGCAGTATTATATCATTGCGCGACACGTAATTCACGAGATGTGGCATCATAAACATTGAGATGCGTGAAAAGCTAGCTTTCCTTTTCCAGACTGTACTAATACGGTATTACATAACGAGGGCTCTTTTATACATGGGAGTTCCTAAACTTTAAGGACTCGGGCGTCGGAGCGTTACTGGTTTATTTCTAACTGTTAATATACTGATGGCCGGAAATGAATTTGGGGGTGAATCTATGGGCTTAATTGACATTTAGAGTGCACAAGTTCACAGTTAACGCATTAGTTGGTCAAATGCATAGTTATCCAGTGCCAGATGCTTCGCTAAATAATTTAAAGCACTTTGTCGATTCATAACGCACTGAGCCACGTGATTTGATTGCTGATTCAGTTCTCTGCCTACCGGTTCCAATTCGCGACATATAATAGTGACTGTCTAGATATCACAATTTTGCAAAGACGTTCTCAGATACGAGCTGAGTTGCAGCCTATGAACACGTGTGTTGTTAGTTAATAAACGATTAGTTCGCACCCTGGTGTGTGCCTGAGGGCGAACTGCAGAGTTTGAGAACTGTGGGGAGTTGCTGGCGGGTTCGTCCCACAGTCATTTCAAGTTCGGAGAGAGTAGGAAGTGGGCGCTATTGAAATGGAAGCAGGGCGGCACAACTTGGGAAGTTATAGTGTGGAGTAGTTTGCAGACGGTATGAACTCAGCGGGGTATGAAATACACGATTATATGTGAGAACCAACTGTAACTCGTTGTGTATTGGCGTGAATAATAAGCTTTCTGAGATTTGCACTGCGGAGGCTGTGAAGTTTTAATGGAACTGAGAGCTTAATTCTGTGGGGTGATAGACTGTCTTTGACTATTGTACGTTGCTACGGTTTCATCCTGGACTATGAATGCATGAGTTCTGAGAACGTTAATTTTTTAACGTTAAGTTTTGGAGCGGTAAGTGCTCTGCCGACTGCTTATCATCTTTTATATTTATATATGTATCAGTGCGGTAGTTAAATGAAATGAAAACTGACAGAATTTTTCTGTCTTGGTCACACTATATTACTTATTATGTTGACTGCGTGTTTCGGCTAGCAGACCATCGGCTCTTTCATGCGCAAAAGGAAAAACCACAAGATGCGCAATTCTTTGCACATCACAAAATATTTTTTACAAGAAATAAAACATCCATGGGATGCACGTTATATCCATAAGTCACAGAATGATATTTGCTCACAAACATTAGATATAAAGACAGAAATGTACATGAGTAATACATACCAGATGCTTTAAAACCCAATACAGTTTATATTGTCAAACAGTACCTGCAGCGACATGATCACATATGGATTTGTCATTTTAATTTTTACTTAACATTTTAACAAAAATGGAATGTATATTATTAATCATATTTATATTTTATTCGTGTTTGCACTTATCATTTATCAATGAAATAGAGTGCGTTTTTATTTTACCTTGAGTGCCTCACCTGATGGCTGCTCAACATTTTACCTTCTTACCTGTGTCGCCGCAAGACAGCCCCTGCACAAGTATTGCATATCTCATAGTTTAACCTTTTGCCTCATTACATATCAGACGATCTAATAGCCGAAACGTGTAGTCAAAATAAGAAATAATGAAGTAGGCCAAGATAGAAAAAAATTGCGTGTTTTGCATGATTATGGTCGCTGACCCATACAAAAAAAAAAAATGGTTCAAATGGCTCTGAGCACTATGGGACTTAACATCTGAGGTCATCAGTCCCCTAGAACTTAGAACTACTTAAACCTAACTAACCTAAAGACATCACACACATCCATGCCCAAGGCAGGATTCGAACCTGCGACCGTAGCAGTCGCGCGGTTCCAGACTGAAGCGCCTAGAATCGCTCGGCCACAAAGGCCGGCTTGACCCATACAAAAACGTCCTATCTCCTACTTTAAGTCATAGGCTTTGTGAAAAATAATCGAAACAAAACAAATACAGTTAATATGAGGCTTTCCATTTATATCTTGAAACTACATCTTATAAAAATAATACTGTGTGGCACGGTGCCCTGGTCCAAGTCTTTCATATGGACGCTGTTTCAGCGACTTGCGCATCCTTAACCTGTCTCTGTTTCCCGACTTGGAAAGGTGACCTACGGTTTCACGTGGAGTCCGAATCTCGCGTCGTTGCAGGCGACTCTTCAGATCACTGAGAGGTGAAGGCTTGGCTGAAAATAGGCAAACAATTAGAACATTCCATATTTTTCACACATTAAAGCTTCTAACTCTTGTTAAACAGTAATTATCTTGTCGCTCAGTAGCCCAATGAGTACGTGTTCATCAATAAACCGAAACGTCCAATACCTAAGATGTTTTCTCTACCACCTCTCACTTCTTCGACCTCGGGCAACGATTTGTGTGTGTGTGTGTGGGGGGGGGGGGGGGGGACGGCGGGAAACACCACGATTCGGAATGCACGTTAAACCATAATTTGCCTCTGCAGCTGTCGGGTAGTCTTGTGTCGTCTCGTTGTCACTATAGGCTTGTACCATGGGAAGCAGGAAGAGGTTGTTGGTCGCCGGTATCTTCTTTCTATAACACAGTTGCGCTAATGTATTAGTAGGTTTCTTTATTTACTAGCACAGAATTTTACTTATTTTAAGCTAGTCCATGTGGTACAAGCTCTTCTGTAATAGTCCACATTAGCCTCACTACTGGTGAAGTGTAAGCCCCGCTATGAACACTGCCCTGGGCTCTAGGTACTGCCTGACCGGGCTAACTGCGGCTGCGGGTCCCGCTGGGCTGCGACTGATGACTCGGATCGTTGACTCTCTGACAGACTAGGCCTTCCGGTCCGCAGTGGGAATCTAGATACTGGCAGCCGAGAGGGCGTTGGCGGCATTTTGCTTGCGAGTCTGCCTTTGGCCTCTATCGATCTTCTCACTACCTGTTTGCCGTATCGTGTGCGGGTGACAGCTTACGCCAGCACAGGTAAATCCATTATAAGGCCAAAGGAAGGCAACGCCAAACCACCCCAAACATGACTGTATGTAATAAGCGCTGCAAATAGTTAGCAGGACTTGTCAAAAATGATAGTGATGTGACATTCAGCCGTTACCGCCTTTCAGTTTCAGCGTCGATCAAAGCATCTCGTTCAATAAACAATATGCGTATTCCTAAAACATTCTACCACTATTCTCTTCAGCTAACTCAACAGGTATGAAGGGATTAGTAGCCTTTTTTCTTTTTTCTTTATTTATTTTTACTTGTTTTCAAATACTGCTTCCTTCAGCAATCTTTCTCTTTCTTAGTTATATTTCTGTCATTTGTATTTCCTCTTTAGAAGGTACGCTAGCCGCTCTGCAGCTAGAAATATGAAACAATTGAATGAAATATAGTTTCAGTGAGGTAAAATAGCGGTAATGTAAGATTACGATGGCAGTGATGCATTTCTGCTCTGCAGGAAAGGTGCAGTATTGGGCGAGGGGGATGTGATAATAAAAACGATGTGAAAGAACTAATAAATAGGATGTATAAATTACTAGATTGTCGAAAATGACTTAGCTGGGAGGATGAGGGAGGGAGGGTTGGGACCTTAATGTGGAATGGGACGGGACAAGCTACAGCAAGCTGGACGAGTAGACCCCAGGTATGATCTCATGGTCTAGGAGAGGGTGGAGGTAAAAACTGCTCTGGAAAAGCACGGGAAGTGTTCGAACGAGTAACGGAGGGGGAAGTGCTGACGTAGGCACAACTGCAGACCAACGTTCTTGAGGGTGGGTGATGTAACAGGGTGTCCAGACGCAAGTTTACTAAATATTACGAATCTAAAAACTATAATACCCTCTACTATAACTGCTCGGCCTTGTACTAAATCTTTTCTACTGTCACTTCTGCCGAATTATTACCTTTCGTTACAACCATCGCTATATTCTCGTAAATAATTGCGTAGACTGTTATACCCGGTTAAGCTGCTTTCTCAGTAAGCTCACTTAAAATTATGTAGACTACATACATTCATTCATTCGAGCGCGCCACAAGTACAGGGATAATCTTACTGTGGAATTTAATCATGTAGTAATTTAGGCAACATCTATATGCATACAACGTCCGTCCAAAAAGTTCCGAGACTGATTTTACTCCTGACGTATAAGCGACGCCAGCACGGTAGCTATGATAGAAACTTGAACTAAAAGCTCTAAAAGCAGTCAGTTGTGGCAGTCAGAGTTAAGTAGGGGACGTGCGGCTGCAGTGTGCCCTACGTTGTTGTGTCAGAAATGCGACGGGGCAACATCTCTAAACCAAGTGTTCCAAACCTTCTGCAGAATGTTCTGAAGAAGAGGGAAGTGTGTGCAGTTTGTCCCGCTCACCTTGAGTTCCAAATAAAACCAATGACGTGTGAGCCGCTCTTGTGGCTTCATTGAAATGCAAAATGCGGACACTTCTTTCCTGCAAAAGTTGTTAAGGGTGACATGGCTTTGCGTTGTCAGTACTAACCTACGACAAAGAGCAGAAATTCATATGCAGAACTAACGTTTTTACGACATAGTAGACATTCATCCCAACGTGTCACGAATGTTGAACAAGAGCCCACTGTAGGACTTGTCTGACAGTATCACACGGTCGTATCAACGTTCTGTGCGTTGTACACACCATGTAGAACCTGAAGTATCAGAACTACCATCTTAATTTTCCTCAACTTTTTCTTTATCCTGCACAGAAAGCTTTTGAACTGACGAGCTAAACTGAAATTACTGCTGCGTCTGTAACTAATGTTACTTGAAGGATTACCAATCATATTAAAAAATTGTAACTGCAGTATTACGTATAATTTGGCTCGGCGTATCAGACCAAACGACTTAGCCACCTTCCACTGATATCAACTCTCTTTACAACTTGTCGTATTATATTAAAACATTACCTGCAGCATAAAGGTAATTCCGTATTTTCTGATAATTTTCATGATAGCTCTCGCTATGATAACTGACAATAATGTTTTGTGTGCGATCGGCTTTAGTTTTCTCTTCATCTGCAATTATTTTCGTTATTATTTTGTTTCCGTAACCAGTGATGTATATTCTTACATTGCACATTCACCGGTGCTGCAACGGGGGGTGCGTGATCCCTTCGTCTATCCCATCGTAATGTACTACAAAAATAACGGCCCACGGCAACAATTTGAAAATTATTACATCCAAAATCTTGCTCCAGGAGGGCGTCGGATGCGCAGCAAAAGTTTCAGATAAGGCAAGGGATAAAACTTTCTGGTATTTTGAGGTATTAATCTACAAAAAAAGAAAAAAAGGCAATAATGCCCGCCATAACTTGTTTTGCTTGAAGATACGTATTTTTATTCGAAAAAAAAAACACTTCACTGAAGATTCGTGATACGCCTTCACTTGTCCCGAAACACTAATATGCATGTAACGTTTTATTCTTTTAAGTGCACTGTTCATTCAGAGTCTGCAGTAGGTACACGCGATGTTCTCCCTGAGACAATATCACTAGCTCATGATGTTAACATTTCTTCACACTTCTCTACTCACTCACCTTGGTAAAATGTCCATCAGCTACGAATCTCCCTGAATTTCATGAAGATGCTGTTCTTCGCCGTTAAAGCCGTTCTGCACTGGTAAAGCATGGGAAGTGTTCTGAGATGTAAAGGAGGTTGAAATTGCGTAAGTGGCAATAGTCTGAAACACAACTGTTAGAATGGGAATGGCATGTGAACGTGCATTTTATCTCATCGCTTATGCCTTTGCCTTGTGCTGAACTTGTATGACTGCGAGAATGTAAATTTAAATTAGCCGTTGAGCAGCGACGGTGCTACACAATCGATACTGCATTTGACCATCTCTGCTTCAATATAACATTTTCTTACAAAACTTGAATTAATTTGCCCTGTGTATATACCATCCAAGGTGAAGTGCTGACACAGGCACAGCTGAAGGTGAGGGTTCTTGAGTGTTGAGGGTACAATTGGGTGTCCAGACGCAAGTTTACTAGATTCTACAAGTTTACAAAATTATAATCCACTATGGTTTCCCATTTTACTTTCTTGGACACGAATCTTCGCCAGATAAACACGTTTGTCCACTCTTCAGTTCTCGTTACTCTATGGTGGCTTCCTACATCTGCCATCCTCGTATACAATAAAGAACCGAAGATTCCATGTAGTGTTTATCAACCAGTTCTGTAGCACCGCCATTACGCTTCAACACTGGTCTTCAACTCGTGCGGTTACCTCTAGAGTTCGATTTCACCCCTTTTTCTATATCAAAACACATTTCGTTTAGTGATTTTTTGCCGACATATGCCAAGTTAGTACTCTTCCACTTTTAACTTGTACCGAATCTCATAAAAACAAACTCAACTTTATTTCCAACTCCAACACAGCTCAATCTCAACTGTCTCTTTCTTCCTATTTCATTTAAACACAGATCACTTTTATTTATAACTGAGCATAGTAATTAACAACTTGATTTAGAATAATCTATTGTGGTACACACACCTCCATAAAACGAAAATTTTTGCAAACAACACTTTTACATACACTCATAAATTAATCATATCTGTGGGTACAGAAACAGGTCAATAAATAAGCAAAAAAATTTAGAGGCGAGGACCTTTATACGAGTGGGAGACGGTAGTCAGATTCATAAAGCAAGATGGAATGCAGGTCAAGTTGTGTTCAAGGATTTAAAGAAAGTGATAAAATACGCGAGGGGCGGAGGTCCTTGCAGTATCTGCGGAAAGCTGATCTGAGACTTATTTGTGCGGATAGTGGACCTGAGATTTAGACCTCGTGTCTGGCCATTCAGTAATTTTATTAAATTGTGGACTTTCTCGTAAATAATTACAAAATGTGGGTGCCAAATTGATCATTGGTCTGAGGTAGTTTAGTGCTCTGTAGATTGGATGATTGTGAGTTGCTAGGGAAAGATCTCCTCCTGTTCTTCTTAATTGTACCTATTGTGACCTTCGCTGCCTCTTTGATAATATTCCTCACAGTGATCCAATGTTTATTTACATCCTCGTCTTGATCTTCGTGTGTCCTGAGAGCATCAAACCTATTTGAAATTTCTATCATGTACCTTCTTCTAAAGTTTTCATCATTTAGCTTGTCAGTGTCGAACCTAACAAGTTCTGCATTGCGACACCTTAATGTTGCTGTAGATAGCCGTTGGTGAACCTTGGCAACTACAAGAAAATGATCAGAATCGCAGTCTGCTCCCCTGAAAGTCCTAACATGTTCTATACTAGTGTGCCATCTCCGATCTACAAGAACGATCAATTTGGCGAAAACTGCATAACGAAGAGGTTCACGAACTGTATTCAAGCCCTGAAATAATCAGTATTATTTAATCACGTAGGTTGCGACGGGCGGGTCACGTAGCTCGAATGGATAAGGGCAGGGCAGCGCGAAGAGTACTGGTAGGGTACGTAGAGGGAAAACGTCCTGTGGGGAAACCGAGGCGTAGATGGGAGGACAATGTGAAAGCTGATTTGAGGAGCCTAGGTATTGAAGGTGAATGGAAGGAAATAGGCGAAGAGAGGGACACATGGCGAAAATACGTTGCTGCGGTAATGGACTCTCGAGTCCGGTATGACCAGTCAGTAAGTAAGTAAGTAGGGAAAGATCTCAACGCTGGGATGCACTGATTGTTTTTCCTATAATTGTTACCTGCGTTTTTGTAGGTCTGATGCAGAGTTATAATCGTCTATAAATTGAAGAAGGGCCAGCAATTGTGGTTAGGGAAGTGACCATTCCCCGAAGAATGTTGTATCTGCCATATGGGATTACTAGTAATTCATTTCCCATATAGCAGTGCACTTCAGCATGCGGTGATTTACGTAGTCTCTGTTCTTGTGTACCTTGTGCATTTCTGTGGAAAATAAACATCCCTCGGCCTGTTTGTATATAGAGCCACCACTAATTGAATGCACG
Source organism: Schistocerca nitens (assembly GCF_023898315.1). Taxonomy (NCBI): domain Eukaryota; kingdom Metazoa; phylum Arthropoda; class Insecta; order Orthoptera; family Acrididae; genus Schistocerca; species Schistocerca nitens. The sequence continues at coordinate 1,016,229,372 of NC_064614.1, read as the reverse complement.
CTTCAGAGAGGTCAGTAGAACGTTGTGAAACAACCTGTAGATGGTGTTTTTGAGGTAGCTGCGTAGACAGAGTGGAGATTCACCTGCTCGCAATTTTATTTGCAAATGGATATTATCATTGATTCCATCATGCGGTGTATTTGCTGAAGTGTAATTGGAAAGGTCAGTGGGATGATTGGAGGTTGAAATGGATGTCCAGGGAGGGCAGTGTCCTTTGGGGACGTCAGTTAATTATGTGAAGATCTTTTTCCATTTGAACACCTCATCCCTCCTTGGTGAGATTTGCTGTCAGGTGGTGGGACTACCCTCCCTCAGTCGAGTTTTACCCAATAAATGTTAAGTAATTAAATTCAATTGATATGTTCATGTTTTTGCTTCATACCACTAAAATTACCTACCACTTTGCTCGGAATTAATTTTATAAAACAAAATGTTATGTGTTATATTAATGGATAGTGTCTGACTATTCTCTCCATTTGGTACTTTCAAAGCAATTAATTTAATTAAACTCGGGGAGGGGGGGGGGTATAGTGCAGCTTAAAAGTAGTTATAGTTTTCGCTCTAGTTTCACAGAAAAAGTGTAGTACCTAGATTTAGAAAGTGTATTTGACCCGTGATTAAAAATACTTTTTTTTTAAACGTATCAGTCCTGAGTAGTATTCCGATCTACAGACGTAGTCAAACAGACAGACGAACAGACAGTCAGACAAAAGGGATTCGCGAAAATAGTACTAACCGTTATGATGGATCAAAAAACTGACCTTTTACTGATGTATTATACACACTGATGTCACTGAATCTTTACTTACTTTGCTGACGAAAGACAACAGTGTATGTACGTTCCTTTGAACCGTAGCTTTTCAGTCTTTTTATTTACACATTTACGTGATGACTAAGAGAATTCTTGCCGGTGAACTTTAGCTTAGCTTTTTTTTCCGCAAACGATTAACTCCTTGCTGGTGCGACTTTTTTCCGACTGGCTCCCATGCTGCTTAACATACGCTCTAGAAAAGTTTTGATACTAATTCGTTATGAACCGAATAATATCGGCCTCAAATACGTTGCAGAATATCATGACTGACTACTAGCTAATACACAATGGTTTCGTTACAGGGAACAACCCAATTAAATCTGAAATTGGTGCGGTATTTGTTTCAAATCGGGGAATCCCAGACATTCATTTTATAGAGGCCATAAAGATAGGCAGGGAGTTTAATTGGCGGGGTTTAATTTTATAAAGCAAAATGTATCCGTTATAATAATATATATTCTCTGAATTAGAAACTTGATTTGAGATTTTCATTGCCTTTGCTCTTCCCTTAAAGATTTAGTGAGATTTTGGCAGAACCCTCACCCGCCCCCCTCATTTTGAGATGACTTAATTAATTGACGTCCACAAGAGAGGATGGTCTGTCTTCTGCTCTAATGCCATAAGATGAGGTTCATAACTACAGTAAGTCCTAGCACTTAACCATGAAAGTATTGGGATTGCGCAAAAGTTCGTAGAATTTTTATTTGAATGTTGGTATTTCGAGTACTATGGATTTATTTATCAGTTGACATTTTTTATTTTAGTTCACTTTTTCGATTTGAGTTTACATATTGTCATTTCGTCATTTGAAGACAGTGAGTGGAGCTGTGGACGCTAGGAAATGGAGTGCCAAGTGGAGAAATTGGAATGTTTCCGACGTATTATTCTCTTTGAGTTCAGTAGAGGGGTGACAGCGCCGGAGGCAGCCAGACATATTTGCGTCGTATATGAGGACAATGCCATCGCAGAGAGCACGGTAAGAAATTTACTTTCTCGTTTTAAGGAGCATCGTTTTGACATAGTGCCTCCCCACATTCAGGAAGACCTTCAGAGTTGATTAATCTAAAATGACGCACATCAGTATACTCGAGAACTGATAAACGTCATGAACTGTGATCATTCCCCCATCGTGAGACATTTGCAAGCACTGGGGAAGGTTCAAAAATCGAGTGTATAGGTGCTGCATGCCCTAAGCCAAAATAACAAAAATCAATGTGTGGCCAAATGTGCATTTCTGCTTGCTCGTTATCAACTGGCTCGTGAACAACACAGGTCCTTCCTATCCTGCATCGTTACTAGTGCCGAGAGATAATGTCTTTATGCTAACTTAAGGAAAAGAAAGGAATTATTGACCCAAAAAAAAGTAACAAATTCCCGTACAAAGACCTTCGCGCATTCGCAAAAGATAATATTATGTATCTGGTGGAACAGTGATGGTGTGGTGTACTACGGATTGCTTCCCCACGTGTAACTGTCACTACTGACGTTTATTATCAACAGCCGAGATGTCTTTCAGACACGGTCCTAGAACAACGACCAGGAAGACAGCTGAGTGATGCTACTCCATCATAACGCCCGCCAGCTTTCTGCTGGACTGACAGAAAACACTATACAGGAGTTGGGTTGGAAAGTCATTCCGCACCCACATTATTCACCTGATCTTGCGCCCTCAGATTTCAACCTTTTCCGCTCTCCGCAGAACAAACTTCAAGAAACTTCTTTTGTGGGTGAAAATGCGCTCCGAACATGGCTCGCCGAGTTCTTGGCCTTTAAGCCACATGATTTGTAGAGTCGCGCAATCGAATAGTAACCCTAGCGTTGGAAGACTGTTGTAAATAGCGACGGACAATGTGTTAGTGGTGACTAAATTCTCCATTATGTGTATCTGCTGTGTTTACTAAACCCATGAAAAACGCTAAGAACCTATGCGCCACCCTAATATTTTCGGTTGTTGCTTCTTACACTTCGAGTGTGAAATACAAGAAAAGAGATAACCGTAAACTTGAGTCAGAACTGAAGCAGCTGCGCTGACAGCGCGGAGAAGGCGCCCCGTGCATCGCACCTGGCACGCCACCACCATCTGGCCCAGGGGAAGGAGACTCGCGAAAGGTGATCCCCTCCTTACGGGATAGAGGCGGGAAAACGAGACCAGCAAAACATCCCCCTCTGGCTGGGTGAGATTTTTCAGCACCTCGTTTTCTTCTCCTGCGCCGTGGAGAGGAGAAATAAAAATGTCAGCAGCGAGTGGAGCCGGCGGCAATTACGCTGCCTACCGTGCCCGGAGGGAGGAGAAACGGGGTGGAACGCGATGGGGGTGGTCTTGGGGGTGGGGGGCGCTGCTGGTGCTGCTACCCGATTGGTATCGACCGGGCTCCGTCCCACCGTTGCGCATCTCTGGCCCGCTTCTGCCGGCTGACTTTCCATTCTTCAAGTCGTGTGGCCGCCTACCTACTCAAGGAGCACAGCATCTACATTATAATGCCGAAGGAATTGAGAGTAAAGCAGACGGTTTCATACACATAATTCATACTCACAGTTGTAAAGACTTACACTATGTGATCAAAAGTACCCATAAAAACAAACGTTTTTCATATTAAGTTCATTGTGCTGCCACCTATTGCCAGGTACTCCATATCAACGACCTCAGTAGTCATTAGAAATCGTGGCAGAGCAAAATGGGGCGCTCCGCGGGACTCATGGACTTCGAATGTGGTCAGGTGATTGGGTATCACTTGTGTCATACGTCTGAAAGTGATGTTTCCACACTCCTATACATTCCTAGGTCCACTGTTTCCGATGTGATAGTGAAGTGGAAACGTGAAGGGTCACGTACAGCACAAAAATGTACAGGCCAACCACGTCTGTTGACTGACAGAGACCGCCGACAGCTGAAGAGGGTCGTAATGTATAATAGGCAGACATCTATCCAGACCATCACACAGGAATTCCAAACTGCATCAGAATCCACTGCAAGTACTATGACAATTAGGCGGGAGGTGAGAAAACTTGGATTTCATGGTCGAGCGACTGCTCATAAGCCACACATCACGCGGGAAAATGCCAAACAACGTCTCGGTTGGTATAAAGACCGTAAACATTGGACAATTGAACTGTGGAAAAACGTTGTGGGAGTGACGAATCACAGTATACAATGTGGCGATCCGATGGCAGGGTGTGGGTGTGGCGAATTCCGGGTGAACATCATCTGCCAGCGTGTGTAGTGCCAACAGTCAAATTCGGAAGCGGTGTTGTTATGATGTGCTCGTGTTTTTCATGGAGGGGGCTATCACAGCACGGGCCTACATTGTTGTTTTAAGCAGCTTCTTGCTTCCCACTGTTGAGGAGCAGTTCGGGGATGGCGATTGCACAGTTCAACACGATCGAGCACCTGTTCATAATGCACGGCCTTTGGCGGGGTGGTTACAAGACAATAACATCCCTGTAATGGAGTGGCCTGCACAGAGTCCTAACCTGACTCCTATGGAACACCTTTGGGATATTTTGGAACGCCGACTTCGCGCTAGGCCTCACAGACCAACGTCGGTACCTCTCCTCAGTGCAGCACTCCGTCAAGAATCGGCTGCCATTCCCCAAGAAACCTTCCAGCACCTGATTGAACGTATGTCTGTGGGAGTGGAAGCTGTCGTGAAGGCTAAGTTTGGGCCAACACCATATTGAATTCCATCATTACCGATGGAGGGCGCCACGAACTTGTAACTCATTTTCAGTCAGGTGTTCAGATACTTTTGATCATGCAGTGTATTTTCGCTAAAACTGCACGCAGATACATTGACTTACCTCCATCTCAAAGATGTACGGTCAAAGATTCGACATTGACGCAGTATACATGTGCCATTTTCGCGTATTGCCAAACAGTGCCGTCGTCTTTGGATTATACAGATATCTACATGAAATTTAGAAATCATGCTAATTTTAACAGCCAGGACACCTTCCTGACATTTCTGAAAATAGAAAAAGGACTCGACAATTTAAGATCGAGGTGAGCATCAAACCAGTCGAAAGGCCGATGGGAAAAAGCCCTTCAGTACCGTCAATCCAATGTGGAGCGGATAACTTAGTGCCAGGAGGCGCATATATCATCAGAATAAAAAACATGCTAGGCGATGAACTGTAATTGAAAGTACTGTACTGAATCGACTTTTACATGTTCTTCTTATCTAGAATTTTGATGGTGCGTTTGTCTTTTGTATTTGCATTGATGCACATAGACATTTTTTGAAATATTCTTCTTACTGATAGTTGCAGGTAATGAAACCAAGCACTAATTCAAAACAAAAAATACACTTGCCAACTAACGAGCACACCACAAGTTCAGTCAGTGTTGAAGTCGACACAGAGGACCTGCGAGCCCCGTTGATCTGTGTTCTGTCAAATTCAGTTGGGATCAGACCGTTGGAGTTCAGATGGACTAAGTAATAATGCAAGAATGAACACCTGTGGACTTTCATCGTGAATGAAATACAGTCACATAGTATTGGGTCAATAGTGCTGCTTTTCAGTCATATTTTTGAAACTTAGACATGGTTAGCAACAACACTTACACAAGAAAACTACGAGACGATGATAAACAGTTATTGCCGCTATTAAGTTCGCATTATATTCCAAGACTGTGATGAAGTACTTGTGATGCCACAGAGTCAACGATCAGTCAAATTGTGCTTACAACTGAATTCCACGGAGAGAAAAGTTGCAAAGTGATCAAAGCTGAAACTTATTACCAAAAAAATTTTTTTTACTAAATGCTGGAATTTGAATATCAATTTAAGCGCGTTCCCTAGATAACAGATAGAGGAAGATACCATAACGAAGTTATAGGGGTATTTTTCCCCAATTTTTGCGGCTCAATATGCATTTGTATTAAAAAGTTATAAACCAACACCAAGATAGAGATTTCCTTTAAAAAGAGGCCCTTCTAATTAGGAACAACACTATATGCACAGGGATACGTCTGCGAGGTGGATTTGGAGACAGAAAACGCCGTAGACTGGCTGACTAGTAGCACAGAGTGAAGTTCCTCGGCATTTGCTGGAAAGAGATCCAGTTAGGCTGATCTCAAAAGACAGCATTACTTTGCCAGTCAACTTTCCCGGTATAGAATTCCGTAAGTGGGATCTAAGTAAGACACACTACAGCTGGTATCTTAGGAGACCAAATCTGATTTCGCGATCGGTATAGTCTGCCAGGTAAACTTGACCGCCGACTTACTAGCCACGCTAGTAAAAGATAACTGAGTGCTGAAGCCTCACAAGGAAAGCAACATAGACGAGCAGTCATTTCGATCGTTTTATTACTCACGAGTCGAGATAATACACTGGATAATATAACCCACGAGCAGTACTAACATATTGGCTATTTTATGAATGCTAACATGATTTTACTTTCGGAACTGGGCCCCCAAATCAACCATGCTGCCGCTCAGGTAAAGGCAAAACAATCTGCTCTCAACGTATAGTCATTCGTCAGCCTCTTTGTCTTACTCGTCTCTAAGCGTGTTGTAACTTACCTCTCGATTTGTTTGTATTCAGCTATACAGGCAATGTCTGTTGGGTTAATTCTCGGAGTCATATTTGGTAATTTAATCACTCTTAATCACCTTTTCGTTCTTTACATGCTTACGGACGATATTGTCCCCAAGTGCGAAGAAGGAAACGGAGCGCACTCCGCTTCGCACATATTTCACGAAAATGCGGAGGATGACATCGGCGGCAGTCGACAATGCATGGTCCTCTGGGACTGATCGTGGAATTATGAATTGTTTTCATTTTTATTCAGTCGTGACCTTCAATTTTATGTACATTTTGAGAACATAATTTATCTGTTTTGATTGTCTTCTATCTATACTAACATTAAAACTGTCGTGTCTGTATGTTTGAACACGCTAATCTCCAAAACTACTAGACGAATTTTCATGGGGTTTTCACAGGTAGCTTGAGCATAACTTGGGCCAACGTACAGGCTTTATTTCATCGAACTCTGATCACGGAGAAAAATAAATCGTAATTTAAAATTTTGTCTAAAACCGTCAAGTCTATATGTTTGAACTTTCTAATCTCCAAAATTCTACGCTAATTTTTAGGTGGTTTTCACAGGTAATTTGAGCGTAGCTTGGGCGGCATTTAGGCTCTGTTTCACCAAAATTGAATCACGGAAAGGAAGCTATCGTAACCTAAAATTCATAAATGCGAACGTTACTCTGTCTTAGGTATTCACGACTATACCGCTGAAACGATTTAGATGAATAGCTTGAACTCTGAGGAAAAATATAGGTTAGTTTAGAAAGCTTTCGCATGCCCCTCCATACGTACAGCCCAGCAGCGACACAGAGTGTGGTGCCACTTCTTGCTTTGAGACAACTGGGGAAGTTTTAATGTATGACTTTCGGCACAATGGGAGGAGAGCTGGGCTACGAAGTGATGTGCCAACTGACTTCGTAGGAAAGCTGGATAGGAGCAGAAATGATCAGCGCACAATTTGATAAAACAGATAGAATATTTACTTCACTTGTATTACAAATAATGCTCATATAGTAGTTCAGCCGGCCGGTGTGGCAGAGCGGTTCTAGGCGCTTCAGTCTGGAACCGCGCGACCGCTATGGTCGCAGATTCGAATCCTGCCTCGGGCATGGATGTGTGCGATGTCCTTAGGTTAGTTAGGTTTAAGTAGTTATAAGTTCTAGGGGACTGATGACCGCAGGTGTTAAGTCCCATAGTGCTCAGAGCCATTTGTGCCATAATAGCAACTAAAATGAGTATATTCGTGAGGGCAGCTGGAGTTATTGTACATACAATAGCTTACTCACTGTCACTCACCATAACAAAATTAAAGATATGCAAACGCAGCCACGTATAAGTAGTACAAATATGTATTATAAATTAATGTCCCTCACTGCATTTATGTATGTGTGATGGTTTATCTCAGGAACTACTGTGGGGATTTTGATTTGGTTTTCACTAAGATATAAACTGAATCGTGAGGAAGGTTTGTGTGCACAGTCTATAACTGCTTTGAGCTGATGTTTGGTTTGTGAGACGCTCAACTGCGTGGGCATCAACGCCCATAGAAAGTCCGAATTTTGACGCAGTCCAATTTTCTTACACAGTCCAACGTAGCCACTATCACGAATGATGATGATGAAATGATGAGGACAACACAAACACGCAGACCCCAATCAGATAAAATCCCCAACCCGGCCGGAATTCGAACCGGGACCCCGTGATCCAGCGGCAGCCACGCTAACCACTAGGCTATGAGCTGCGGACATATACCTGCTTTGCCAGACAAGTAGTGTGGCTGTAGATAATTACTGTTAGCCACGCGAAGCTGAGGCAAGTCGCCAGTTTGAGACTAAGTACAACTCTCCTCTGAGTAATATATGTAAAGCTCCCATTCCTTCCTAACTATTTTATATATGTTATGTTATATTAACCGGGGACCTAACGACGGAGAGGCTCCGTCCCCTCCGCAGCCGCAGTGGTCCACAACCCCACGACGACTACCGCAGTCCACTTCGCCCCTCCTCCGCCCCACACCGACCCCAGAGTTATTGTGCGGTTCGGCCCCCGGTGGATCCCCAGGGAACGTCTCTCACCAGACGACTGTAACCCCTATGTTTCCGTGCTAGAGTAACGGTGGTGTACGCGTACGTGGAGAACTTGTTTGCGCAGCAATCGCCGACATAGTGTAGCTGAGGCGGAATAAGGGGAACCAGCCCGCATTCGCCGAGGCAGATGGAAAACCGCATAAAAACCATCCACAGACTGGACGGCTCACCGGACCTCGACACAAATCCGCCGGGCGGATTCGTGCCAGGGACCAGGCGCTCCTTCCCGCCCGGAAAGCCGTGCGCTAGACCGCACTGCCAACCGGGCGGGCAACTACTTTATATAACTCTAGTTATACTAAACTTGATTTCACAGAAAGACTGTGCATAACTGTATGTTTACAAAAGGAAAAAAAAATCTGATGCTTTGGTATCACGGTTTGATGGTACATATCTTCTTTTTGTAGAGCTTAGCAGCAGTCTCAGGACACTTGCCTCACTGTTCCTTCTGACAGAGAGTATTTTTACATATGATTTTGAGTTTATTTAGGTTGCGAAATTACACGGATTGTTATGTCGTTATATGCTTATTACACAAGTGAGCACACACAATAATTTTGTACAGACTTCCACTGTCTGTCATCATAACTACCTCTGCTGTCCACAAGCCATCATTTGTATTCTGTGGCTAGCGTTTCTGTGAAAACAGTGTTTACTTTCCGTTTGCCGAGATGCTGTACAACAAGATGCCGGCGTCCACGCGTTAGTGGTGTTTACATTAACTGGCCGCCCACATCAGGTGCTCGCTACAGCATGCATAATGCACTTTGAATGCACGCAATGGAACTCTGTGGCCGTGACGCCGTGTACGTGCTCACACAAATAATTTATTTCCGTCCAAGTGACATAGCAGTCGCTCTCTAAATATCGCTGTGAAGCAGGTACACAGCACGGAGGCTGTACAGTTTGCGGACTTGCGCGGCGTTTGTGCTTCTGGCAGACAGAGCTGCCAGCGTCACAGACTTGAGAGACTCAGGAAGAAGGATTTTAAGAGACGAGGCTAACTTCGTCAAGACCATCACCAGAGCCGCGAACCCGAGGGAGCAAACAACGGTTCTGAACTCTCGACAGCAACTGTGTTGCGCTGCGGGTTGCCGAGGCAATGGGCAGAAGGTTAAAATCAACGAGAGCTAGGCAAATATTCCATCGGTCAATTGTTACTGTAACACATTTCGCATGATACGGGTCCCTGAACGTTATAATCAGATCGGTATCCGAGCATCAAAACTCATCAGATTTGGTATTAGTAACTTCAGTTGAAATTTTTTTTCCCCTATGAGGTACAGATTAATAGTCGTAACTAGAATAATAACAGTCTCAATACTGCCTGGAATGATAAAATATACTTACTGACGTCATAGACGAATTAATCTCTTCCAGTTGGTGATAGTGGATAAGGTAAAATTCCTACCATGATTGAAAGTATGTACTGAAATAATATTAATTACCGTTAGCAAAACCAAGGCATTTTCCGAAACGCCCATTACCAAGGGGGGATACTATATACACACCCTAAAAATTAAAAAAAATCATTAATTGTGTCTGAATTATATAACCAACATGCATTTTAAAGAGGTGTTGGTGTGTAAGCACGGTCAAGAATGTATAAATACCTATTAGCTCACTCTTAGCAGTATCAAAACACTCTGAATACCGTGTGCTACCGACTTTATGACCTCAAAGAAAGATCTTTAAAGCAAATTTATTTTATTGTTGTTGACTTTTACTCCTAATATACTTCTTAAAGAGATACTGATACATAACTAAGACCCTGAATCCGGAAATACTGAATACGACATTCATTCGGGGAACTGACATGTACTACTGAAGCTTAAATTTTTGAGTTAAGTTTAACTGAAATATTTAAAACATATATGGAATCTGGTATAAAAATTAATGAAAACAAACAATACTTTTTCTGATTTTTAAAATATAAATTAAATTACTGTATTACGGTATTTTCAAAACGTAGGCATCATGTTCTTCCCCCTCCCTCCACCCTAACACTCGGTATTGCGAGGGTTAACAGCGAAGAGTAATGACTCTCAGTCTTCTTGTCACAAACCAGGCTCCAAACATAGAAGCAACACTGAATTTCGAGAAACACAAAATTTACGAAATTTCATATTTACCTTTCCTGAAATTTATACCTCACTAGAAAGCTCAGGCTATGGACATAACAAAAAAAAAAAAAATTCATGAAACTTGAGAGATTGAGGATTATTCGAAAAAGTAAGAATTATATTGCGCCGTAAATAGCATATTCAATATACTACTGATTCCTCTCGATGTGAAGATCAAAATTTGACTTACAATTTTATACTGTCAAATTAATTAAACAGCACGATATACACCGTAGGTGTGAGAAACCAGTAATTAGCATGTAATGTTGATGAGCTTGCAAAAAATTTTGCTTTGTCGTTAAATTACATATACTGTTAACAAAATGGTAGGTAAAATCATATTTCCATGTTTAAGCACCGATGTAGTAACATCTTATTTATGTAAAAGGACCTTTAGTGCCTGTAGTAACGTTTACACCTATACGGAAATTGTTCAGAACGTATGTCTGAAATCAGTACTGAAAGAAAGTTCGATAATGGACGTTCTACAAAGACCTCAACCCTTTCTGAGGTAAAAGACACCTGTAATTTGTACCTGCAAGTGGTCAGAGGTATATGAAACTTGCTCTGTAAAAATATGCTATTGCACAACATTGCTGGAAGAGATGCGTTGTACGCTATCGACATCCCAGCAAATAAAACCCAATGTCGACCAGCACAAAAACATTTTCACTTGACTAAGAGACAACAGAGACATTCAAAAAAACAGAAGCTGCACGAAAAACGGTACCTGGAATACACGACACAACTTGAAGAAATCAACGCAACAAAAGATAAGCATGAATCTCATTTACATATGTAGCCACTCAGCCGTCTTCCAGCATCTTGTACAACTCACGACCTACGACAACACTTACGATCTCCATACAAGAACTCTGGTTGCAGTCTATATCTCTCTCTCTCTCGCCTTTACACACATCTATGGACACACAGCTGCAGCATACTGCAGAATTCTTAAACACATTCTTAGTTCAAATATAACAAATTTCTTGGAGACGAATAAGCTTGTCCGCAGTTCTCAGTAATGCTCGAATGTTTGGGATCCCACAGTGTTGGACTAAAGGAAGACATCGAAGCGATTCAGCGGCGGGCTGCTAGATTCGTCACCGATAAGTTCGATCACCGGAGATACATCGTGGACTCATATGGGAATTCCTGGAAAGATGACGATGTCCTTTTCGCGAAACACTAGCGAGAATATTTAGAACCGCATTTGAAGTTGACTCCAGAACGATTCTATTGCCGTAAACGTACATTTTTTGCAACGACCTCGAAGACAAGATGAGAGAAATTAGGGCTCTTGCAGAGTGATACTGACAGTCGTTTTTCCTTTTCTCGACTAGCGAGTGGTGCAGGAAAGGGAACGACTAGTGATGGTACAAGGTACCCTCCACCATGTACCATTTGGTGGATTTCGGAATGTGTGTGTGTAGATATATTGTTTTCACCACGTGTTTGTTAGGGATTAACATACTGGTGTGAAAACACAATAATACTGGGTTGCAAGTTGCTTATTCGCATGCGCAGAACTTCCATCACATCGCACCATTGAGTATCCCCTTCCGAACAAATATCACTCACAGAATTCGTAAAATAGCAAATCCAGATACATATAATAACTATCACACGTAAGTTTGACATCACATGCATACAAGTTACTGAGAAGTATAATATACAGAAGAACAGGGAAAAATTGAGGATCTGTTAGAATATGTTCAGAGTAGTTTTAGAAAAGTAAAAGACACGAAAGATACGGTTTTGACGTTACGCTTGAGAATAGAGGCAAGAAATAAATCGCGCATGGAATCCAATATAATTTCTATCTTTGAATAAAAGTGTAATTTCTGTTCGTCTCAATGCACATTTCTGTTCTACCTTCTGTATCATACTGTAGCAGTTCATCCTACCCGATGTGATCAAAAGTATCCGAACACCCATTAAAACATACGTTTTTTATATTAGGTGCATTGTGCTACCACGTACTGCCAGGTACTCCATATCAGTGACCTCAGTAGTCATTAGAGATCGTGACAGGGCAGAATGGGGCGCTCTGCGGAACTCACGGATTTCAGACGTGGTCAGGCGATTGGGTGTCACTTGTGTCATACGTCTGTACGCTGTACGTTTTTTTTTTCTTGGAGAGGGCTTGCTCCCCTTTTTGTTTTGCGTGGCACTATCACAGCACAAGCCTACATTGATGTTTCAAGCACCTTCTTGCTTTCCACTGTTGAAGAGCAATGGGGGGATGGCGACTGCATCTTTCAACAAAATCGAGCACCTGTTCATAATGCACGGCCTGTGGTGGAGGGGATACAGGCTAATAACATCCCTGTAATGGACTGGACTGTCCCACGTCCTGACCTGATGACTCCTATATAACACCTTTGGGATGTTTTGGAACGCAGACTTCGTGCCAGGCCTCATCGATCTATATCTTGACCTCTTCTCAGTGCAGCACCCCGTGAAGAATGGGCTGCCATTCACCAAGAAACCTTCCAGCACCTGATTAAACGCATGCTTGCGAGAGTCGAAGCTGTCATCAAGACTAAGGGTGGGTCAACACCATACTGAATTAGGGAAGCCATTGGTGAATAGGTCTCACAGATGAAATGATAATTAAATGGACACCCTAGCTGCAAACAGGCGTTGATGTTCTTCATTGGGGACATGTTGAAAATGTGTGCCCCGACCGGGATTCGAACCCGGGATCTCCTGCTTACATGGCAGACGCTCTATCCATCTGAGCCACCGTGGGCACAGAGGATAGTGCGCCTGCAGGGACTTATCCCTTGCACGCTCCCCGTGAGATCCACATTCCCAATATGTCCACACCACTACATTCGTAGTGCGCCTAATAGATGTTTGCCCATCATACTCATTACTCGTGACAGATTAATCTACCAAGTCCCGTACGAGTTCGGGCATAGCGTGTGCGTTCGCACAAGAAGGTCAATGGCCGGGAAGCCATATTTTAACTATATATTATACACTCTCGGAAATTGAAATAAGAACACCGTGAATTCATTGTCCCAGGAAGGGGAAACTTTATTGACACATTCCTGGGGTCAGATACATCACATGATCACACTGACAGAACCACAGGCACATAGACACAGGCAACAGAGCATGCACAATGTCGGCACTAGTACAGTGTATATCCACCTTTCGCAGCAATGCGGGCTGCTATTCTCCCATGGAGACGATCGTAGAGATGCTGGATGTAGTCCTGTGGAACGGCTTGCCATGCCATTTCCACCTGGCGCCTCAGTTGGACCAGCGTTCGTGCTGGACGTGCTGACCGCGTGAGACGACGCTTCATCCAGTCCCAAACATGCTCAATGGGGGACAGATCCGGAGATATTGCTGGCCAGGGTAGTTGACTTACACCTTCTAGAGCACGTTGGGTGGCACGGGATACATGCGGACGTGCATTGTCCTGTTGGAACAGCAAGTTCCCTTGCCGGTCTAGGAATGGTAGAACGATGGGTTCGATGACGGTTTGGATGTACCGTGCACTATTCAGTGTCCCCTCGACGATCACCAGTGGTGTACGGCCAGTGTAGGAGATCGCTCCCCACACCATGATGCCGGGTGTTGGCCCTGTGTGCCTCGGTCGTATGCAGTCCTGATTGTGGCGCTCACCTGCACGGCGCCAAACACGCATACGACCATCATTGGCACCAAGGCAGAAGCGACTCTCATCGCTGAAGACGACACGTCTCCATTCGTCCCTCCATTCACGCCTGTCGCGACACCACTGGAGGCGGGCTGCACGATGTTGGGGCGTGAGCGGAAGACGGCCTAACGGTGTGCGGGACCGCAGCCCAGCTTCATGGAGACGGTTGCGAATGGTCCTCGCCGATACCCCAGGAGCAACAGTGTCCCTAATTTGCTGGGAAGTGGCAGTGCGGTCCCCTACGGCACTGCGTAGGATCCTACGGTCCTGGCGTGCATCCGTGCGTCGCTGCGGTCCGGTCCCAGGTCGACGGGCACGTGCACCTTCCGCCGACCACTGGCGACAACATCGATGTACTGTGGAGACCTCACGCCCCACGTGTTGAGCAATTCGGCGGTACGTCCACCCGGCCTCCCGCATGCCCACTATACGCCCTCGCTCAAAGTCCGTCAACTGCACATACGGTTCACGTCCACGCTGTCGCGGCATGCTACCAGTGTTAAAGACTGCGATGGAGCTCCGTATGCCACGGCAAACTGGCTGACACTGACGGCGGCGGTGCACAAATGCTGCGCAGCTAGCGCCATTCGACGGCCAACACCGCGGTTCCTGGTGTGTCCGCTGTGCCGTGCGTGTGATCATTGCTTGTACAGCCCTCTCGCAGTGTCCGGAGCAAGTATGGTGGGTCTGACACACCGGTGTCAATGTGTTCTTTTTTCCATTTCCAGGAGTGTATTTTAACTATATATATATTATATATATATAGTTAAAATAACTAAAATAAACTAACCTAAGGACATCACACACATCCATGTCCGAGGCAGGATTCGAACCTGCGACCGTAGCAGGCGGACGGTTCCGGGCTAAATGGCCTAGAACCGCTCGGCCACAGTGGCCGGCCTACAAGTAAGAAGATTTTTCTGAATTTCAGTCGTGATGGTTGGGCGTGACTTCCGAACAATGGATGCCTTGGATCTGTTTCTTGTTTCTCCTTTCCATTCTCTGCTGCTACCTGTCTTCTTACATATGGTACCAACAGAGAATGAAAAGAAGAAACGAGAAACAGATCCAAGGCATCCACTGTTCGCAAATCACGCCTAGCCCATCACGGATTAATTTCAGAAAAAGCTTCCTACTTACAACAGCGCCAATTCAAAGTTCAGCAGAAGCCCGTCACGCTGGGCTGTGTTGAACGAAATCTCTTAGGGGATTATGGCCACCAAAAGAGAAGCTACAATCATGCTGCCATCTCCAATACGCGTCTTGGAAGACCTTCAACAGGTTGAGAACAGGGGTGACGAGGTGGAAGATTACTGTAAAGAAGTGGACCGATGATGAAATTTCTGAATGTTGGGCAAGACACTACGATGAACAGTCTGCAGCAACCTGAACGAACCCTGTAACATATTTGCAGCGAATGTCGGGGTATTCTGATTGCTCAACATTGGACTCACATAGTGTGAAATTCTCTGTAATTAATATTAGATTTTGGTTTTTATTAAATATTTTTAGTGTTTTTTGGATTCAGATAAATAAAACTAGATCGATTTACGTCAGCATGGTCAGGAAAACTCAATGTAACTCACAAGGGCTGAGTGCATCCTGCTTGTCAACAGCACTCTGCAGACCCAGTCAGTCACCCACCCAACTGCTAGCCAGCAAAGACAGCGCTTAAGTTCAGTGATCTGACGGAAACAGGTTTTACCACTACACTAAGGCCGCGGGCCTTCTGCATCATCAACAGCACTACAATATGATAAGTGTGCTCTTTACTGATTTTTCATCTGGTGAGCTTGTGTACGGAGCTGTTCCCTACTTCGTAGAACTCCTAGACGGTGATATTTCCGGTTGCGCGCGTGCACTCCACGCTGTGTCTCAGTTGGACACGCCCCGCCGCCGTTTGCTCGGACTGTTGCACTTTGCGTGGTACCTGTGGAGGCGTGGCGGGGGCTGCACTCTCGCGCCTCGGCCCAGTTCCGGTTGCGCCGCGTAGCCCAGCCCCGGTCCTTTGTGCCGGCACCTCCTCCTGGCCGAGCAGCGCCCTCGTTGCGCCGCATTGTCCAGGCCCTCCAGACTCCAGCTCCAGCCCCGGCCTCCAGTGTCCCGGCCTGGCGCATCGCCAACTGGGACTCCACGCTCTGCAGCTCACCCCTCCCCCGCCGCTACCCCTCGCCCCTCTCCCTCCTCACGGCTTCTATCGACTCCCGCAGGCAGCCGCTCGGCGACTACCTACCTACCATAATAACAACATCGCGGCCCCCCAGTCGCCAAAATTTACAATCTTAAGGCTTCACAATGCGAAAACCTTCCTCGAGAGCGTGCGTTTCTGTCTGCATACTCCATGCATGATGGAGTGGTTGTTACATCTGTAGTAAGCTTTCAAAGAAAAACTTGGCAACATGCAAGTTATCTTAAGTTATGATTTTTCCTCAGAATTAAGGTTCAGCCTGTTTGTCCTCCTTTTAACCTTTTCACTATCAACATTTCTTTCAGAATGAAATACTTTAATGTATGGTTATTTAAATTAATGTCGTAGTCAGAAAAAAACAACAAGAAATGAATATTTCCCGCAGTTTCTTTTTCCAACACGGAGAATGGTAGGACTTGCAGTGTTGTTCATAAGTACCATCGTTTGTGAAGCAGCAAACGACTACACAAGTGTGAAAATTCGTCTACACTCATTGTCCGGAAGCCGTGACAGCAGCCCGCTTTGCAAATCGGTTCATTTGACTGCCTAACTGCCGGCGTTAACTAATTCGATACAACAATAAGGGGCGGGGTGTGAAGACAGCAAAACCTACAGGTGCAAGCTATAATTATAAGAATTCTGCAAAATATTCTGGTCCCGAGTTGGAGTCTCGGTCCGGCACACAGTTTTAATCTGCCAGGAAGTTTCATATCAGCGCACACTCCGCTGCAAAGTGAAAATCTCATTCTGGAAACATCCCCCAGGCTGTGGCTAAGCCATGTCTCCGCAATATCCTTTCTTTCAGGAGTGCTACTTCTGCAAGGTTCGCAGGAGAGCTTCTGTAAAGAATGGAAGGTAGGAGACGAGATACTGGCAGAAGTGAAGCTGTGAGGACGGGGCGTGAGTCGTGCTTGGGTAGCTCAGTTGGTAGAGCACTTGCCCGCGAAAGGCAAAGGTCACGAGTTCGAGTCTCGGTCCGGTACACAGTTTTAATCTGCCAGGAAGTTTCATATCAGCGCACACACCGCTGCAGACTGAAAATCTCACTCTGCAAATATTAGTAGTTTCTCACCGCCAGTGTGGCACTGATACAGGGTGTTTCAAAAATGACCGGTATATTTGAAACGGCAATAAAAACTAAACGAGCAGCGATAGAAATACACCGTTTGTTGCAATATGCTTGGGACAACAGTACATTTTCAGGCGGACAAACTTTCGAAATTACAGTAGTTACAATTTTCAACAACAGATGGCGCTGCAAGTGATGTGAAAGATATAGAAGACAACGCAGTCTGTGGGTGCGCCATTCAGTACGTCGTCTTTCTGCTGTAAGCGTGTGCTGTTCACAACGTGCAAGTGTGCTGTAGACAACATGGTTTATTCCTTAGAACAGAGGATTTTTCTGGTGTTGGAATTCCACCGCCTAGAACACAGTGTTGTTGCAACAAGACGAAGTTTTCAACGGAGGTTTAATGTAACCAAAGGACCGAAAAGCGATACAATAAAGGATCTGTTTGAAAAATTTCAACGGACTGGGAACGTGACGGATGAACGTGCTGGAAAGGTAGGGCGACCGCGTACGGCAACCACAGAGGGCAAGCGCAGCTAGTGCAGCAGGTGATCCAACAGCGGCCTCGGGTTTCCGTTCGCCGTGTTGCAGCTGCGGTCCAAATGACGCCAACGTCCACGTATCGTCTCATGCGCCAGAGTTTACACCTCTATCCATACAAAATTCAAACGTGGCAACCCCTCAGCGCCGCTACCATTGCTGCACGAGAGACATTCGCTAACGATATAGTGCACAGGATTGATGACGGCGATATGCATGTGGGCAGCATTTGGTTTACTGACGAAGCTTATTTTTACCTGGACGGCTTCGTCAATAAACAGAACTGGCGCATATGGGGAACCGAAAAGCCCCATGTTGCAGTCCCATCGTCCCTGCATCCTCAAAAAGTACTGGTCTGGGCCGCCATTTCTTCCAAAGGAACCATTGGCCCATTTTTCAGATCCGAAACGATTACTGCATCACGCTATCTGGACATTCTTCGTGAATTTGTGGCGGTACAAACTGCCTTAGACGACACTGCGAACACCTCGTGGTTTATGCAAGATGGTGCCCGGCCACATCGCACGGCCGACGTCTTTAATTTCCTGAATGAATATTTCGATGATCGTGTGATTGCTTTGGGCTATCCGAAACATACAGGAGGCGGCGTGGATTGGCCTCCCTATTCGCCAGACATGAACCCCTGTGACTTCTTTCTGTGGGGACACTTGAAAGACCAGGTGTACCGCCAGAATCCGGAAACAATTGAACAGCTGAAGCAGTACATCTCATCTGCATGTGAAGCCATTCCGCCAGACACGTTGTCAAAGGTTTCGGGTAATTTCATTCAGAGACTACGCCATATTATTGCTACGCATGGTGGATATGTGGAAAATATCGTACTATAGAGTTTCCCAGACCGCAGCGCCATCTGTTGTTGACAATTGTAACTACTGTAATTTCGAAAGTTTGTCTGCCTGAAAATGTACTGTTGTCCCAAGCATATTGCAACAAACGGTGTATTTCTATCGCTGCTCGTTTAGTTTGTATTGCCGTTTCAAATACACCGGTCATTTTTGAAACACCCTGTACATAGTAACAGTACGCAGCTGTTCGCAGTAATTCTCATGGTAACCCATCGTGGGACACAAGCGTCGCAGTTGTAACGCAAGAGTTAAACACGCTGTCTACCAAATTTCTTGCCTCACCACGTATGTAGTCAAAGATATTTGTGGTAAAAATACCTCACATTCTTTACGCCACACCAATTCTGAGTGATGGACAGCGTAAATGATTTATTCGTCTAGCGTCATATTTGTGAATGTTACTGTTGTCAGTACGACCAACTGTTTCAAGTGCGGTCTGCAAAAGGTTCTGGGCTGGACAGCTCCAGGAGATTCAGTATTTTAAGTGTATTGCTCTTGATATTTTTTGTATGTACAAGACATATTGTGATTCATAAATATTGTGAGATCCAGTGCGCTTAGTGAACCTCATCCTACCATTCCCTCACTGCTCCGTAATGCGATTCGGTAGAGTCTACTCGTATGTTTTCAGTAATTACGATCTGTGGCGAGCATACTTTTTGAAGTGTTCTGTTTTAGCATGTCTTCAATAAGCACTTTTTCTGCTCAGGCTTGTGTTATCCCGAGAATGTGATGCCATAAGATATTAGTGAATGAAAATTGGAAAATCTTCGACGCTAATCAACAGACGAACGATCTTCGACAACTCTTAGGAGTCCATACGGTAGCGTTCTCTGTTCATTATTGCACGTCCGCTTGAAGAAAGCTCTTGGTGCATATGTGTTACGTCACTTTTGGAAGACTTCCGTCATCTGTGGACATCTCATACGACATCTAACAGCCACTAGTGATCACCTGTAGCACACCTTTAGCATGTTGTGTCTCATATTTTTTCACGTGTTCACTTATGTCAGTAGACTATAAGAAAACGATTTCACTTTATACGCCTCACAGGAGTAGGAAAGCTCTTCGGAACCTAGAAATGTTACGTGAATAAAAGTATGAGACCTGATGCTTTCGAAGGATCATGCAATTTATCTGGGTCAGGTGAAATGACAGTAAAAATGGTTCAAATGACTCTAAGCACTATGGGACTTAACATCTGAGGTCATCAGTCCCCTAGACTTAGAACTACTTAAAGCTAACAAACCTAAGGACATCACACGCATCCATGCCCGAGGCAGGATTCGAACCTGCAACCGTAGCAGGCGCGCGGTTACGGACTGAAGCGCCTAGAACCGCTCGGCCACAGCGGCAGGCGAAGTGACAGTAAAACCGAAATTATTCGTCTCTAATTATTATAATCTATGTAACTTACAGATGCAATGCAGTTTAATAATGAAGTAATGCAACAAATTTCAGCTAACCTAAACATTATCACTGTAAATCTCCATAAGTAATCCCCTGTTTGAAGAACAGTCACAAAAGTTCTTTGTTTTGAAAATGTAGTACTTAACTCAGGCTTGCGTACCAGTCCCTTATTAAAGAATCTTTCTTACATAGCCAAATCTTTCCCGGAGATACACACGTTTAGATATCCAACTAGAATGCTTATATTATTGTATAATTAATAAATAAATTAATAAGGCATATCTCTCCACATGTACCCGGAAGACACACACGTTCAACCTTCCAACCAGAATTTTTATACTACTGTGAAATTAATAAATCAAAAACGCACATTGTGATTTTTTATGACAATAAACGCAGGACAAAATAATGTGTAAAGCATATGAGGTGATACGTGACATCCGATCATTTCGTGTGTTCTGCTATTTATGATGTTTTCGCTTGAGCGTCAGAAAACGAGGCACTGTTTTGACGTAGCTAGTTGGACTCGAAAGTTTGTCCATGATCTTGTCAGTATGACGTAGGACGATAATACACGCAACTACCAAAAAATTATAATTTGGATGCATAGTATAGGAACTGCGAAAAAGTAACATCTGGATTAAAAGCCAGTATGATGTAAATGAGATTGAGAAAGAAGAAAATTAAGTCTCAGTCTGAAACTTCCACTTATTTTATTTTATGAGCAGGTGACAGTAAAAATTACGAATGAATGACAAGACCATTGCACCTCGTAGAGATTATTATGGGAACACATATAAATAGCGGTATAAGTTGTTATTACACATGAAATCCGGGTTAAAACCTGTGACTTATCAAAACAATTCAACGTGTGACGTAGTCACGCAAGAGGCAACATTTCAAATTTTATGAAAACGAATCATCTCCACGATATGAGACCAACTGATATTTGGCTATTTTACTGTGAGAATTTCCCATCTCATCTGAACAGAATAAGTATCAGGGTCTGTCATTGTGATCGCAAGTTGGTCTGGTATACAACCTACCTATTGTTTTCCTGAAACATGTGTCTAGTTGAGAGAGAAACATTCATGCGCAACTGAGAGTCCAGTTTCCACAGAACTCAGTTTCTTTCTGGGAAAATCAAACATTCCTTCAAAATCAAAGAATTTACGCCGAGATGTGAGATGTCTATATCAAGTAACGTGGCTAACTATTGAGGCCTTAAATACGGCAGTTATCGCCTACGACTGTGCATCGTACACGTGTGAGAAACCAGGTTCCTCCATATCACCCACACTGGATTAGAGTGAACAGCAGCAACAGTTGTTGTGGTATGGGGGTGTCCACTTTGATGTAAATCTCGCTGCCGCTGAAAGATACTAACAAAGGTTTGCTAGTACGACCGATGCGTCGGTTCTGGTGTAGCGCACACACACAGTGGAAGTAACACAGCATAGTGAATAGTAAAATATATTACTCAACTTCGGTAATGCTTTATTTTACAGATTCGTCTTGATCACACAAACTGTCAGTACATTTCTCCTATGTGAGACAGATGGCCAACGCCTTCATGAAACAAAGTTTGTGGTTGCCTACGGTATCATGATTGTACCCAGGCTTGCACTTCTTCATCCTATGCAAATTGATGGCTACTAATGTCTTCGTTCAGGGCTCCAAAAATAGGGAAACCACATGGGGGGGGGGGGGGGGGGGATCGGGATTCTACGGAAAATGTCTAAGGACTTCCCAGTGAAATTTCTGCAACGTACTCGAAAGAACCGTGGCAACATGTGGGCCAGCCCATATATTGCTAATTAGTGCCGATCTCTTCCCGTGCGATTTCCGGAAATTGGCTGAAGGACGGTGTACCACGCTGACTTGGGTAGACAGGACAAAAGAATGGAATCCAATTGATGGAGTTCAGGTTACGTTTTGCACACTTATTCATTTATTAACGACTTACTTGCACAATAGACCTGTCCTAATAACTGAAATGAAATTGAGGACAGCAAAATGTTTTAGACACGCTGACTCAATAAAATTCTACAGCGTTTAGTATCACAAGAAATTAAACGTAACTTTCAATTTTTACCCAGTTTTGAAAATGAAGTTATTATAAAATCATTCTGTAATCTAATTCCTTAAAATGAAAACCACTGGTTTGCTTTAAAATCCTATAAAGTTTCAATTTAACTGTGCTTTAGAATAATACGCGTTCATTTTAAATATAGCGGATCAACCGTACGAGTATTCGGTCTGAAAATACACCAGAGCGGAAGTGAGTTACAACAGAGCCAGCTCCAAGCGAGCAAAACACAGCCGACTGGCATTGCAAAGCGGAGCCAGCTTGGTGTGTTATAGCAAAAGTCGATTCTGCAAAACGCTAGCACAAATATGGAAGCCTTTGCTCACGTTACATCACATGAGGGAGAGTATGTGCCTTAAGTCCTAAACGAATGTAGTCTGGAGCACGTAACTACTCAACCATTCGTGTACTAAATGATTCTCAACTCAGCATCATTGCCTACGCCCCGAGCTTGTGACATCTGGAGCAACATCCTGGATTGCAGTGAAAGGTTCGCTGTTCAACCACGAGACATGGCAGCCTGCCTCGGGCATGGATGTGTGTGATGTCCTTAGGCTAGTTAGGTTTAAGTAGTTCTAAGTTCTAGTGGACTGATGACCTCAGATGTTAAGTCCCATAGTGCTCAGAGCCATTTGAACTATTTTGAACATGGCAGCTTGCCCTGAGACGCGGAGGATCCACCTGATCGCTGGATCAAGTTCACGGCCATCGTCACTGTCGTGACAGCTGCACCCGAAGGCGTTACAGTGGCATTCGAGTGATGCCACGCTTTTCCCTGCTCTTTCAAATGGCTCTGAGCACTATGGGACTTAACTTCTGAGGTCATCAGTCCCCTAGAACTTAGAACTACTTAAACCTGACTAACCTAAGGATAACACACACATCCATTCCCGAGGCAGGATTCTAACCTGCGACCGTAGCGGTCGCGCGGTTCCAGACTGAAGCGCCTAGAACCGCTCGGCCACTCCGGCCGGCCCTGCTCTTTCGCTGTCAGCAATATTGAACGCTACTGTTTCACATGAGAGGTCTGTCGTCCTGACGTCTCATTTCACTCTGCATGCATGATAATCCAAGTGTCTTTCAACATAACGATTTTTAAACAGACCGGTACCAAATATCAATTTAAATAAAACCATACGGACAACGGTACCTTCCTTGGCATAGTCTGCTGAACGCAAGCACTCATTCTGTCATAATACGCAGTTCAGCATGTGAATGTCAGATCACTTCAGCTCTGACAAAGTCCAACAAGCCGTCTGAGCATCAAAAACATGCACTCATACAAAGCCTGTCGCTTCAGAACAACATTAAAATGCAGTGAGCAGTCAGATTCCTAGAAACAGTATAACTTAATCAGCCAACTGCCTATTAACCAAGCACACTGATACAAGATCAGTCCCTATACGGAATCACATGAAGACAATGTATCACCAAATTCTTGTACAGAGTTTAACCTTCCAATTGTGAATGGGTCAAACTGAACGAGTTCGTTTACTAAAATTAACATAAATCTGCGAATAATATTTATTTTTTGATAGGACCTTATTTAATCCTAAAGTACGTAGTAATTTATGTTATCCTTAAATTTTGTTTCAAAATGTGAAATACTTTTTGAGATAAATATCTTTGACACACTTCTTGCGAATGGGTCTTTTAGACCCAGGCTGATATTCATCTGAAGTCTCCCAACAAATTCTTTGTAATACACGAGATTGTTGTCGAATGGTCTACAATGGCTCAGAGGTATTTCATATTGTTGCAAGAATTGCTATAACAACTGCACCGTTACCGTTAGTTTGATTTAGTGTGTCAACATAACTAGACGTCCTGTAAGCGATGAACAATCAGAAAAGCTTCTGAATGAGTCATATGACGAAACAGTAGATGATCCTGTCAATGATTTTGATTTTAAAGATGATTCTGTTGACAGTTCAATGATGCTGATAATGTATCAGCTATTCCTGTTGTGTTTCAGACAGAAACTAACAGATTGTGAATGGGTCTGTTTGATCCGCAACTTAAAACAAATTATATAATCTTAGATCAATCTTCAAAGTATATTTTGTATTTCATTTTTATGTAGAAAAACAGAAGTTGGAACTTTTCAACATTTATTGAACATATATAATAGAAAAAATGTTTTATAAAATTTTGGCTTGAGAAACAAATTTTCATACATGGTACTTAAAAATAGTATACCGGAACAGAAGAGAATCGAAGCATTTGAGATGTGGTGCTATAGACGAATGTTGAAAATTAGGTGGACTGATAAGGTAAGGAATGAGGAGGTTCTACGCAGAATCGGAGAGGAAAGGAATACGTGGAAAACCCTGATAAGGAGAAGGGACAGGATGGTAGGATCTGCTAAGACATGAGGCAATGACTTCCATGGTACTAGAGGGAGCTGTAGAGGGCAAAAACTGTAGAGGAAGACAGAGATTGGAATACGTCAAGCAAATAATTGAGGACGTAGATTGCAAGGGCTACTCTGAGATGAAGAGGTTAGCGCAGGAAAGGAATTCGTGGCGGTCCGCATCAAACCAGTCAGTAGACTGATCATATAAGCGCATTTTTTAGCTAAGGAGAATATTCATCTGACCCTGTGGTAATAAGCGAATGTATTATGACAGCTGTGTACTACTTGAAATTTATTGTGGACCACCTTATCATCCGGCCGCGGTGGCCGTGCGGTTCTGGCGCTGCAGTCCGGTACCGCGAGACTGCTACTGTCGCAGGTTCGAATCCTCCCTCGGGCATGGGTGTGTGTGGTGTCCTTAGGTTAGTTAGGTTTAAGTAGTTCTAAGTTCTAGGGGACTTATGACCTAAGATGTTGAGTCCCATAATGCTCAGAGCCATTTGAACCATTTTTGAACCACCTTATCACTTGAAGCTTGACGTCTTCCGTAACTCTAAAGGTATATACCAGTAAGTAACAGCCCGTGTCACTAATTCAAAATCGTGTTTGAGGACGACGATAGTCAACTAACGATGAGTCTTGGACATAAATTTCGTCTGATCCGAAAACGATGGAATCGATTTGTGATGCTAATGGATGCCAGATTCGCTCCCACAAATCGCTGGCTCGTAATTTACAGGAATTTAATGGCCTGTGTGTAGACATCTGGTACCACACACCCCCACAAATCTATCAATTACTTATCGAAGCCATGGCACGCAGGATCGCTGTTATATTTCACTCCAAAGGCGATCCAACACGCTGTTAAGTATTTGGTGATTTGATCCATCGTTATACATCACAAAGGCAAGGTAGACCATCATCCTCAACCAAATATGTCCTCCTGTGGTGCTATTTGTAGTGGTACTTCTGCCCTAAAGTCTCTCGATTAACAGTGCCGTTTTCTCTGTTAATCATTAACTTCATTAAAACAGTTTGACCGTACCACCTTTACAAATATCAAAGTATTGTTCTCTCTTGTTCATTGATGAATATATTAGCACTGCGGATTCTTGATATAAAATAAAACGCGTTGTAGCAAACAGTATTTCTTCGTTGCATTCAAATTGTTGACATTATGAAATGCATCTTCATTTAATTTATTTCACTATCAAGACATCGATTATCAAACATAAAATACAGCACTTTTTTCGACGCGCTGGAAATAATTAGTCTGGTAGTTCATCAAGAAATAAATGACTTCATATTGCGACCAGCAACAAGCGAACAGCTTCTCGTACCAAGTTTAACAGGGAAATAAACGCTGCACTATATATTCCGCGTTACGTATCACATACTTTTAGTCATTTTCAACTTACCGTGGATGTATTTACTATTTTACACTTGCATACAGATGTGACGATGTTCAGAACCGACCGTAGTCGATAATCGACGAATATTTATTTCCGATCATTCACTTAATCAGAAAAATCTTTGCAGTAGCAGCGTCCGTGAGCCATCGTACGCATCTTCTGACATTATCCTCCACATTTATAAACACTGTAACCGTTCTGTAACACTTCTTAAAAAATACGCCGAAAACTGTTTTCACACCTAACGATTTCTCCGCGTTAGGAAGCATTCAATTCTACTTGCTAGGAAGATTTCAGTTGAGTTACAAAGGTAGCTCGATGTTTACTCACTGATATTGTATTAAGATTTTCTACAGTTAACTTGTAAATCCGTTAGTTTTCGATCTGGATTAATAGAAAATGGGAGATGTTATTTGGTGGTTTTAATACTTCATGTATTCTACATGTTCTCCGTCCACTTGATACAACATGTGAAACTGATAGTCAGGTTCTTCCTTGGACTGCAGACACATCGGCTCGAATGTCTGTTACGTCGTCAAAGCGTTGACCCTTCGTCTGAATTTCTGCGCTTCATCGTTTCGTCGTAGGTTTGAAATAACACCAAGTTTCATCACGCATGATGAGTTTTTCCAGAAAAATATTCTCCATGTTTTGCGTTTCAATCAAATCGCGGCAAGTGCCTACTTTCTGGAGAATGTCTTGAACACTTGATTTCAGAGATGTTGGTCTATAGCGACTTGTGGCACAAATACGTTGACACATTACGGCAGCACTTCTACTACGTAACACTATTTCCTCACTGCTGGCTTGTCGTACCCACGTCCGTTGTTTACAGATTTTAGCTCAAGCTGCCACTGTAGTCACTGCACTGACATCGCTTGTACCCAAGGAATCAATTCGGTCTCGGAAGCCTGTGGACGGACGCAGTGTATAATTTGTGATGAGGTTTCGATTTGGTGGCGTGCTCGCTAAGTAATATACCTGTTTCGAAACTGACTACCATTCACACGGCGTAGCGCTCGTCTCTCTTCCTTGTTGGTTAGGCTAGTTTTGTGGCCACTACTCTTACTCCTCTGGGTGGGACACCTTTCCGTGTAGACACGTTTGACAGTCCACGTTGACACAACAACAAATCTGGAAACTACATTCACGGTGAAGCGCGCGCGGGCACACACACACACACACACACACACACACACACACACACACACACACACACTTTAAATACCCTGGCGTACGAGAGATAACGCCATACCCCTGTGTCCACCTCCGTCTCCTTCTAACTACTTCATCCTCCCATCTCCATCTCTCTATCGCCTCTCTCCCCATTCTCTGTCCATGTCTTTGTCTATTTCCCTCTCTTTGTCTATTTCCTCCACCCCTCTCTCTGACCACATTTTCCTTTTCCGTCTGCCCACGAGCCCTCTGCACCACTTACTTCATTCATCTCCTCCTCTCTCTCTCTCTCTCTCCCCCTCTCTCTCTTTTTCCACTTCCTGCTCCCCGTCCTCTGTCTATGCTCTCGTGTATCCAAGTCAGTTTGTAACAATGCAACAAATCATGCAGGGGAAGCTACATACCACAGCCCTGAAACATCATTTATCTGCCCCTGATGTTCATACCGCCATGCAAAGCAGTTCGATAACCATTCTGATACTACACAAACACAACACGTCTGTCAAGCAGAGTAGCCTATACAGCAGAGGCTGGAGAAATAATTTTCCCCATATCTCTGCTCCTATTGGAGCTAGTGTGATAATCGTGAGGCCTGTTGTGTGGGATGAGATCTCAGCCATACACACATACACTCTGCTTCATATGTAGAACAAATAACGAGAATGTGACATGAAATCTCATATCAAAGTAAGCTTTGATTATTATTACGAACTCTACACCAAATAGAAGTATACTCATCATCGTTTTTCTTTCTTTCCCTCCTTGCATTAACGCTAAGGGACCTGTCTGCGGTTATTGTTCCAGGTGGATTCTTCTGAAATAATACGGTTGTCATTGATGTTCCAGACGTCTTCCATGCAATAATGTGTCTGTCTGTAAGTGCTTCAAGGCCACCAGAATCTGCATGAGTACCTGCCACTGCAGTCATCCAGGTGCAAGCTCTTAAACTTGGCCGGCCAGTCTGGAACCGCGTGACCGCTACAGTCGCAGGTTCGAATCCTGCCTCGGGCATGGGTGTGTGTGATGTCCTTAGGTTAGTTAGGTTTAAGTAGTTCTAAGTTCTAGGGGACTGATGACCACAGATGCTAAGTCCCATAGTGCTCAGAGCCATTTGAACCATTTGAATCTTAAACTTGCATTTACAATAACAGAAAAATCAAACTGACATCGTCTTAATACAGGGTGCGTCAAAAAAATGTATACACACTTTGAACTGTCATAGACAATTTATTTCCCGTTCTACAAGGTTAAATATCTGTGAGAAAGTAATGTTATGTTTCTTCAACATGTGGCAGCAGTGGCAAGGTAGTAACTGCAACATGGCGGACGTGCGTTTGAGCTTTGAAGCGCGGAAGCAGATAATTAAGTGGAACTGGAAGTTTGAGAATGTAGCTGCGGTTCGAAGACAGTGGAGAAGTGAGTATGGTACAGAACCACCTTCAAGGTTAACAATTACACGTCTACCAAACAAATTCGAAATTCATGGAACAGTATGTGATGTGCATAAAGGTCGATCAGGGCGACCTCGTACAGCTACAAGTGATGATTCCACAACTGCGGTCTTTGAACTGTTTCAGCATTCGCCTCAAAAATCTTAAAGGCAAGCGGCACGTGAGAGTAATGTAAGTGCTAGTAGTGTGCTACGCATTCTGAAGAAAGGCAAGTTTCGTGTGTACATTCCAAGGTTGGTGCAACAGCTAAGTGACGACGATCCATATCGAAGGTTAGAATTTTGTGAATGAGTTCAGGAGATGGTGAGACGTGAACCGGGATTTATGGGTAGCATAATTTGGTCGGATGAAGCCCAATTCAAACTCAATGGAACTGTCAATAGGCACAATTGTGTGTACTGGGCTGAAGATAATCCTCACATTACAGTTGAAAAGGCTGTGAATTTGCCTGGTGTAAATGTGTGTTGTGGTTTGTCTGCAAAGGGCTCATTGGGCCTTTCCACTTTTAAGGTACTGTTACTGGAGAAACAATGCTTGCTGACTCCATATTCCCTGCCATTCATGCTTTATACGGTAATGATGAGTTTTATTTCCAACATGATGGTGCCCCGCCGCACTATCATAGGGACGTACGAGCATACCTGGATCACAATGTGCCAGGCCAGTGGATAGGACGCAGGGGACCAATCGAGTTTCCTGCACGCTCTCCACACCTCACACCGCTGGATTTCTTCTTATGGAGCACAGTAAAAGATGAGGTGTACAAACGTAAGCCACGTAACCTGGACACACTTTGGAATGAGATTCAGGCGGTGTGCTCAGAAATCTCATTGGACACTTTGGTACGATGTACGGAATCAATGGTGACTCGTACTCAGAAACGTATTGATGCTGAAGGCCACCAGTTTGAACATTAATCACATTTGCAAAGTACATTTATTTTTCCAATTGGACTTCAACCTTTCCATTTCCAGAAATTTAACATTGTAGAACTGGACATAAATTTTTTATGACGCTTCAAAGTGTGTATACATGTTTTTGACGCACCCTGTATATTGGGATCTCCTACAGCTGTTTATTGGAATCTCCAGCAACGTCAATAGAAACTGTCTTCATGCTCCAGTACACAGAAACGTATGACCGACGTCCCCATAATGCCGCCTCGGCATTTCAAGGGTCATTGCTTTTGCCTTTCAACGCGTGCACTGGAGAAACCCGAGTGGAGACGGAAACATACTCTGCAGTGCGAGCCGAGTCCAGCAGCGCACGCGCCACGTCTGCTAGCAGGATTTGCGTGGAAGCCCGGCGGGCGGCCAGGGCGTAACTCGGTTAGACGTGCCGCGCGGGGCCGGACAGCTAATTACACGGCGAAAAGGAGCTCCCAGGCCAGCGCTCTCCAGCGGATTAGTTAAAATTCCCGTCCTGTGGCTGGAACGGCCGCCGTCGCAATTTCCATCCGACGCAGAGGCTGCGTTACCCATTTGGTAGCGACAAATGAAATAATCGCACTCTGCTCGACGTACACGACCTCAGCGTCTCGTAGGGGCACCGAGAGCTCGCCCTGCAGAAGTGAGTTTATCACCTCCGACCGCGGCGCAGATACATTACAAGCAGATTTGATGTGATAATGCAAGTAATGTGGTGCAACAATATTAGCCCTAATTTTTGTTTACTTTCTTTCTTCTTTTCGCCGAACGTCTCACGCATCTCTTAACCGGAGTGATATCTGAGGTTCCTCAAGCAAGTGTTGTGGGAATATCGTTATTCTTAAACTATATTAACGATTTAAGAGACTATCAGAGCATCCACTTTAAATTGTTTGCAGATGATGCTGTCTTTTACGGTCTTTAAATGTCAAATGATCAAAACGAAGTACAAAATGGTTTAGAAAAGATATTTGCAGAAGAGGATGTAGATGAAGATGAAATGGGAGATATGATACTGCGTGAAGAGTTTGACAGAGCACTGAAAGACCTAAGTCGAAAGAAGGCCCTGGAAGTAGACAACATTCCATTAAAATTACTGACGGCCTTGGGAAAGCCAGTCCTGACAAAACTCTATCATCTGGTGAGCAAGATGTATGAGACAGGCAAAATTCCCTCAGTCTTCAAGAAGAATATAGTAATTCCAATCCCAAAGAAAGCAGGTGTTGACAGATGTGAAAATTACCGAACTATCAGTTTAATAAGCCATGGCTGCAAAATACTAACGCGAATTCTTTACAGACGAATGGAAAAATTGGCAGAAGCCGACCTCCGGGAATATCAGTTTGGATTCCGTAGAAATGTTGGAATTGGATTCCGTAGAAATGTTGGAACACGTGAGGCAACACTGACCCTACGACTTATCTTAGAGGAAAGATTAAGGAAAGGCAAACCTACGTTTCTAGCATTTGTAGACTTAGAGAAAGCTTTTGACAATGTTGATTGGAATACTCTCTTTCAAATTCTGAAGGTGGCAGGGAGCGAAAGGCTATTTACAATTTGTCCAGAAAGCAGATGGCAGTGATACGAGTCGACGGGTATGAAAGGGAAGCAGTGGTTGGGAAGGGAGTGAGACATGGTTGTAGCCTCTCCCCGATGTTATTCAATCTGTATATTGAGCAAGTAATAAAGGAAACAAAAGAAAAATTCGGAGTAGGTATTAAAATCATTGGAGAAGAAATAAAAACTTTGAGGTTCGCCGATGACATTGTAATTCTGTCAGAGACAGCAAAGGACTTGGAAGAGCAGTTGAACGGAATGGACAGTGTCTTGAAAGGAGGATATAAGATGAACATCAACAAGAGCAAAACGAGGATAATCCAATGTAGTCGAATTAAGTCGGGTGACGCTTAGGTAATTACATTAGGAAATGAGGCACTTAAAGTAGTAAACGAGGTTTGCTATTTGGGAAGCAAAATAACTGATGATGGTTGAAGTAGAGAGGATATAAAATGTAGACTGACAATGGCAAGGAAAGCGATTCTGAAGAAGAGAAATTTGTTAACGTCGAGTATAGATTTAAGTGTAAGGAATCGTTTCTGAAAGTATTTGTATGGAGTGTAACCATGTATGGAAGTGAAACATGGACGACAAATAGTTTGGACAAGAAGAGAATAGAAGCTTTCTAAATGTGGTGCTACAGCAGAATGCTGAAGATTAGATTGGTAGATCACGTAACTAATGAGGAGGTATTGAATAGAATTGAGGAGAAGAGGAGTTTGTGGCACAACTTGACAAGAAGAAGGGATGGGTTGGTAGGACATGTTCTGAGGCATCAAGGGATCACCACTTTAGTATTGGAGGGCAGCGTGGAGGGTAAAAATCGTAGAGGGAGACCAAGATATGAATACACTAAGCAGAGGGATGTAGGTTGCAGTAGGTACTGGGAGATGAAGAAGCTTGCACAGGATAGAGTAGCATGGAGAGCTGCATTAAACCAGTCTCAGGACTGAAGACCACAACAACAACATCTGCAGGTGGCTACGAAGACTTTCGCGAAGGATTCCTTGGACAAAACTTTCTCGGTCGACCTGTCACCAAAATTGCGGTTAAATTTCCAAATTTTCTAAGACCGCCTCCATCATCGCGATGAGGGGCTCAGACCGGCTGCAGTGTCCTAACCACTGCACCCTATCACTTTGTGTGCAGCATTTCTGCAGTTACCTGAACTGTTTTGGGCAACAACACGGTAAATACATATTTGATTTGTCAAAAATGGCATTCGAGCCCCAGCATGTGCCATTAGGTTTCGTAACCGCGCGGTATCGGTTCCTTACCAGATAGGACTGACGGAGTACATCGAAAAGATTCAAAGAAAGGCAGCACGTTTTGTATTATCGCGAAATATGGGAGAGAGTGTCACAGAAATGAAACAGGATTTGGGATGGACATCATTAAAAGAAACGCGTTTTTCGTTGCGACGGAATCTTCTCACGAAATTCCAATTTCTCCTCCGAATGCAAAAATATTTTGTTGACACCAACTTACATAGGGAGGAACGATCACCACGATAAAACAAGGAAATCAGAGCTCGTACGGAAAGATATAGGTGTTCATTCTTTCCGCGCGCTATACGAGATTGGAATAATAGGGAATTGTGAAGGTGGTTACATGAACCCTTAGCCAGGCAATTAAATGTGATTTGCAGAGCATCCATGTAGATGTAAGAGCGTGTACGGAGCACACGCCCTGGAGAATGTTCCGGTGGTAGACATCAACGAAGATGAGAGGCTGCCACTTTAGTCAGTGTGAGGCATATTCAAGCGGTACCCCACAGTTTCATCTTGCATTTGAGCACCGAAAGCATTTAACCGAAAAGAGTGTAAGATGTTGATCATTTGCCCTCTGTGTATCATACAACGGTGTACAAAACTTTTGCATAATGAGTCGTTGCGAATTAAATAGCTCCATGAAACTCTTGCCATGCATAGAAGGAACTGCTACAGTATAGTACAGAAGGTAACAAAGAAATACACAATGAGAAGAAAAGAAATGACACTTACTCATAGACAATAATTACACTGCAGACACCGAGAAATATGATGGTGCCCTACAAAAGGCATGACATGGTTGACATGGTGTGTTATCACCACAAACGATAATGCATGCGCTGGAACGTGCTTCTATGTTGACCACACGGTCGGTAAGGAGTTCTCGTGGTAGAACGTTCCATTCATCCTCCAGCGCGATTGACAACTGCTGGCCATCATTATTGCATGTGTTCGTGCTGCAATATCTCTCCCCAACGCTTCTCACACGAGCTCGATCAGATTTAAGTCGTGGGAGCAGGCAGGACAGTCCATCCGCCAAATGTCCTCGCATTCCATAAAGGGCGCTGCTCGATGACGTCAGGATCTAATGTCCCCATGAAAAGATGCACGGTGGGAAGGAGTTATTTGGTAAAACTGGACGTGCCCTCATACAGCAAACACTCATATAGGTGGGAACACGTAAGCCAGAATCATTGTGGAACGTGATCATTTTGGTGGTCCAGCTGTTACGGTGTGGGGAGGCATAACTTTTCATCGGCGTACTGAACTCCAAATCTATGAACACAGTATAATCACCGGTCAAAATTTTTTTGTCATTTACAACTGACAGTTCCCAACTTTCAAGCATTTTCAACTTTACAGGTGGCAGTTATGGACCACTAACGATTTCTCAACGCAGTAAACAGGTATGGGAAACAATGAAAGGTAGCTATTGCTTTCTTACATTGGGCGAACCCTGTTTGGCCACCCTGATGTAAATTTTCCGTGGTTTGACCATTTTTTTCAATCGTATGAGCCCTAATTTCTTTGGTTCATAGTCATGACGATTTCACGAGATATATGTAGAGCAACGTACACTCTCGTAATTTCAACAGCAAATCTCTCCGTGCTCCGCTACGCCTGTTTCGTAGCGTCGACCACTGGAGTTCGTTGGGCACCTCCGTGACACACTCGCACTAAGCAAATGAAACAGTTACGAAACGAGTTGCTCTTGTTAGGATCTCTATCTACTCTACTAACCCCACCTGGTAGGAATCGGTCTTACAAGTGTTTTGTAAGCCACTGCTTTCATGAATGAATTACCTTTCCTTGAGATATTGTTGATGAATCTCAACTTGGCATCCATTTTTCCTATAGTTTCCAGACTGAAATTTTCACTCCGCAGCGGAGTGTGCGCTGATATGAAACTTCCTGGCAGATAAAAACTGTGTGCCGGATTGAGACTCCAACTCGGGACCTTTCCCTTTCGCGGGCAAGTGCTCCACTTGGCCGTGAAAGGCAAATGTCCCGAGTTAGAGTCTCTATCCGGCACAGTTTTAATCTGCCAGGAAGTTTCCTGTTGTTTGTTTTACGTGTTCATTTCACTTTAGGTCGCTATGTACAGTTTTTATTTTATGTTTATGTTTCGAGTTTATTTATTCTCAGATCATAAATGTACAGATACAGAGAGTGACAATCAAACCAGGAAACAGAATAATTAGGTTTAGAAGATATATTTTCATATCACACGTATCTATAGCTTCGCAACCACTAAGGCACTCTGGGTGGTATAATTATATCTTTCTCTGCGTGGAAAGTTGGACACAGAAGCATTAAAGCATATGGCTCACGATTCGCTCCTGTTCGTATTCGCAGCATCTGTGATCAATATTAAGGCACCGTTTCCTCATATGGTTCTTGAATCTTCCCATTCGTAATCTGTTTAGCGACTTCGATACCAGCCGGCTTCCACTTTGTCCAGGGGTTAGCTGTTCAGCTGCTGTCATTCGTCTGCAAACTTTGAGGTGTTCTCTCCTTCTATAGCTCCAGCTTCGCCTTTTCGGGAAGCGCGGGGGGTTCCTTGGACTGCTGAAGCATTTTTTTTCTGGGCCTCAGTCGATGAAGAGGAGGGGTGCGCCTATATAAGTTCAAATGGTTCAAATGGCTCTGAGCACTATGGGACTTAACATCTTAGGTCATCAGTCCCCTAGAACTTAGAACTACTTAAACCTAACTAACCTAAGGACATCACACAACACCCAGCCATCACGAGGCAGAGAAAATCCCTGACTCCGCCGGGAATCGAACCCGGGAACCCGGGCGTGGGGAGCGAGAACGCTACCGCACGACCACGAGATGCGGGCGCCTATATAAGTCTCCCTTATCAACAGTCACGTCTTTGCATTAAGAGGGTGATGCTATTCCAGCTACGTTTATGTGACAGAGTAGGCTTGAAGCAGACTATAATCAGTCCACATGGCTCACTGAGCGCTGTGTCAATCTCTTCGGCATACGATGATCTACACCAGACGGGAGAGGCGTATTCTACGGCATAAAAATACAGTGCCTTTGCAGATGCACGGATAGTTGCGTAGTGTAAGCTCCTTTTGGACGCCTCAAGTCTGCGAATTAGATTTTTTCGTGTTAAGATAGTTACTTCGTTGTTTTCACAATGGGTCTGAATGTACGAATTGTGTCAGGCTTTACTCCCACATATTTTGGAAATTGAAATGCTGTATTCTGGTGCCCGACCATACTATACGCTATCTGATTAAAAGTGTTCGGACTTGTCCACTGTGTAATGTTGAATTGACCCAGATGCTACGAGAGGTGGACCTGCCAGAGTAAAAGGAGGTAAGAAGTGTTGTCAGTAGAGGAGCAGTAGACCAGAGTGGGTCGGAGGGGAGAGATCAGTGATTTCTATCGTGCACTTGTCTTCGGATTTCATCTGAGTAGAAATACGTCAGGAACACTTAAACTCTTCTACGGCTGCCCCAATCGATTGTTTTTGATGTGACTGTGAAGTGAAAGTGCGAAGGAACAACCCCAGCTAAACGAAGAGCAGGCAGGTCTCACGTACAGAAGGACAGGGACCGTCGGGCATTGCAAGCAATGGTTGTAAAAAAATCGCATCAGAGCAGAGGAAGGAACTACTCGTGAGTTTCAAAGTGCTTCCAGCTACCTTTTTAGCACAATGACCGTGCGTGTCGCGTTAAAAGGAATAGTGAACAGTGGTCGAGCTGCTCCTCATGGCCGGCATTGGTGGCCGAGCGGTTCTAGGCGCTACAGCCTGGAACCGCGCCGCCGCTACGGTCGCAGGTTCGAATCCTGCCTCGAACATGGAAGTGTGTGATGTTCTTAGGCTAGTTAGGTTTAAGTAGTTCTCATTTATAGGGGCGTGATGACCTCAGATGTTAAGTCCCATAGTGCTTAGAGCCATTTGAACCATTTTTTTGCTCCTCATGCGCCACACATTTCTGTAGACTGTTCTAAGCGACGCTTGAGATAGGGTGAAGGACGATGCCAGTGAAGAGTGGGTGACTCAATATGAGTGATCTGGAGTAATGAATCACACTGTACCCTGCCGCAATTCGATGGACGGGATTGGGTTTGGTTAATGGTTGAAGAATCTAGTTGCCATTATGTAGAGCGCCAACAGTGAAGTACGGAGAAGTTGGTGTTACGGTACAGGCGTGCTTTCTCTGGTTAGCGTGTGGTCACCTCACTGCTGATGGACATGAACACATTTTACAGCATTGTGTAATGAGTACAGCAGAGGAACATTTCGGAGACGTCGACTGTTTGCGTCCGAATAACAATGCATCCTATCAAAAAGCAGCATCTGTGAGGCTATGTTTTGTGCACGATAACATTCATGAGATGGGCTAGCCTGCCCAGTGTCTCGACCTGAACCCAATGGAACATCTTTGGGATGAGTTACGACTTCGTTTCAGACTCCCGTGTCCAAACTCGCTACCAACTATGGTTTCGGCTCTTCAGGAAGAATGGGCTGCCGTTCCGCCACATATTCTGACCCCTCATTGAAAGTGCACCCAGCAAAGATGATATAAAAGCGAAGGGTCGACACGTTCCATATTAATGTCCACTAATACATCTCCATATACTTTTAATCAGATAATTCATGTATCTCTTTACAGGCTTCCCTGTTCTGCAAATGGGGTGCAGAGGTCTTAGAAGGGTTCGGTTCTAACCGTTTCCGATAAAAGTACCCCGATAAATTTCGGAGGCAGTTGTCGGAATTCTTTCCACAGTGTCAAAGCTATTTCTCCGTGCAGCTTCTTGGTAATTCAGTAGTACTGCCCTTCCTGTCAGGCAATTGGGGACGCAGAAAAAGTAGACGGCGTTGGGAAACTGAGTCGCGTCCCCCCGACCCCACTCCCCCGTCTGCAAGCTTACCCCGAACGTTTTCTGGGGCACTGCAGCCCTCTACCTTCCCGTCCAAACCCTTCTCATCTCTCCCTGCTAACGATATCCCTCCTCTGGCCCCTCACTTCCTCCTCACCCCCACTTCCTACCGCCCCCTGCTTGCTTAACCCTTTGCGTGAAAGAAGAAACCGACCAGGAATTCTTTTGACATTCCAGTAACTTCATTTCAGTGTAGCGACTGTTACGCTCGATACCGAGCTTTCTTTAGGGGCTTCCGCCTTCCTGACGTCTCCGTCGCTCCAAAGAAATGAAATAATGTTCGTCCTCAGCCAACCAATCAAACTTTGTTCCATGGAAGCAAGCTAAACTTCAGCTCATTATATTTCTCTCGTATCTTTTTCGAAAGTACGCTCAGGAGTTCTCGCACTTTTTAGCGTCAACTTCAGAAAGACTGCCGTCAAAAATAGAAGCATATAAGCCCCTAAGTTCTTGAATAAAGCAGCACTGTAACTGTCGAGAGGATGGCAATAGGTACAGGGCTCCGTTGGATCGCAAATGCCTGGAATATATCCCCTCGTACAGTGCTGCACATGTTAGACGGACGTTGAGTGTTAATATTATCAGACATTAAATACGAATTAACAATTA
Source organism: Schistocerca nitens (assembly GCF_023898315.1). Lineage (NCBI taxonomy): Eukaryota > Metazoa > Arthropoda > Insecta > Orthoptera > Acrididae > Schistocerca > Schistocerca nitens. The sequence continues at coordinate 1,016,191,316 of NC_064614.1, read as the reverse complement.
TGTTCTGCAGAGGGATCCTGACTTAATATCTCGCCAGCAATCTGAATTTACTTCCCACTGCCGACTAGGGGCATGCATATCTGGGTTGTTGTAATTTACTCCGACCCAAAAGAAAACCATGTAGTTCATTTAAATAAAAAGACCACCAAAAACAAACACTAAAAGCCAACCATATTTAACTGTGAAAGTTTACGTAACCTACAAAAAATGTCATATAATTAGTCTTGCACAAATCAAAAAGAGCCATAATGTCTATTGAAGGCAAATATTTACTGTCACAATAATTTATTTTACTAACATTGTGATTTAACTTCTTTTACAATATGGGAAACATAGTTAAGTAATATTTACAGTTCCAAAAGTCAAACGTTACGTAAAATCTTAATGACTGTAAAATAAAATTTAGTTTAAATGCAGAAATTTATATATCTTCACTAATTTCACATGTCTTTTGTCTCCTAAATTATTTCTTAATTTCGACCGAACCAGGCTGTAGGTGGAGAAGATACTCTTAATTGATGCAGTGCTGGTAGGGCAATAAATGTAGCAATAATAAAGTAGTTATAAGTATGAGTTAGTGTCTTGAGTAAATTAATCACAAAAATTGAAATTGAAATACTCACTCATCAGTACAAAAAAATCCCCGAAAACCTAATAAAACCCATAGCGCCCAGTTTTAACCACTGCGTTTGCTTGTTCAAACCCTGACGCATATTCATCAACTTTTTGGATAATTTTATTGACTGTACGTCCATATTAATCTAGAAAATGTACTCTTTGCTCCACGCAAATTAATAATGCAATATAAAGTTGAAGCTATAACCCATGTGCTCGTAGTTATGCTCATGTTATTAGCGGGTGACGTAAACGACTCATTTCCGAATGTGTATACATCCCATTTTTCTCCTCTAAATTGTAATACAGTATGGAGAGAAAGCACTTAAAGTATAGATTGTAATGTAATTACTATATGCATTGAAAGGACATGTGTGGCCTGTAAATATAGTGCGTATAGAACACTAGTTCAGTTAAAAACTTGACGATATCGTGCTATTTAAGTTTAAAGAATCAGCATTTGAAGCTGATTGCAGAACGAATCTGCTACCGCCAACGTAAACCTCGCATAAGGACCGCGAAGACAAGATGAGAGAAATCAGGTCTCTTACGGAGGCTTATGGACAGAATATGTATGTCGGTGCTGATGTAATTACAAGTTGTATTCATATTCATCAAATTTGGGGAGGATTTATGTAGATGTAAATACAACTTTTAGTATGACTGAATGCAAATGTAGTAGTTGAGATATGAAATACATGTTGTTTTGTTTATTCTGCTTACGCTTATAGACCCAAGTACTTGCGCAGTGATACATTAAAATGGATTAGCTTTAAAATTATAGACGCATGGTATTCACCAAAAAATTTAAAAGTTAGTGCTTATCGTTTTTAATGCTTGTCATAGTGTATTACGTCTTTTCACTTGGTAAGAGAAAATTGCATCTTCTTGTTCGTGTACCGTATTCAGTTCTACCAAAATATGACCGATTACGCAGAAAGCAGTTGCAGAGTTAGCAAACAAAAGCTCTTAGCAAGTCGAGGCGTTTGTTTTGCAATAAAACGTATTTTATTCAAGGTGAAGAGAGCTAAAAAGATGTATGTGTGAAATTTTGCAGAGCTCAGTACCGAAATGTGACCTTGCATTTTATCTTGTCAATGATCATATTCGTCACGACTGCCACATTATTCTTTGCCTATTTTACGCTATAAGTTTTTATAGCGCAAAATAGCTAAAGAGTAACGGAAAAATCTCAAATTTGAAATAGCTGTAGCTTCGTTATTTGTTGTCAGCACATAGATGTTGAAACAGGTTCTTAACGTTATGGAAATTTGAGAGTTCTTATTTTACAAATTGTTTTGAGTACTACTCTAGTTCAAAATATCTATTATATCGTGGTGCGCAGAAATTTTGCCAACAGAGCAGTTGCCATCTTGATATAATTGATTCAGTCAGTTGGAAAAATGTGCCTCAAGACCAAAATTTGACAAGAAATGCAAGAAACTTATTGTATTTTAAATGGCTGATATCCATTTAGCATTTTTAAGATATATTACTTTGATACCTAAACAACAGCCTCTCTGCAGTATATACAAAGTACATATTTTTTCCTTATTAATATGGATACGAATGTGACCGTTTCGATCCAACGATATGCATCTGTTATCTACATCTACATGATTACTTTGCAACTGGCAATTAATCGCCTAGCGGAGGTTGCATCGGACAGCCTTCACGCTACGTCTCTACGTTTCACTCTCAAACAGCGCGCGGGGAAAACGAACATTTATACCCTCCCTTGCGAGCTCTGATTTTTCTTACTTTATTACGACGATAATTTCTTCCTACGCAGGTGGGCGCCAACAAGATATTTCCGCATTCGGAGAAGAAATTTTGTACCTGAAATTTTATGAGAAGATACTTCCACAACGAAAAAGTCTTTGTTTTAATATCGCTACCGCAACTCGAGTATCTTAGCCGTGGTACTCTCTTCCTTATTTCGCGGTAATACAAAACTAGCCGCCTTTCTTAGAACTTTTTCGATGTCCACCGTCAAACTTAATCTGATGCGGGACCCACAGCGCACAGCAATGCTCCAGAAGAGGGCGGACAAGGGTAGTGTAAGCAGTCTCTTTAGGAGTCCTCTCACATTTTTTCAGTGTTCTGCCAATAAATCGCAGTCTTTGGTTCCTTTCTCCACAACATGATTTATGTGATAGTTCCAATTTATGTTATTCGTAATTGTAATCCCAAAGAATTTAGTTGACTTTACACCTTTCAGATTTGTGTGATTTATCATGTAACCGAAATTTAGCGAATTCCTTTCGGTACTCATGTGGATTACTTCACTTTTTCACTATTTTGAGTCAATTGCCACTTTTTGCACCATACAGGAGAGCTTCTGTAAAGTTTGGAAGGTAGGAGACGAGGTACTGGCGGAAGAAAAGCTGTGAGGACGGGGCGTGAGTCGTGCTTGGGTAGCTCAGTTGGTAGAGCACTTGCCCGCGAAAGGCAAAGGTCCCGAGTTCGAGTCTCGGTCCGGCACACAGTTTTAATCTGCCAGGAAGTTTCAAGCTGTACCAGTTCACAACCAAAAGGGCACACTTCGATGCACTGTTGCAGTAACAAAAGCTACCTCTGAGCTGAAGGAACTAACGACGATATGAAATTACATCTTATGTTAAACCCAAGGTGTTCAAACAGTTATGAAATAAAACTAGAATATATAAACGAAAATGTTTATTCGTATTCGCATAACGTTCAATTGAAAGTGAAATACGTAGAATACGAAGTCAGAACGACAGAGAAAATTATTTTGGACACCAATTAAAATAACCAACGAAAGATGCTACTCGAAGTGGAGACACAGGGAACAGACCATTAGAAAAGACTTATTTAACTTCAATGCCACTTACAAGACATAGTATTTTACGTCATATTCGGCAGCGTTAAATCTGTAGTTGAACGGAGTGGCAGATAATGGTTGCTGGACATCAGTGAAAATTCTTAACTGTTGCCTCCCCCCCCCCTTCCCGCCCCTCCCCCTCCCACCCCACCTCCACGACCATCCTTCCTTGCTAAAGGCTATGCGCAGTTACGGAACTATTCGTTCATTAGAAATTGTTGTTTATCCGTTACAAACAAAATGATAGAAGCTCGCAGTATCATGCTGCCAAGAGTTTACTGTAATTTAAAGCCTGGTTCTACTTCTAATATGGTCCGAAATCTCAAACACCTCGCTTTTTCATTTAATCAACGAACAATAAATAAATAAATATCATTGTTTGTCTTCAACCTCCCAGTACTTTCGACGGCGCATTCCAAGCGAGCGTGGACCGATATTGTTCTACGTATTAAAAAATTTCATGTATAAAAATGGTAATTCTGTAGGCTTAAAAGTATGAGTGATCATGAATTGCAACATGAATATTTTCTTTTGAATATGTAAATAGTTCTACTAACTACAATAACAGGTAAGTACTGGAGTACAATTTATTTTGCCGGTCAATAAAGCAGCATGCAACAATCGTCCAATAGGCATGAAGTCTGTCCGTGCACAACAGTGCGCGGTACCAATATGTCCCCAAAAGCCTCTCACGCAAATGTGATTTTTCAGGACATCATATCTCGCGTTCTACTAATCACAGGGATAGGGAAGTGGTCAAGTGTTTTAGATAGTATTTGGCATAGAGACCGTTTGCATATTTATTGTAACAACGGGAAAACTATAACTATCCCATAGTGTAGGTTTAAAATTTTAACATTACACACTTCCTTCGGCCCAGGCAAATTGGGCAAATCTATTGGTTATTTGCGTTAGGCGTGGCTGGAGCGGATCTTAGGCACCTTTTAAAAGAACCATTTTGGCGAAGGCATTTCTTGAGAAAACCTCGAAAAACCATGATTTTTCGCTAAGAGAAGTAGCAGTTGTGGGGATGGCCACTTCTATAATTTCTATTCATGGCAGGTCGTCGAAAGTCTTGCCATATATTCTTAAGAGGATGTTCTCGGGGCACTTTAAACCTTTTTGATATGATTATCCGTTACCGAGATCAAGAGGTTCAGATTTATCGTACATATGATACGCACGTAAAATTTGCACGTAATATCGCCTGTGTGGCGTAAATGTAGTTTTAACTGACGCAATGAACACGTGGCAAGTTTTCCAGGATCATTGCAATGGTTCTGAGGCCACAGAACTATTGTTTAGTCAGCATTTTTTGACCAATAACATTTTATATAAAAGACACTTCTCGCCTATACAAATATGACCAAAGTGCTACTGCAATGAAAAAAAAAAAGAGAGTGTGAAAAGAATTAAAAATGACTGCCATAAATTATGTATAACTGAAAAGAATGCAAATTCGGCAAAATATTTGTCATAACATTTTACTCTTTTAACATGCAAATCTAAAGCCTAGCGTTTTCGATGATTGGCGATCGATGACTAAGGTATCCAGAAAAAAATTTAAAGCAGACGGTATTGTGAAAACCTTATATTACGCGTACTTATTTGTTGTTTATGTGTGTGAAAGTCAAAGTGTATAAATATGTCGAAAGATATAAATAAACGGTCAAAACTTTATTTACCTGCAGAGTGCGCTTTACATAAGCAGCGCACCAAGCTGTACTAGGGAAAAGAAGGGAACCAGACGAAAACTGCTCCTATCGCAGCTGTTCCTCTTTAAAAGACTTGACAGAAAAACGAGGAACCAGCTGACTCAATCGTCATTCCGCCTTCCTCACCAAAAATTTTGCCATCCGAACATATTCGCTTTTTTTATGGTGAGAGAGAGTAACAGGAAGACATTGACGGTGGAACACAGGGCCAATAGCGGGGGGGGGGGGGGGGGGGGGGGAATAGGGAGTGGGAAAACAGGCAGAAAACAGTGATGGTGGAAGGGAGAAAGTGTCATTCATGATGGATGAAGACACAATTTCACTGGGAGCCAAAGGGAGAGAGGATTCTCAGTGAGAGACAGTGCCGGTAAAAGGGAGAGAGAGAGATGGACAGAGATAGAAGCAGTGGGAGTAAAAGAGAGAGGAGACGGCGGAAATGAAAAACACAGGTGTGTGGAGACCATACACAGGCGTAGGGGATCAGGACCCATCCATACCGGCGAGCCCTAACATGTATGTATAAAGGAGATCCCATTTTGGACTACAGTTTTAACATGTTGGTATAGGGAAAAAATGAGTTGAAACTCGCAGAATTTTTGAGCTGCCGAAGTATAGTGGAGATAATGGCAGTGGGAAAGAAAGACAGAAGGAGTCAGTGTATGTGAGACAGCAGAGAGTGGCAGTGGGATATACCGTAAATCAATGGGAGAAAAACAAGACAGTGGAGTGAGACGCACTTAGTGCGTATGAAAGTTCAAATACAAAGAGAAACAGTGTGGAAGAATTTAGAACCTTGTGTTATAAATGAGCGTGGCTATGTTTGTGCGCCAAATCTTTTGGTAAGGATTGAGTCAGCAGGTCCCCCACTTTTCTATTTTGGACTGGGTGCACAGGACGGTGATCTCTGATTCGCGTGGGCAGTAATTTGAAACCTTTACGTTTCTGTCGCGTTAAGGCTAACAGCTGTGACCAGCTTTAGAGATCTCTATGGCGCTCTTCTTAAAATATATGACTGGAGACCGCATGTTTTCCTCGCTCTACTGACCTACTTTGATACAGATGGCGTTCGACTGTTGGTTTGGCCAACATGTTCACCAGATCTCCCACCCAGCACGATTTCAAGAATACTTACGGCAGGAATGGAGCAGCGGGTGACTGTTCACAGCACTGTGGAACCTTAAACAACTGTAGTCAGGTCTGCTTGATGCGATACACTGTCGAATCACATTAATGTGACCAACTGTGAAAAGCCTGAATAACCACCTTTCGCAGCGCGCACCGCTGTGAGACGTGCAGGAAGAGACCATCGAGTCTCTAGAAGGTACCGACAGTGATGTGGAGCCATACCAACTCCCTGCTGTGACCAGCTGCACTAGGTTTCTCGGTTGAGGATCCATGCCGCGAATAGCCCGATTGAATTGTTCTCACAGATTCTCGACTAGTTTTATATCTGGAGAGTTGGATGCCAGGGCAGCACGTTAAACTCATCCTGGTACATGTGAAATGTGAGCTCTGCAATACAGTGCATGGTCCTGTTTAGGTGCCATTGTGCTGGGATGCATACTTGCGTTGATCCATCGTGCTCTCCAGAATACCGAGATCGTCCAAGGAATGCCACGAAAACATTCCCCAGATCACAACGTTCCCCCCTGTGGTCAAGACGCTTCCGACGACTGTTTCAGTATGCTTTTGGACGTTTACGTCCGATGGAGCATAGAACATGATCCATCTTAAAAGGCCACCTGTCGCCACTCAGTGGACTCCCAATTGGCTACTGGCGCAGAATTTCCAAACTTCGTCGACGGTGAGCAGCAGCCAGCATGGGTGCATGAACCACAAACCCGCTGCGGAGGCTAACAGGCAGTGACGTTATCTAAGCTGACGTTGAGGAGACGCTGTTGGTAGCAGTTTGGTTAACTCTGGCGGTCATGTGCTCAAAAGTTACACGTCGATACGCTCGCGCAAATCTCCACAGCCATCGTTTACGTTTGTCATACATTACCCATGGCGCATCACAGTTGCCTCGGCTCCGGTTCTTGAGTAGCGCCATTTTGCCATGCCCGGTACACCTTCACCACACTGGACGCAAACTGTCTAAAAAGTTAGCCGTTTCGGAAACGCTTCCTCCATTCGCATCAAATCCAGTGACCATGCCCTTTTGGACGTCAGATAGATCGCTCCATTTCCGCTTGCGGCAATGGCTACACTGTTCCCCTCATCTCCCTAATACGTTTTATACACCCTCCACTGCTAGTGCTGTCACTTGACGTCTGTCAGTGGTTATTGCGCGTTCACGCCGAACACAGACCGGGGTCACATAAATGTGACTGGACCGTGTAGGTGTATCTTTCAGAGCAGTCGGTTTCCCGATTTCCATAATTCGTGGAGACACAAGACTGCAGTTCGTGAGTAAAATTACAGATTTCCTTCTAACTCCTCGGTACGACGTAAGGAGGTGCGTGAGCAACCTGGACACACGCATTATCTCTTAGCCACAAATAATCCTGATCTAATACAGGGCGTCATGGTGGATACAGGGATTAGTGACACAAGGTCACTGTAGCGAGGCTCAAAACCGTATCAACCAAAACCACTAAATACAACGCAAAATATATCTTTTTAAAACAGCAGATAAAAATTGGTTTGATGCATTCCTAAGAGAGAGTCTCCATTCCTTCCAAGCTAATTATGTAAGTGTAGACCAGATATGGCCCAATTTCAAATTGTGAAAACAAACAGTATGTCAAAGTCTGAGATCAAAAATACACTCCTGGAAATGGAAAAAGAACACATTGACACCGGTGTGTCAGACCCACCATACTTGCTCCGGACACTGCGAGAGGGCTGTACAAGCAATGATCACATGCACGGCACAGCGGACACACCAGGAACCGCGGTGTTGGCCGTCGAATGGCGCTAGCTGCGCAGCATTTGTGCACCGCCGCCGTCAGTGTCAGCCAGTTTGCCGTGGCATACGGAGCTCCATCGCAGTCTTTAACACTGGTAGCATGCCGCGACAGCGTGGACGTGAACCGTATGTGCAGTTGACGGACTTTGAGCGAGGGCGTATAGTGGGCATACGGGAGGCCGGGTGGACGTACCGCCGAATTGCTCAACACGTGGGGCGTGTGGTCTCCACAGTACATCGATGTTGTCGCCAGTGGTCGGCGGAAGGTGCACGTGCCCGTCGACCTGGGACCGGACCGCAGCGACGCACGGATGCACGCCAAGACCGTAGGATCCTACGCAGTGCCGTAGGGGACCGCACCGCCACTTCCCAGCAAATTAGGAACACTGTTGCTCCTGGGGTATCGGCGAGGACCATTCGCAACCGTCTCCATGAAGCTGGGCTACGGTCCCGCACACCGTTAGGCCGTCTTCCGCTCATGCCCCAACATCGTGCAGCCCGCCTCCAGTGGTGTCGCGACAGGCGTGAATGGAGGGACGAATGGAGACGTGTCGTCTTCAGCGATGAGAGTCGCTTCTGCCTTGGTGCCAATGATGGTCGTATGCGTGTTTGGCGCCGTGCAGGTGAGCGCCACAATCAGGACTGCATACGACTGAGGCACACAGGGCCAACACCCGGCATCATGGTGTGGGGAGCGATCTCCTACACTGGCCGTACACCACTGGTGATCGTCGAGGGGACACTGAATAGTGCACGGTACATCCAAACCGTCATCGAACCCATCGTTCTACCATTCCTAGACCGGCAAGGGAACTTGCTGTTCCAACAGGACAATGCACGTCCGCATGTATCCCGTGCCACCCGACGTGCTCTAGATGGTGTAAGTCAACTACCCTGGCCAGCAAGATCTCCGGATCTGTCCACCATTGAGCATGTTTGGGACTGGATGAAGCGTCGTCTCATGCGGTCTGCACGTCCAGCACGAACGCTGGTCCAACTGAGGCGCCAGGTGGAAATGGCATGGCAAGCCGTTCCACAGGACTACATCCAGCATCTCTACGATCGTCTCCATGGGAGAATAGCAGCCTGCATTGCTGCGAAAGGTGGATATACACTGTACTAGTGCCGACATTGTGCATGCTCTGTTGCCTGTGTCTATGTGCCTGTGGTTCTGTCAGTGTGATCATGTGATGTATCTAACCCCAGGAATGTGTCAATAAAGTTTCCCCTTCCTGGGACAATGAATTCACGGTGTTCTTATTTCAATTTCCAGGAGTGTAGTTGTATTTTGGAAGTTAGTAAAATTCCAAAAAAAAAATTATTTTCTGACAGTCAAGAATTTAAATAAATACAGTGATGTAATAGTTCACCTTCAGTGACTATGTACGATGATCTGATAACACTTTCAGTGTTCATATATAAATTTGGAAAGTTTTTAGTTTCAGAAAGCCTCTGTGACTTTTCTATAATAATAATTTCAAGAATTCTAGTTAAATATGTGTATTGTGTGTTAGGGTGCGTGTGAATGAGAATGCGTGCGTGAGAGTATGTGGGACGTTCGGCATTATTAAAAATCATTCATGTAATTCTCTACAGGAACTGGCAAGTGTTCCAACAGTGTAACGTGGGAACGAATCCACTAGTGGTTCCCCTACTAGTGAATGTCTTATGTCAAAGTATGTATGCTTATGTATAAGACAGCCAGAACATTCGTGACTACATAATAAATTTCCAGATGTAGAGTAAAGCTTATAGTTCATTTTGTTTTGTTTATTTAATTAGAGAGTTTTATGTTACTTAATTTGATGACGTCAATGAGCCTAGAGAAGTGGTTGGTGCTTGCCGCGCCCTAGAAGTGAGTTCTCATTTGTCGTAAGTGCTGACAGCCAGTGAGAAGCGAGACGGTTGGCCGCCTAGCGAGGAGATATAGTTGTGAGTGTGGGAGAGTGAGAAGGGAGTCGCGAGCTAGCTTTGATTGGATGCGGTTATGCTGGATGTGACTTTTCGCATTATGTGTAAGATGAAGTCTTGGGATGACTTCCGCGTTATGGTCCAGTGGTAATGGTATCTGGTTGTGACCAGAAACTGTTTATGAAAACTTTAGAGTGTTGTGGTAATTCGTTCCGACGAAAATCGCGAGTGAACTTTGAATTATATAGCGTGGCGGTACTGAGTATATTCTTACTGAGTATTTTATGGCGAGCATGAACTTTAACTAAAGACAACCACTGAATATCGTGTGCAGAAGTAATTGGCCGATCATTGACTGTGTTACAAGTAATTGGTTTCGGAATTTGGGAAGGTAAAAGTTCTGACTGTTTTAGGTATGGTGATAATTGTGAGCAGAAACTTAAGTAATTTTCGTAAATGTGGGCTGATGATCTTGCTTAACGGCAATAAAGATCTATTGAAGGTTTAAATTTGAACTTCATGTTTGAACTACGAGTGACATCCCCTTTCCGAATCATTTCTTTAAAGTGCATAGACAATTTTCAGCAAATTTTACTTACAGCGGCATCCGGCGTGTAGCTATGAGGTTACAGTTTCCTCAACACTGATTTTCTGTGATCTCGTAAGTAGATGCAGTCAGGAGTTTACATGCGAAGATTTACCGCTGTAAAGAGGTAGGTGAACAAAAATTATAAAAGAAATTGCATTGCAGCAGCAGCAGCAACGTATAATCCGTCGCAATTGGTGGATCGCACCCACGCACGTTAAAAATCCGTCGCAGCCACCTCAAGAATGCAATGGTGCGCGCTTGATATTAATGTTAGCGCCGCGACGCCCTAAGATCCAGATCCAGAACGAGACGTTCTCAGTACCTTTCCCACAAGCTTCAATCAGCCGGCGTTAGGGGGGCGGAAACGGCCGCGCTGCTCCTGGTCGGCCGGTGACTTATGAAGCGAAAAATAGGCGCCGCTCTGGCTGGGGCGAGCGGCAGTTGATCCGGAATATTGAACTGCGGCCGCGATATGTCTGCGCGTCCCTGCGGCGGACAGATCCTCTCACCCCTCCTCACTCCTCGCCATTGACCGACCCCTCCTCCCGTCCCAACAGATATCGGAAACGCATCCGAGTCCGCTGGCGAAGACAGTCCCCCCTTTGGGGCGGCGCGACGTGCCGTCACGGCCAACGCACCCCGACACACACCTACCAGGCCGGCAGCCCCGCTCAGGGGGTAGACCGAAAGGACCACAGGTGGATGAAGGCGCCGCCGTGTCCGTACAAGTGCTCTTCCAACTGCATCGGATTTTAAAATTAAATAACATGAAAACAATGATTAAAGGAAAACAAAAAGCTTTCAAGAACTACATCTACATCTACATACATAGTCCGCAATCCACCATACGGTGCGTGGCGGAGGGTACCTCGTACCACAACTAGCATCTTCTGTCCTTGTTCCACTCCCAAACAGAACGAGGGAAAAATGACTACCTACAGTACATGCCTCTGTAGGAGCCCCAACCTATCTTACCTTATCTTTCTGGTCTTTCCGCGAAATATAAGTTGTCGGCAGTTAAATTGTACTGCAGTCAGCCTCAAATTCTGGTTCTCTAAATTTCCTCAGTAGCGATTCACGAAAAGAACACCTCCTTTCCTCCAGAGACTCCCACCGGAGTTCCTGAAGCATTTCCGTAACACTCGCGTGATGATCAAACCTACCAGTAACAAATCTAGCAGCCCGCCTCTGAATTGCTTCTATGTCCTCCCTCAATCCGACCTGATAGGGATCCCAAACGCTCTAGCGGTACTCAAGAATAGTGTTTTATAAGCAGACTCCTATACAGATGAACCACACCTTCAAAAAATTCTACCAATGAACCGAAGACGAGTATCCGCCTTCCCCACAACTGCCGTTACATGCTTGTCCCACTTCATACCGCTCTGAAATGTTACGCCCAAATATTTAATCGAAGTGACTGTGTCAAGCGCTACACTACTAATGAAGTATTCAAACATTACAGGATTCTTTTTCCTATTCATCTGCATTAATTTACATTTATCTATTTTAGAGTTAGCTGCCATTCTTTACGCCAATCACAAATCCTGTCCAAGTAATCTTATATCCTCCTACACTCACTCAATGACGACACCTTCCCGTACACCACGGCATCATCAGCAAACAGCCGCACATTGCTATCCACCCTATCCAAAAGATCATTTATGTAGATAGAAAATAACAGACGACCTACCCTGGGGCACTCCAGATGATACCCGCACCTCCGATGAACACTCACCATCGATGACAACTACATAAATAATCCCAAAAATGAAAAGTGTAATGAATGTAAACAGAAAATAAATAATGCAGATACATAACCCGGAAAGCGCCCGAACAATCTGAAGAACAACCTCGTTTTTGAGAAAGTATTCGATAATGTGGAGAGACAGATGTTATGGAATATCGGTGCCGAAAGAGGTTATCCGTCTCACCTCATAAATGCTATTAAGAGCCTATACAGAAACACCAGAATTGTTATGGGTATGAGACACGGTACTTCTTCAACGTTCTCCAACGCTCTTTCATATATATATAAATATGTATAGTCAAATGGGAAATGCTGAACTTCAATGGAGCTCCTTGAATGTAATTCCATTTGTAGAGGACCAAACTCTGATTACAGACAGTGAAGATGACCTTCAGATGGCACTTTATAAGTTGCAGCAGACAGCATCTGACTACAGTCTAGTATGAGATGAAAATGATGGCGTTTAAGGGCAGATTACCATTAAAACCTAACATTGCCTGGAATAATAAAATCTTCGAACAAGTAAAAGACGTTAAATATTTAGGATGTGACGTAACTTGTGAATATAGCCATGACGTGCACAAAGAATTAAATAATAAATGTACTTTCATATGTGGAATCATCGTAAAAATTTTGCCCGATGAAGCCAAAAAAGAAAACCAGATGGAGTTTTACACAACAGCAGTAGCAGGCCTTACTTTAACAACAAGACGACAAAAACGTAAAATACATGCTCAAGAAATGAGATTTCTAAGATGAGTGGAAAGATGTACAAAGGAAAATCGTAAAAGAAAGGAAGACATAAGGTGAAAGGTCTCTGTTGGATTCCTTTCATGTTTAATTTCTCAAATTTGTTGTCTTTTATGGAATAAATTCCTCTTCTAAATTTACTGTGGAGTTTCTGACTATCTGGGAGGAGACTGAGTAGTGGAACGTGTTACTTTTACACGTAAACAAGAACGATCTGTCACACTACTACACTTTAAAACACAGTTTATATGTAATTCATGTCAGACAGTCTCATACGGAACCTACATCCGCTTTCTTTTATATACTGTATATGATAAGATACTGTCATCCCCCTTCCCTTCTGTGTGAGAGGATGAATGATCAAATGTGTTTGTAGTTGCATGCTTGAGGGTAGCAGACAAGGCTGTCTGCTAGAGAACAGTGGGACCAACGTCGGAACAGGTAGCTACGGTTCCTAAAAGCAAAGGGGTTTCTATTCTTAGTATGGTCCGGTCCGTCCCTTGTCATGTTGGTATAGGAAGCTGCCCCTCTGGCCGCTTCCGTTTGTCTTTGTGAGCCACTCTCAGAAAGCACGCTGGGTAGTAGGCAGTGGCAGTCTGGTAGTAGCAGAGTTGCAGTCTGGCGGTAGGCAGTTGCAGTCTGGCGGTGGCGAGCGTCTAAAGTGGTAAGATCTCCGGCTAAGCGCGTGTCTGCTAAGTCCATAGGACAATGGATTTGTTAAGTTCAGCCTAACTGAAAATTTAATCACCGTGATTTCAGGTTTAGCTCTAAAATATCTAAGGTTATCTTAAATTGCAGCGTAGTGTAATTCTCGTGTGAAGTTCATATTATTTTCCGGTGGTTGCTTTGTTACTACTTTATGAGTAAAGTGGAACCACGTGTTGATCAGTAACTCTAACTAAGATCAATCTTAAATGCGAATGCTTGTGTGATTATAACGTCTCGTCTTGACAATATTTTCTATATAGCAACTTTTCTTTTTGTTCAACCCACGTGGGGTGTACTTTGTGAGACCAGTACCACGTGCTTATATAACTGTTTGACCCATCAGGTTAACAGTAAGACGATAGTAACCAGTTCAAGGTTTTTCTTTTGTCAATTGCTTGTCGATCGAATTTATTTTATTATCAAAATTATTGTGGAGTTATACGCTTTCTGTAAACCAAGTTGACCACGTGAAGCATGTGGTGTAATCATCAAAGTAGCCCTCAGCTATTCTTCTTGGGAAGATTTGACAAAGAGTTAATATGAATTTAGTATACCAGTGTGTGGTAATTACATGACGGACAGGATTGTGCTACGAACGTAATTTCTTTGACTGAAAATTTGAATCTGTTGGTTGTGGTTAACTTTCTCTTGCATGTGTTTCCATGTTCTTTGTGTGTTGTTTTATGAATGCAGTGTTGTATCCAGTCTCCCAATCTTGGCTCCATATTTTATGTGTTCCGTAAGATTCCAATCTCACATTTTCACAATCGTAAATAAGGCACCAGCTCAGTATAACTCACGTATAATATGCTGAAATTTCAATGATCAATCTTAAAATAAATTTGCAAATATAAACTGATTTCTTTCTTTTTATTTAAATTCTCCTTTTTTATATATAGATATATTACCGGTTGTTGTATGACTGTAAAAGATTATAATCAATGTTAGTCTGTTTGGGAATTTGGTAAACCTAGACTAGATACCCAGTCGTGAAACTGTTGCTTAGTAATGCAAGATTAACTTCCCCTGACAGCTCACAGCTTTCAACCCGCTTTCATTGGCTATTAGTAACGATTTCATACCAAAATTAAAGCTAAAACGTTACACATGGCGACCCTGTTCTGTGATTCCGCTAGACTCTGGAATCTCTGAAACGTTAGATTGCAAGCGTTGTATAATCTTAATTTTTTTTCCCTACAGCGCTCAAACAACTTCTGCGTTGTTCTGAGCAGACTTTCAAAAGATTCACGGCGTTGTTGATCGGCGTTGCGTTGTTTGTCTTGTTTTGTTTTCTATATTTGTGTGTTTTCTATATTTGTGTGTTTTATATGTGTGTGTGTGGTTTTTTTTTTCTCGCTTGTAAATTCCACTGTTTCGATCAAAGAGAAAAATTTGTTTCGCGTGTGAAAAAGTGCGTACTAGGTTGAGTATCTTTCGTGTGACTGTCGTAATTTTTGGGGGACACATTTATTGTGATTAGTGTGTTGCGTACTGGGTGTAAATTGCACTAATGCAGACACGTAACCAAGCTAAAAGTAAGCGGTCCGACAACTTAAGCAACATGGACCAAGGAGATAATTTGATTTCCAATATTAACGCGTCGGGCGGTTCCGAAAATGCAATGGGGAATACTTCAGACGAAATGCAAAACAGGACGAACGGGCTCACAGCAGAGCCAGAAATAAATTTGCCTCCTACTAACCTAATTGATTTGGCAGAACTCATGAAAGCCTTATTGCAGCAAAATAAAGAAAACGCAGAGAAATCAGAAAAATCGTTCTGAGAACAAAAAGAATCATCCGAAAAATCGATCCGCGAGCTAGGCGAACAAATGACGCAGAAATCTGAAAAATCGATCCGCGAGCTAGGCGAACAAATGACGCAGAAATCAGAAAAATCGTTCCGAGAACAAAAGGAATCATCCGAAAAATCGATCCGTGAGCTAGGCGAACAAATAGACGAAAAACTGATCCAGCAGACAAATAAAGTCGACAAGTCGATGCAGAGAGTGTCGGATGATATCTCACAAAGAATAAACAATCTGGCAAGTGAAATAAAAAGTGATATTATGAAAGAATTAGGCCGTACATTTGAACAAATCGATGACCGTCTGCAAGCCCTAGAACAGAGCAAGCGGAATGGCGAGGCCGAATCTAAAGAAAGCGAAGAACGGCTACTTAGGAATTTCCAAGAGCTGAGGGAAGAATGCCAAAGGGAACACCAGCAGGTACTCTCGAGGGTCCAAGAGGCGGAAACGCATTGTCCCACGTCCGTTAGCAACACAATAGCGGACAACAGTTCAGCAATCCACGCGTTGGAACAGCAGGTTGAACAATTGAAGCAGACTGGGGCGGAGGACAAGAGACAAATAGATGATAAGATTGCGGCATTAGCGGACATTGTAGGCACGATGAAGCTGACAGAAAGCGAGAACAATACTACACCGGTAGCGGCCGCAGAGACCGAAGAAGTGCGTTCGCTTCTTAAATTTCAGAAGGGACAATTCGAAGTGAACAGGCAACACAGAGCTGTAACAGGCGAATTACAAGAACGCGTGGCGCATCTGGAAAACCGCATGGCGTGTGATTCCGAACTCGCCAATAGCACTAAAAATAGCCGTATGAACAGTGCAGAGAGGGACTCCGGCCACGAGGGAGATTTTGACGACAGGGAAGAATGTAATTTGAGGGGCAGACATGAGATAAATAGAAACATACAAGGGCCTCGCCAGGAGGAAATGCGGGGATTTGATTTCAAACATTTCCTTACGGTAAGAAAGTTTGAGATATTCCGAAATTCGCAAAAAGGAATACATCCACGAGCATGGCTCAAGCAATTTGAGTTTTGTCTTCCCCCCGACTGGGCAAGTTCACATAAGATAGAATATATGTGTGGCTATTTGGAAGGCGAACAGGCGATTCGCATGAGGTCGGCAGCGCGTCACTGCAACTCCACTCAGGAGTTTCGACAAGCCTTTCTCTCCGCCTATTGGTCGGAAGCGGCACAAGATAGGGTCAAACATGGCATAATTATGCTGCCAAATTTGAACCAGTCTGGTTTCGGCAGCCCTGCACGCCTATTCGACCACATGCTGCAGGCAAATCAATTTTTATACGACCCATACGGGCCTGCGGAACTAATTAGGATATGCATCACCAAATTGCCGATGCACTTGCGGCACGTCATTCTTGCGGGACGATGCAAAGAGGACGTGGAAACGTTTAAAACACTTCTCCAAGAGTTGGAATATAATACAGCAGAATGCCCGCCTAATCAGGCACAAAGTTATTACGGGGCACAGCAGCGCGATCGCAGTCGTGGCCGTCGTACTAATCAACGGCGTGACTGGTCGTCGCGACGCGAACGGAACAATAATCGGGACAGGCCGTATAGAAACTGGGGTAACAGTCGCGAACACAGGTGGAACAACAGAAATGATCGAGGACGTGGACAAGATCGTGAACGCTACAGGTATGGCAACCAGAATCGTTACTACGATGAACACGGTGGGAGTAGGATTGTAGGCGGAGCCCCACATGATGTTCAAATTCGGCCGGCCAACCCTAGACATAATCCGGCAAATGGGAATGAACAAAACCGGCAATGACAAACGATTAGCGCAGAAGGCGCCCAATCGGAACAAATGAGCGACTTGGCAAATGGGTAGAGAGGACAGTGAGGAGTAGAGAGGACGGTGAAGAGAAAGAATTGATTAGTTTACATTTGTGATAAATGCATTTTGAATAATATGTTGGTAAAAATAATGATAAAGATGTTTCTATGTGATTGATTGAAGTGATGTTTTAATTTTTTTCTTTCCTTGTGCAAGTAGGATTTAGTGTGATTCAAACGTGAAGAGAAAAGGTTTCTTTGTGAACGAGTAAAATGCTGTTTATGTTTTTTTGTGTCAATTGAAAAGAGCCGCTCCTGAGAGAAGCACGATCTGTATTGAATTAATGCAAAAACTCAGGGGAATATCCGATCTGTGGGTATTATGGGTCTGGCAAACCCAGGTCCCCAGCTGTTAGTAGCCGTGTTTCCGATTTTCTGCTTTCAGTGCTACTATCTATCTATTACTATTCTATATCTGTCAGTATAAATGAGGATCTCTTACTATAGTATGCGTGCTGTATGAATATTTTAAGAGAGGAGAACTCTGAGAAAGGAATGAGTAAGTTTAGAATCTTGAAAACAGGATGCGATAATACGATGGTTTAACCATTGGCTTCCCAATATGCGATGATATGTTAATATTGATGATATATGTCTTTTTTGCTCTTTATAGCTGAGTACGTAAAGTGCTGTCTGTGGATTTCGTAAGTATATTGATTCCCTTCAAGGTGAAAGAAGAATTGTGGTTTGTGTAATTTACGTGGCCCTGAAATATTATTGTGGTAGTCAAATACGAGCAGTTTTTCAGCAAATGGAGAATGGAACGGAAATATGGATCCTTTTTGTAGTCTTGATTGATGTTGAGCCAAAGCCTAAAAAATTATTCTGCGTTAATACTTGTCCTAGAAAAGCGACGTTTATGTGTTTTGCTGATGCTGTGAGCATTACAGCCTACTGTTTTCACTGGTGCGGGATGCACTGCAGCCTATATGATTTGTACTGAGGAAATTTCCCTCTTGAAGGTAGAGGATGATTAAATAATTTTGATTATGGGAACGAAGGAAAGCTTGGTTTAAGGTAATAAGGATGAAGCAAAACATTTGTCATTTAAACTACAGGAGGATTCGAATCTTTTGTGTCTGTTGTAAGTTCAATATGTTAAGATGATACTGTTTTACAGAATAGAGGTGACCACAATTTTGCCATTCATGAGAAATGAATCCAGAATAACCACCACAGGCGAAATAACTGATTTGGAAGCGAAAGGTAACTTAAAGAAGGAACGAAATCGCAGCAAAATGGGTAAGAAAATGTAGTATAACTTGTATAGTGCAGACATTTTAACCTTCTCAGAGCCATCTGTGTGATTAATTCTTGTGATAACGTAATTTTAGATGAAATTTTATTACTGTTTTATGTGTGAATATATGAGTATGATAAATGTATAATTGCGAGTCTCTTTTCAGGTGTGTGTACTGGTATAAATGTTTTGGTGTGCAAATAACCATTGTTCTTTTTAATGTGTATGTTTAAGGAAAGTCTCCATATTCATTATATGACAAGACGTATGCCGCGAGCGTCAAGAAGAGGGCGAATTAGAACATTGCTGTAGTGGTATATACACGGTGTTGAAATAGCATTGAAGTAGCTTGTTGGCTTAACTAGTAGTGGATAGAAGTAGAATTATGAGTAATGCATGTTTATGGGTAGTTAGTTTGTAGAATAGACAACAGGTGTGCATGTGTGTGTGTGTAAATAACATGTGAACCCTATGCTGTCCTGACCTATACTTGCATAAGGCATAATCCCATTCATTTTAGTGAATTAATAAGTAGCATTTGATTTATTAAAACGTAAGTGAACCACATTAGTGATGTGGATTTAAATATTATATTGTCAGTTCATTTAATTTTTATTTTTACATTGTCAAGTCATTTCACTTTTATTTTTTTTACATTGTCAAGTCATTTAAATTTTGTTTTATATTGTCGATTCATCTAATTTTTTTATTAAAAAAAATTAAGTCTCACGTTTGTTCTTAAAAATTATGAAAGACAATACTAAGTGGTATTATGTATGACATTGTGTAATCACATAACTACGATGAAAAAATTTCCTGTGAATGCAGTTGAGAACGTGAAAGGGAACCGGCTAAACTCTTACGAGACAGCGGGAGCAGCCGGACTAGTTGTAAACTGGCGGGTTTCCCAGCGGGGGACGCTGTCAACCGGGCCACCTCGGGAGCGCGGCCGACAACAAAAGAAGGGTCCGCAGCAAACACTTTCCCTTGTACCTGGAGCTAATGGGCGGCCGCCCCGTGCGACCCTTCCTGAAGGCGTTGACCTGAGATGGGCGAGCGGTCCACCGCGCAGAAATCCATCTGCTGGCAACGCACCACACGCACGCGACCGTGACGAGACGGCCGCGGAGAAACAACACAAGGGGCGTGGAGCCTTTTGACAGGTACTGTCCAGAGAAACTGGCAGACTTCAACGACGCTTATCAACATTTCCTGATGGATGCCTACTGTCAAGCGACAGTAAATCATGGTCTGATGTTCTCTGGTCGCTAAGGGTGGCACAAAAGAAGAGCCATTAAGTGTCATCCTTGCCCAAGAATATCAACCTGGCGTGTCAAACGAGGATACCGCACGAATTTGACAACACAAACATGGAACCAAATCGAGATGTACGTGACACGGGAGAGACTTCATGAGAGGGCAGAGACGGCGGGATTGCACGCAACAGATGGACAAAAATCCCTACTGACAGCTGCGGCGACGAACCCCCTCCCCCTCCCCTTATATTGTGCCTCGGAACAGTGGAACTAGTGAGTGTATCAGTGAACAGTGATTATACGGTTCTTAGTTCAATGCATGTACGTGTGTTTCTGTCACAGAAACTTTGACTCGTGTGTTTTGCAGGGACTCGATTTATTGGTGTTTATTAAACTCTGACTCTTGTATTTTGCAGGTGTTCTATATTTTTTTTAAACTTTGACTCTTGTATTTTGCAGGTGTTCTATTTTTTTTAAAACTTTGACTCTTGTATTTTGCAGGTGTTCTATATTTTTTTAAACTTTGACTCTTGTATTTTGCAGGTGTTTTATTTATTGGTGTTTTGTTTTAGATGTTAACTATTGTACTGTTTTATTGATCAAAGTTTGTTCTTGTGTTATGTATTAGATTTGTGATATTTTGTTTCGTAAATTCACTGCAGTGGCATTGCTTCGTTTATCAGTCAGATTGCTATTCATTCTCATTGGACTGTGATCGATTAGCCTTTGCATGGGGCATATTTATTGTGAGGAACCCCTTAAGGGTAACAATCACATAATTATTGTAGTTTCAGTATAATGACACAGTGCTCATCGTTTGCTAGCTAATTGAAATATAGTAGAGTGATTAAATTAGTGCCACATAGTTATTTTAATTCTACAAATTATTAGTTTTGTAAGATATAGAATTTTTTTTGCGATAACCACTTTGTAAAACATGTTTTTTTCATCAATTGTTTTGCTTTTGCGAATTGTGCATTGTAATGTTCTGCTTTATAATACTGATGTTATTTCATGTTCTTTTTTTAATTGCTGTGGCACCTTTGCTATTTTCATAAATTTTGCTTGTTAATAAACAGTCATAAATTTGCCTGTGATCAGTTGGCTCTTGCAATGAGCAAATACTGGTGAACTCCATAAGGGTAACAACCAGAAATTGTTTTCATATTAATGACACAGGAACCATTGTTTTTACTTGCTGACCGAATTAGGTCTACACGATCTTTTAAATAGGTGTCACAGATTGTGTGTTTTTTTCTCTCTTTGAAATTGGTAGATTGTAAAGATGTTTGAAATTATTGTGTTTTAGCAAGTAGCTGGTGACATTTTGCCTTTTCTTTACACTTTTGGTTTAAGTAGGGTGTGAGAAGCCTGCTTGGGAATGTCCTAGCATGGCCAGAAAATTCCCTGCACAGTCTTTTCCCGGAGCGTTGGGGTTATGAAAGGTCTCTGTTGGATTCCTTTCATGTTTAATTTCTCAAATTTGTTGTCTTTTATGGAATAAATTCCTCTTCTAAATTTACTGTGGCGTTTCTGACTATCTGGGAGGAGACTGAGTAGTGGAACGTGTTACTTTTACACGTAAACAAGAACGATCTGTCACACTACTACACTTTAAAACACAGTTTATATGTAATTCATGTCACACAGTCTCATACGGAACCTACATCCGCTTTCTTTTATATACTGTATATGATAAGATACTGTCATCCCCCTTCCCTTCTGTGTGAGAGGATGAATGATCAAATGTGTTTGTAGTTGCATGCTTGAGGGTAGCAGACAAGGCTGTCTGCTAGAGAACAGTGGGACCAACGTCGGAACAGGTAGCTACGGTTCCTAAAAGCAAAGAGGTTTCTATTCTTAGTATGGTCCGGTCCGTCCCTTGTCATGTTGGTATAGGAAGCTGCCCCTCTGGCCCCTTCGGTTTGTCTTTGTGAGCCACTCTCAGGAAGCACGCTGGGTAGTAGGCAGTGGCAGTCTGGTAGTAGCAGAGTTGCAGTCTGGCGGTAGGCAGTTGCAGTCTGGCGGTGGCGAGCGTCTAAAGTGGTAAGATCTCCGGCTAAGCGCGTGTCTGCTAAGTCCATAGGACAATGGATTTGTTAAGTTCAGCCTAACTGAAAATTTAATCACCGTGATTTCAGGTTTAGCTCTAAAATATCTAAGGTTATCTTAAATTGCAGCGTAGTGTAATTCTCGTGTGAAGTTCATATTATTTTCCGGTAGTTGCTTTGTTACTACTTTATGAGTAAAGTGGAACCACGTGTTGATCAGTAACGCTAACTAAGATCAGTCTTAAATGCGAATGCTTGTGTGATTATAACGTCTCGTCTTGACAATATTTTCTATATAGCAACTTTTCTTTATGTTCAACCCACGTGGGGTGTACTTTGTGAGACCAGTACCACGTGCTTATATAACTGTTTGACCCATCAGGTTAACAGTAAGACGTTAGTAACCAGTTCAAGGTTTTTCTTTTGTCAATTGCTTTTCGATCGAATTTATTTTATTATCAAAATTATTGTGGAGTTATACGCTTTCTGTAAACCAAGTTGACCACGTGAAGCATGTGGTGTAATCATCAAAGTAGCCCTCAGCTATTCTTCTTGGGAAGATTTGACAAAGAGTTAATATGAATTTAGTATACCAGTGTGTGGTAATTACATGACGGACAGGATTGTGCTACGAACGTAATTTCTTTGACTGAAAATTTGAATCTGTTGGTTGTGGTTAACTTTCTCTTGCATGTGTTTCCATGTTCTTTGTGTGTTGTTTTATGAATGCAGTGTTGTATCCAGTCTCCCAATCTTGGCTCCATATTTTATGTGTTCCGTAAGATTCCAATCTCACATTTTCACAATCGTAAATAAGGCACCAGCTCAGTATAACTCATGTATAATATGCTGAAATTTCAATGATCAATCTTAAAATAAATTTGCAAATATAAACTGATTTCTTTCTTTTTATTTAAATTCTCCTTTTTTATATATAGATATATTACCGGTTGTTGTATGACTGTAAAAGATTATAATCAATGTTAGTCTGTTTGGGAATTTGGTAAACCTAGACTAGATACCCAGTCGTGAAACTGTTGCTTAGTAATGCAAGATTAACTTCCCCTGACAGCTCACAGCTTTCAACCCGCTTTCATTGGCTATTAGTAACGATTTCATACCAAAATTAAAGCTAAAACGTTACAAAGGGAATTAGAAATATGTAACGAAAAACAAATTAAAATAGCAGGAAATGGAAGAAATTTGTAGACTGTATGGGTGGGGATAGATTTCCGGTAAATCCACTGGAAGAAAAAAAAAATGGTTCAAATGGCTCTGAGCACTATGGGACTTAACATCTACGGTCATCAGTCCCCTAGAACTTAGAACTACTTAAACCTAACTAACCTAAGGACAGCACACAACACCCAGCCATCACGAGGCAGAGAAAATCCCTGAGCCCGCCGGGAACTGGAAGAAAAAATGTAGGAAGGCCATACAATGGATGGAGTACCATAACAAGCAATTTGCCTAATACGCGACGTGTGAAGAAGAAGAACAAGAAAATAACATGAAAACAAATATCGAAATAAGAATGCAACAAATGGTATGTTCTTTGATATAGTTGTCGTAGCTGGGATTCACAGTCATACAAAACTTTTTGAAGGGCATCATCTTTACGCCAGTGACTGTTATAGGTTTTTTATTACACTATTGCAATTTCGGCTTTAGGCCATTAGCAAGTGTTGATATTATGGCTTTAAGCCATGTCAACGTAGTGTAAGCTGACACATTTGTATGTCGTTGTTACATAGTCCGAGCACACGTATTCAGATATTGTAAAACAACATAATCTGTAAATGGACATGTTCGTTAACACATCACTAGTCATACATGCATTAGCCTGCAAACAGTAGTCTTCAGCTGTTATCTAATGCATGTATGACTAGTAATGTGTTAACGAACATGTGCATTTACAGATTATGTTGTTTTACCATGTCTGAATACGTGTGCTCGCACTATGTAACAACGACACATATGTATTTAACAACTGACAACAACATACAAATATCCTGACCTGTGGAAGACCTCCCGCGTCCTCAAACCCAACAAACCCTCTTCTGCAGGCCTCTTCCTATCGTCCCATCTGCCTCACCTCCATCTTCAGTAAGGTCTTTGAATCCATCCTCTTCCACCATATCCATCAGCACCTTACTCAACACCACCTCCTCCCCCTTACCCAGTGTGGCTTCTGACCCTCCTTCTCTGCTGCAGACCAACTCCTAAACCTCGTTCACCTTCTGTCCCTCCAGCTCAACACCCGTCGCTCCGCCATTTTTGTTTCCCTTGACCTCCAAAATGCCTATGACCGTGTATGGCATCCCGGTCTCCTCTTTAAACTCCAAACCTACGCCCTGCCTATCAGTTTTGTCCGTCTTGTCGCTTCCTTCCTCTCGCACCGTCCTTCCTATGTCACCCTCCACAACACCAACTCCCCTGTATTTTATCCCACGACTGGCGTCCCCCAGGGTTCTGTCCTCTCCCCTCGCCTTTATCTCTTGTATACGGCTGATATGCCCAAGCCACCCCCACCAGTCCACCTTCTCCAGTATGCTGATGACACCGCCTTCCTGGCTCTCTATCCTACCCTTCAACGGTCCCAACGTACCCTCCAAACCCACCTTAACCAGTTCACCACTTGGTGTAACCAGTGGTTCCTCCGTCTCAACCCCTCCAAAACCCAGGCAATCATCATAGGCCGCACCACTCGCTCCTTTCGCCTCCATTTCTACCTCACCCTTTATGGTCATCCCATCCAGCTCACCCCCACCCTGAGATACCTTGGCCTCACCCTCGACCGACACCTCACCTGGACCCCTCATCTCCAGACCGTCCAGCAGAAAGCCCATTCCCGCATCCGCCTTCTGAAACTCCCGTCTGGCCGGACATGGGGATTGCATCCTTCTACCATCCTCCACACCTACAAATCCCTCATCCATCCTATCCTCTGTTACGCCAGCGTTGCCTGGATCTCCACCCCCACCCGCTTCTACAAGGCCCTCCAAATCCTTGAACGCCATGCACTCCACCTTGCCTTCCGTATCCACCTTCCTTCCCCCACACGGCTGCTGTATGAACTGATCCCCTTCCCCCACCTCCTCCTGTTCCTCCAACATCTCCGCATCCTTTACATTGTCCGCAGGCTTGATCCCCCCCCCCCACCCTCTGGTTTCCTCCTTCTTCTCCACCCCCCGCCCATTGCCGCGCCTCTATCGATGTATCCCTCCCTCTCTCCACCTCCACACCCTCCATCACCTTCATCAGGGCAATTTCCAGCGCGTCCCCCTCCCGGATGACGAACTTCGCCGTGACATCTACCCTTCCTTCCAACTATAACCTGGCCTTGTTCCCCCCCCCTACCCTAGGGCCCCCTTTTTCCTCTCCCCTCCTTCTCCCAGAGCGGATTTTCCTCCTTCCCCCCCCCCCCCAAGACCCTGCACCCCATACTTGCCTCTTTCCTTCCCACATCCCTCCCTACCTGGCCCTCTTCAGATCGTCCCCCGCCCATCTCCCCCCTCTCTTCCCCTCCCTCCCTCCCTTCTTCCGGTCTCCCTCATCTCCTTGCGCCTGGCAGATCCTCCGTTTTGATCATTGTCAGTGTGCTACGTCAGTGTTGTGTTTAGTGCTGTTTCTCCTGTGCGTCAAGAGGTGTGATTTTAATTGTGTACTGCCTTGAGGTTCGCCGCCAGTGTTTGTTATGTGCTACGCCATCCGTCGATACTTTTTATGCTCCAGTCATACTGTGCCTTCTGTTCTTTTAATTGTCGCAGTGTGTGGCTTTTTGTGAGCGCTATTTTTAAACAGTTTTTTATCTCCATTTCACAGTCGCCCCTTTTTTTGTCAGTTGCCTTCCGTGACGTTCCCCCCTTTTTTTGTATCTATGTTCACCATATTCTCTCCTTTGTTATTTTTAAATGTCTTCTATTGTTTGTTCTATGTCTTTCGGCTGAAGAGCAGCGCATATGCTGCTGCCAGCCCGCGCCGATGGGGAATTGAAATACAATACAGAAAAAAAAAGACATACAAATGTGTCGCCGGCCGGAGTGGTGGCCGTGCGGTTCTAGGCGCTACAGTCGCAGGTTCGAATCCTGCATCGGGCATGGATGTGTGTGATGTCCTTAGGTTAGTTAGGTTTAATTAGTTCTAAGTTCTAGGCGACTGATGACCTCAACAGTTAAGTCGCATAGTGCTCAGAGCCATTTGAACGAATGTCTCAGCTTACATTACGTTCACATGGCTTAAAGCCATAATATCAGCACTTGATATTGGCCTAAAGCCAAAATTGCAATAGTGTAATAAAAAACCTATAACAGGCAAATATTAAACACTGGTTCACATAGTGGGAGATGTGCTGTTTATCTGAAAAGTCATTACATGTTAGTAGAACCCATTTTTAATATCTTTAACGGTCAACATAAAAACATTCATTTCACAAGAAATCTATAAATTTTCTAGATCTAACCATCTACATCACAACACAACGCATTGTTTCAAATTGTGCAGATAAAGTACTACTGTGGGCACATTATTATCTTCTTGCTCACAACACCCATCGACATCTACATCTACAAGGACACTTTGCAAATCACATTTAAGTGTCTGACACAGGGTTCATCGAATCGCCTTCACAATTCTCAAATGTTCAAATATATGTGAATTCCTAAGGAACCAAACTGCTGAGCTCATCGGTATCTCGACTTACACACTACTTAAACTTAGAACTAATTAAGAATAACACACACACTCATGCCTGAAGGAGGACTCGAACCTCCGGCGGGAGGGGGTGCGCAGTCCGTGACATGGCATCTCTAACCGCACGGCCACAATTCTCTATTATTCCAATCTCGGATAGTGCGCGGAAAGAACGAACACCTATATCTTTCCGTGCGAAGCTCTGATTTCCTTTATTTTATCATGGTGATCGTTTCTCCTTATGTAGGTCGGCGTCAACAAAATATTTTCGTATTCGAAGGAGAAAGCTGGTGATTGGAATTTCATGAGAAGATCTACATCTACATCTACATTTATAATCCGCAAGTCACCCAACGGTGTGTGGTGGAGGGCACTTTACGTGCCACTGCATTACCTCCCTTTCCTGTTCCAGTCGCGTATAGTTCGCGGGAAGAACGACTGCCGGAAAGCCTCCGTGCGCGCTCGAATCTCGCTAATATTACATTTGTGATCTCCTTGGAAGGTACAAGTAAGGGGGAAGCAATATATTTGATAGCTCATCCAGAAACGCACCCTCTCGAAACCTGGACAGCAAGCTACACCGCGATGCAGAGCGCCTCTCTTGCAGAGTCTGCCACTTTGATAAACATCTCCATTACGCTATCACGCTTACCAAATAACCATGTGACGAAACGCGCCGCTCTTCTCTGGATCTTCTCTATCTCCTCTGTCAACCCGATCTGGTACGGATCCCACACTGATGAGCAATACTCAAGTACAGGTCGAACGAGTGTTTTGTATGCCACCTCCTTTGTTGATGGACTACATTTTCTAAGGACTCTCCCAATGAATCTCAACCTGGCACCCGCCTTACCAACAATTAGGATCCCATACCGCGTAGCACTATTCCAAAAGAGGACGGACAAGCGTCTCCTTAGTAGATCTGTTATATTTTCTAAGTGTCCTGCCAATAAAACGCAGTCTTTGGTTAGCCTTCCCCACAACATTTTCTGTATGTTCCTTCCAATTTAAGCTCTTCGTAATTGTAATTCCTATGTATTTAGTTGAATTTACGGCCCTTAGATTTGATTGATTTATCGTGTAACCCAAGTTTAAGCACTCATATAGGTGACCTCACATTTTTCGTTATTTAGGGTCAATTTCCAATTTTCGGACCATACAGATATCTTTTCTACATCGTTTCGCAATACGTTTTGATTTTCTGATGATTTTACTTGTCGATAAACGACAGCACCATCTGCAAACAATCTAAGACGGCTGCTCAGATTGAAAAACGCCAGAAATCACTTCTATTTTACTCGATGCCTTTCCATCGATTACTACGAACTGTGACCTCTGTGACAGGAAATCACGTACCAGTCACGTAACTGAGACGATATTACATAAGCATGCAATTTCACTACAAGGCGCTTGTGTGGTACAGTGTCAAACGCCTTCCGGAAATCCAGAAGTACGGAAACAACCTGAAATCCCTTGTCAATAGCACTTAACACTTCAAGCGAATAAAGAGCTATTTGTATTTCACAAGAACGATGTTGGTGTGGGTTCCTGTAGTCATGTCCTAGTTCACGAACCACGGGCAACGTACGGGCGGACAAGTAAGTGATCCCGACAGTCGGGATAGCAGTTACTTTGGAATAAGGATGGGCATCTCGGACATATTCTGAGTCGTGGTCACCTTTGTGCTCATACGGCAAAGACTACCAAATCCACCGGTTAGTCCCTCAGCCGTTAGGGGTGAAACCCAATGGGACTCGGGGCAAGTAAGGCTAGCAACCTGCTTCCCTGGTATTTTAAATATGATGGTGGCAATAATCACAGCAAAATGCATCGGACCTTTGGAGGTGACGGAGTCCCACCTCTAACTGACAAACCAGGGACTCCTAAGATACGACTTGGCAAACAAATGGTAATGAGATGGGGAGCTATTAATATCAATGGGGGCTACTCTGGGAAGAAGCTAGAGCTGGCAGAGGCTGCAGGTAAGATGGGGCTGGACGTTTTAGCTGTTAGTGACATTCGGGTAAGGGGTGAGAAAGAAGAGGAAGTGGGAGAATACAAGGTCTACCTGTCAGGAGTCAAAGCAGGAATAGCACAATGGGGTGTAGGGCTTTACATCAGGAAAGAAATGGAACCCAGCGTAGTTGCAATAAGGTATGTAAACGAACGACTGATGTGGATAGATTTGACAGTGTCTAGCAAGAAAATTAGGATTGTGTCAGTATATTCGCATTGTGAAGGGACAGATCAAGATAAGATGGATAGTTTTTATGAGGCACTCAGTGATGTAGTCGTTAGAGTAAAGGACAAGAACGGTGTTCTGCTCATGGGTGATTTTAATGCCAGGATTGGAAATCGAACAGAAGGGTATGAAAAGGTTATGGGTAAATTTGGAGAGGATATGGAGGCCAACAGAAACGGGAAACAACTCTTCGATTTCTGTGCCATTATGGGCTTAGTAATCACAAACTCCTTTTTTAAACATAAAAACATTCACCGGTATACTTGGGAAGGCAGGGGAACCAGATCTGTCATTGACTATATAATAACAGATCAGGAATTCAGGAAGGCTGTTAGGGACACACGTGTATTCAGGGGGTTCTTTGATGACATTGATTATTATTTAATCTGCAGTGAAATTGGGATTGTGAGGCCGAAAGTGCAGGAGGTCAGGTCCACATGTAGGAGGATAAGAGTGGAGAAACTTCAGGATAAGGAAATCATGCACAAGTACATAACAGCGATCTCAGAAAGGTACCATTTAGTTGAATGTAGTCAATTACAGTCATTGGAAAAGGAATGGACAAGGTTAGGGAGACAGTACTAGAAGCGGCTAAAGAATGTCTTGGAACAGTAGTGTGTAAAAGTAGGATGAAGCAAACAGCTTGGTGGAATGACACAGTCAAGGCAGCCTATAAAAGGAAAAAGAAGGCGTATCAAAAATGACTACATACTAGAACTTAGGTAGACAGAGAAAGTTATGTTGCAGAAAGAAACAAAGCCAAACAGATAATTGCAGCATCCAAGAAGAAATCTTGGGAAGACTAGACTTTGGAAACAGGTTGGAGACTATGGGTCAAGCTGCTGGAAAACCATTCTGGAGTGTAATTAGCAATCTTCGAAAGGGAGGTAAGAAGGAAATGACAAGTATTTTGGACAGGTCAGGAAAACTGCTGGTGAATCCTGTGGATGCCTTGGGCAGATGGAGGAAATATTTTGAAGAGTTGTTCAGTGTAGGTGAAAATACGATCAGTAATGTTTCAGATTTCGATGTACAATTGGATAGGAATGATGATGGAAATAGAATCACATTTGAGGAAGTGGAAAAAATGGTCAATAGGTTGCAGTGCAATAAAGCAGCTGGGGTGGATGAAATTAAGTCGGAACTCATCAAATACAGTGGAATGTCAGGTCTTAAATGGCTACACAGGATAATTGAAATGGCCTGGGACAGGTTCCATCAGACTGGACAAAAGCAGTAATCACACCAATCTTTAAACATGGAAACAGATAAGATTGTAACAACTACAGAGGTATCTCTTTAATCAGCGTTGTGGGTAAAATCTTCTCAGGTATTGTTGAAAGGAAAGTGCGAGTATTAGTTGAAGACCAATTGGATGAAAATCAGTGTGGGTTTAGGCCTCTTAGAGGTTGTCAGGACCAGATCTTTTGCTTACGGCAAATAATGGAGAAGTGTTATGAGTGGAACAGGGAATTGTATCTATGCTTTATAGATCTAGAAAAGGCATTTGACCGAGTTCCTAGGAGGAAGTTATTGTCTGTTCTACGAGATTATGGAATAGGAGGCAAACTTTTGCAAGCAAACATGGATAGTCAGGCAGCAGTTAGAGTTGACGGTAAATTGAGTTCATGGTTCAGAGTAATTTCAGGGGTAAGACAAGGCTGCAACCTGTCTCCACTGTTGTTCATATTATTTATGGATCATATGTAGAAAACAATAGACTGGCTGGGTGAGATTAAGATATGTGAACACAAAATAAGCAGTCTTGCACATGCGGATGACTTAGTTGTGATGGCAGATTCGATTGAAAGTTTTCAAAGTAATATTTCAGAGCTAGATCAGAAATGTAGGGACTGTGGTATGAAGATTAGCATCTCCAAAACGAAAGTAATGTCAGTGGGAAAGAAATATAAACGGATTGAGTGCCAAATAGGAGGAACAAAGTTAGAACAGGTGGACGGTTTCAAGTACTTAGGATGCATATTCTCACAGGACGGCAACATAGTGAAAGAACTGGAAGCGAGGTGTAGAAAAGCTAATGCAGTGAGCGCTCAGCTACGATCTACTCTCTTCTGCAAGAAGGAAGTCAGTACTAAGACTAAGTTATCTGTGCACCGTTCAATCTTTCGACCAACTTTGTTGTATGGGAGCGAAAGCTGGGTGGATTCAGGTTACCTTATCAACAAGGTTGAGGTTACGGATATGAAAGTAGCTAGGATGATTGCAGGTACTAGCAGATGGTAACAATGGCAGGAGGGTGTCCACAATGAGGAAATCAAAGAAAAACTGGGAATGAACTCTATAGATGTAGCAGTCAGGGCGAACGGGCTTAGATGGTGGGGTCATGTTACACGCATGGGAGAAGCAAGGTTACCCAAGAGACTCATGGGTTCAGCAGTAGAGGGTAGGAGGAGTCGGGGCAAACCAAGGAGAAGGTACCTGGATTCGGTTAAGAATGATTTTGAAGTAATAGGTTTAACATCAGAAGAGGCACCAATGTTAGCACTGAATAGGGGATCATGGAGGAATTTCATAAGGGGGCTATGCTCCAGACTGAACGCTGAAAGGCATAATCAGTCTTAAATGATGATGATGATGATGATGATGATGATGATGATGATGATAGCTAAATCCATGTTGACTCTGTGTCAGTAGACCGTTTCCCTCGACGTAATTCATAATGCTCGAAATCCTGTTGCATATCGACGTTAATGATATGGGCTTGTAATTTAGTGGATTACTACTACTACCTTTCTTGAATATTGGTGTGACCTGTGCAACTTTCCAGTCTTTGGGTACGGATCTACCACGTGGAGAGGCAGCACGGTTTGAGGCGCCATCTCACGGATTGCGTAGCCCCTCCCACCGGAGGTTCGAGTCCTCCGTCGGGCATGTGTGTGTGTGTCGTTCTTTGCATAAGTTAGTTTAAATAGTGTGTAAGTCTAGGGACCAACGACTTCAGCAGTTGGTGCCTTAGGAATTCACACACATTTGAACATTTTTTGATACGCATCTGACTGTTACGGTCGCAGGTTCGAATCCTGCCTCGGGCATGGATGTGTGTGATGTCCTTAGGTTAGTTAGGTTTAAGTAGTTCTAAGTTCTAGAGGACTGATGACCACAGATGTTAAGTCCCATAGTGCTCAGAGCCATTTGAACCATTTGATACCCGTCTTTCGTAGAGCGAACGGTTGTATA
This sequence comes from Schistocerca nitens, assembly GCF_023898315.1. Classification (NCBI taxonomy): domain Eukaryota; kingdom Metazoa; phylum Arthropoda; class Insecta; order Orthoptera; family Acrididae; genus Schistocerca; species Schistocerca nitens. The sequence goes on along the minus strand of NC_064614.1, from coordinate 1,016,159,174 downwards.
TGAATGATAACTATAGAGCTATTGTATCAGCATATTCTGAAAGGAACCTAATTGGCATACAGTCTGTACCGGAAGACTTACTTTTATTAAGCCATTCAAGTTGCTTCACTACTCCGAGGATATCGACTTCTACTCTACCCATGTTGGCAGCTGTTCTTGATTCGAATTTTGAAATATTTCCGTCGTCTTCTTTGGTGAAGGAATTCCAGAAGGCTGTTTTTAGTAACTCTGCTTTGGCAGAACTCTCTTCGATGCTATCTCTCCCCTCGTCTTAAGTTAACTTAATCCTCAGTTCTGGTCCCTTTAATCCCACAAACCACAATCCTCAGTTATCCAATGCGTCCTACAGAGTCTATTCCGTTGTATTCCTCCATTTCTTCCTTGTATTTAATTACTCTGTTGTTACAGTTATTGTCAGTTCTATCTGTTACTCAGATTCGGTATTCCTTAACATATGTAATAGCTCTTCAAGATATTCTTTAATACTCTGGTCAAGTATTAATTTTTATTTTATTGGTATTGTTAATTTGGCTTAAATTGCCGTATAGGCACTGTTTTTCGAGTTTGATGTTAATGTCTTTTCCGGTTGGCTTCCTTTACTCTTACTTACTGTTTAAATTTTTAACCTTTTTAATTGCATTACATCTGCACTGTCAAAGATGACATTTACTCTGTGTTCGTGCCTCACTTTTGAAGGGTATCATCTTTTTCAATGTTGTCACGAATACTGCATCTTCTTTGACGACGATAGCGAACTTTTGATGGTTACCTTGTAAGCCAAACATCGGCGAACAATAAACAAATTAATTCTGTAGAACATACACAATATTGTGCCTTTAATTATTCAAAGTCAAAGCTGTTTGTTCTTCACCTTCTTTGACGATGATAGCTTAAGTCTGGTGATGATCTTTAAGCCGAACACAGGTTAACAAAATGAAATTAATTCTGCAAAACATACGCAATATCGTGTTTTTCATTCAAAATATCAAAGTTGGTTGTAGCGGGGGTTTACGAACAGGGCGAGGAAAATGGGTTCGGCGTGCTGGAAGGCCCCCCCGCAGCGGCGACACGGGGACAAGCTGTTAATCACACTGCGGATGTTTGCCGCCGCTGTTCGCGCTGTGTTGCGGGCAGCCGACACGGCGCCTATTAGGCGCGCCGTGTTCCACACTCCAGCTGACTGCAGGTGGGCGATCTGCGGTGTTAACGTTCCTGTAATTTGCCACGGCAGCTAACCACGGGGCACAGGCGTTACCTGCAGCTGATGTCAATGCAAACCTCTCACTTAAACATGTGCTAAGACGACCAAGTGGATTCTATGAATAGAACTCAGCCAGTCACATAAGAGAAGGTGCATATTACGAGGGGCGTTCCGTAAGTAAGTTTCGTAATTGTTTTTGAAAGGGAAGATGCTACACCAGGTGTTACAAACAAGCACCATATGAATCCACACCCACTGATGGTTCAGTGACGGAACGGGCATCAGTGGAGGAGGAATGATGGATGAGTAGAGCGCCAAAGAAACAGAGCAGCAGCAGGCCGGCGTGCCATCGCGATGACAAACGGGACGTAGCCTCGTACTTGCCATGGGCAAGCTCTCTCAAGCAGGGAGCTGCTCTTCGACGAAAACGCAAAACCACTCCCAGCAAGGCTCACACGTGATCAGATTCGTCGCTTCTGATGAGACAATTGTATCACCCTCCCGATTTTGCCCCAAGGGACTTCCACCTGTTCTCAGCATTGAATGCCGCATTCTGGGAACACCACTTGCGAACCAACGCTGAGGTGTTGCAGGGTGTGTGACGATTTCTTGCACAGCAGGGCACCGAGTTTTACCACAGTGGTCTCTACAAATTGATTGCACACTACACCAGTGTCTCAGCGTAAGTTTCGACAATGTCATAAAAAATTGTGTAGGTGTATGGTTCCTGATGCCATGGTGTATTTGTTTTTGGCGATATAGTTTCCGCTTGAAAAACGGCAACATCTATGGTCATCAGTCCCCTACAACTTAGAACTAATTAAACCTAACTAACCTAAGGACATCACACACATCCATGCCCGAGGCAGGATTCGAACCTGCGAACGTAGCGGTCGCTCGGTTCCAGACTGTAGCGCCTAGAACCGCACGGCCACTCCGGCCGGCCTTTTGGAATGTCTGTCATACAAATAGCTAAAACACATACACTACCCAAAAATATTCAGTACCATGTTGTAGCTCTCATCCCAACGAATACTCCATCCCCACCCCAGTTTCCTCCTACACTAACATTAATACTCTGTACATATTTCACAGGCTTCAGAGCCGAAAGTTATAATTACTGCCCACCACGAAACTGAAAGTATTGCGAGCCCGTGAAGCGGCAAGAAAAGCATAAATGGAACATTGGTGAGTCGAAAAGTATCCTAGCAACGATACGAACCGCGAATGATAAAAATCCAGTGACATAAACGACTTTGACAAAGGGCAGATTGTTATGGCCAGACGCTCGGGGGCGAGCAAAGCTGTTCAAGTGCTACTGTCGTGAACATCTGTCGAATATGCATGTTGACGGAAAAACATCATTGGTTACGATTGTAGTAGACGTGGGATCATCATTACAGGGACGGAAATGGAGGGAAAAAGGTCCTACGAACATGTGTCCAGGAATGCATCGTTATCACGGTAGATGGCGCTGACGAATGAAAGTCCCTCTGACCACGAGCCATGCCTTCGTTGTGTGCTACAGGCTGTGTGATTGACACAGCGTACTGTAAGCAGCAGAATGGTCTGGTATTCATGTTGGGAACAAGCCGAGATGGTGTTTGTGTACGGGCAAGCAGATGGAAACGGTCGACAGACAGCACAGAAATACCTAAGCAAGTACCCTCACAGACACCAACGACATGGCACAACATTTTACGCTCTTTTTGGGCGTTTATGTGATCATGAGTCCTTTCAAACAAATGAACGTGCAGGGAGGAGGCGGTCTGCCCGTACATCAGATTTGAAGGACCAGGTTCTGCAGAATATTGAGACAAACCCTAGTACAAGTTCCAGGAAAGTGGCCCGCCAACATGGTGTAAGCCAAATTACGATTAGGTATATGTTGCATGACAACCGTTACCATCTCTATCACTTACAACGAGGCCACTTTGCACACGTGTCGTGACGTGGTTGCGATGCATCTCTGTACTATGTTCCTGGACGATTTGTCCATTTCTAGACAAATGTTCATAGGACCTTTTCTCCTCTCCATTTGCAGTCAGGAATCTGTCCCTGCAGTATTTCGGTCTTATTTATGTTTATCCTGTATAGTATATATCTAGGTGTGATAGCCTTGATAACTTCAGTGCGGATGCACAACAAGGTCCGAGCCTCTTGCGGGAATACAGTACTCGCTACGAGGAAGTAGATAAGTGGACAGTAGACACTACTAACGTGTGAGAATTTGGGTCGGACGGGAAGTATAGCCGGATGGCTGAGGCGGTTAAAGTAACCGCTCGCATCAAGCGGGAGATCAGGGTTCGAGGCCCGGTACTGCCGAAATTTTCAACTGTCGCCATCGAAGGATTTCGATGCCCGATTGCAGCTGGCATCAGTCTTTCCTTCAAGGTTAATGCAAACGTGCAGAGAACCTTTTAGGTGGGCCAACCACAGCGATGAGCATCTCGAGCGGTCGCGTTCTCTGTCATACTGACGGTAAGAAAATATTACCGTCAGTATGACAGAGCATGCGGCCGTGTCCCCTGTACACAGTTCCGAGAGATCAGAGAAGCGCCCACTACGGTACGATTTGTTCTGGACCCATCCACTACAATAGAATCTAGCAGTTTTTAATCCTGATTGTGGGATCCTGCCCACTCGTCTCTTATAGGGTGCCTAGGGAGCTGTTTTCTCGGATAGCTAGACAACATACAAGATAATCATATTAAAGGAGTTTATTACAGTAATCGATCGTGTCGCAAGCAATTGGCGACATGCAAACAATCAGTGTCTTTCGAAATATACAATTTCCGTGCAAGTAATTGATATGGATCACAAGTCACGGCTCTTCTAGTGCGTCTCTCTATTGCGGCCGAGGCTAGGCGGCGCATCGTTTTTATTCTCTTCGTGCTGAGGCCACTCCTGTCGTGGTGACCACCTAGTCAGCGTGCTATTGGCTGACGTCGTCTCACAGCCCTCTCTACTGTATCGTTCTTGGTCTTCGTGCCGGCGCTTGTCGTCACGCCAGAACATTCCTTCCCTTCAAAGCGACGGACCGTTATCGTATACGGTTAGCGACAACGGCGAGATAGGCAGGAGTGCTGGTGCAGTGCTGGACCGGAAGCTGTGGCTGCAAGGGACGTCAAGCTTCCGATCGTAGCCCGCTATCCGGCCTTCGATCTGGTGGGAGCGTCCCCCGGAAAATGACCAGGAAGGTACATGTCCACCTCATGATGCCATGATCCAGATGGAGAATGCGGTGACTGCTGGGTTGCGGGGGGGGGGGGGGCCTCCATCGATAGGACGAGAGGAGGTGGAGGAGGTTAATGCTCCGTCTCCATGGAGTCATCCCGCGGTGGAGTGCGGCGTGATGACTCCCTCTAGCGGCTGCTGTGACCGCGCTGTCTTCGGGAACCGTGAATCTGGGAGAAGAGAAACTGAAAGATCGTGCACATGACAGAGGCGAAGTTGGTTTTGATGTCAGTGCTGCAAACGGCCCGGACTTGAAATAAGATACATGCAAGAACCCAGTCGACGGATGATCTCGCCCTGCGCCCACCGTCTGCTGCCGATAAAAACCTTGTAGAAGACAATATCTTGAGGCGCTGGATACTGAGGAGGTTGGAGTAAGTGGAGCAGTGTTCGATGGCGGCGGCCGTGAAGCAATTCCACCGGCGGTTATCCATCTAGTGGGTGCGAACGATAGGAGGCGAGAAACAGTTGCAATGCTTGATCACTGGTGTGTGCGAAGCGAAGTTTGGCCATCTGCTGCTTGAAGGTTCTGGCAAAACGTTCCGCTTCGTCATTTGACTGTGGATGGAACGGTGCACTAGTTAGATACTCTATGCCATTGCGTTCACAGAATGTTTCTAATTCATTTTAAGTGAACTGAGGTATATTGTCTGACACTATTACTTCAGGTAAACCTTCAGAGGCAAAAAAATAGAGGACAACACATGAATTCTGCTACCTGACGTTGTCGAGTTCATTGGCACAGCAAAAGGAAACTTGCTATACGAGTCAAACACAATCAGGCAACGAATGTTCCAAAAGGGTTCTGCAAAGACGATGTGCACACCTCGCCATGGTGATTGCGACGTATGCCAAGTAGAGAATTTTTGTGGGGGAGCGGACTGATTTTCCGCACTTGCATGACACTGTGACGTCATCTGTTCTATTTGGGTGTCCATACCCTGCCAAGGACAGCGACGACGTGCTAACTGTTTCGTACGAACAATCCTCCATTGTCCTTGTTGAAGTAATTGCAACACTTCTTTTTGCAAAGCCTTAGGGATCAACGCACGTGTCTGTCGACTGTCATCTTGAACGAGAATCGATGTGCAAAGTATTGGCACACCTCAGAGTCCTTTATGCTATGCAAGGAACGAAGCCAAGAACTGCGAATATGTGTTAGCAAAATGTTCAAATCTGAATCAGCTGCCGTGGCCTGTGCAATTTTCGTATAGTTCAGCGGAAAATAGTGAAGCAATTCAGAACCCTGAGCATCGATGTGACAACAGGATGTAGCAGAAGCTCCAAAGTGTGTGTCAGGGCCGATCGGAAGACGTGAAAATGCATCCGCATTACCATGTTGAGCCGTCGGACGGTACACAATCTCGTACTGGTATTGAGACAACAACAAAGCACATCTTTGCAATTTTTGGGCAGTACGTACAGGAACCGGTTTCGTCGGATGAAATAAGGACTGCAAAGGCTTGTGATCCGTTACTAATCAGAATTTTCTGCCATACAAATAGTCGTGGAATTTGGTGACACCATACACAATAGCCAAAGCCTCTATCTCAATTTGTAAATCGTTACACTGAGCTTTGGACAACATTTTTGATGCAAAATCAATGGGCCTGTCTTCATACCAATTCTGTGCGAAAGTACTGTACCCATTCCGTAAGACGAAGTGTCAGCTTGCAATACAACTGGTTTGTCAGGATCAAAGTGAACTAAGCATCGGTCATTGAGTAATGCATCTTTAAGTTTTTGAAAAACTGTTTGACATTCATCTGTCCAAGCAAAGGGGACATTCTTTCGACGCAAGCGATGCAATGGAGTCGCTATTTGCGCATTATTCGGTACGAACCGAACATTATAGTTCATTTTCCCAACGACTGACCGCAATTCTGTGACACTGCGAGGAACCGGAAAATCTCGTATGGCTAACAGATACGACTGAAGAGGATGGACACCTTCACAGTTTATGACATGACCAACATATAAGTCAGGTTTTAAATAAATCACACTGGTCTTGTCTACTCTTAAGTCCTGCATCAGATAACACACGAAACAAAGCACGCAAATTTGCAATATGTTCTTCATGTGTACGACCTGCTACGACAATATCACCCAAATAGTTTGAACAGTTTGGTACTTTCGCAGTCCAAATACCCTTGGAAAATGGCTGGTGCGGAGACACTGTTAAAAGGCAAACGCAAATATTTAAATAAGCCCAAATCAGTATTTACCACACACTATTTTGAGATTCTTTATCAAGCGGTATTCGAAGACACGCGTCGCGCAAATTCAGTTTGAAAAGTAGAGTGCAGCACCTCATCTGTCCATGACATCCTCCGGGCGTGACAACGGGTAAATATCAATCACAGTTTGTGGGTTGACTGTAGACTTAAAGTCAACACAGAGACGAATGTGACCTGAAGGTTTGGGGAGCAAAATCAGTGGACTTGCCCCCTGACTGGCTTGGATGGGCGCAATAGCTCCGCTATCTTGCAATTCTTTAAGTTCAACAGCGACTTTGTACCGAATTGCAAAGGGAACAGTTCTGGCCCGGCAAAACTTCAACTGGCCATTGTCTTTCATAGTAATATGTGCAAAAAAATTGTTAGTCTTGCCTAAATCGTCAGAAAAGAGCTCCTGGAACTCTTTTAACAAGCTAGCTACACTGTCTTGTGCATGGAATGCAGACACTGACAACACATTGTCCTGAATGTTAAAGTCAAACAAATCAAATGAATCAAGACCAAATATGTTCTGACAGTCGCATGATTGTAGCTCCGTAAAAGTTGGCCTATGCGAGAGATACATGGCAGGCAAAGTGCATTTTCCAAGAACAGGAATTTCTTGTCCGTTATAAGCCGTTAGTTGCGTGCTAGTTTCAGACAGGCATGGGGAGCCTAACAGTTCAAATATGTGACGATTTAGCAATGTAACAGAGACACCCATGTCCAACAGAAATTCCACACATTTCCCACAAATAAGTAAAGAGTGAAACGTTTGTTGGACTATCGTATCACTGAAGAAACTGCATGCTTGCTAGTTTTGCTAATGCCTGCTGCAGTCTTAGATTACACTGCGTTAATGAAATGGGCCTTGTGACTAGATTTTTGTGGATGAGACGAATTCTTATGTTTGCTCCTTTACAAATGTACAGATTGTACATATTCTTTCCTACCACAAGCGTAACACTGAACTTGTCTGGAGGGGCATTCTTGGCGTTTGTGCCGTGAGTAACACTGAGGGCAAGACTTAATTCTGTTTGCCTATTTAGCCAACTGTTTACTCGGCCTAAAGCATTGTTTACTTGCCGTGGCGAGTGCAAGCTGCCGCTGAATGGGAGAGTGGGAAATAAGGGAGTCAGCCCAACATATAGCTGGCTGATCAAATTTATCGGCTGACAATGCACCTGAATCGTACTGATCTAATATTTTCACTACCTGCTGAAATGATGGATTGGACTGTTTCAAAATCTGGTCCCTCAGTTTGACGTGAGGTAGATTGTACACGATTGCATCAGCCAACATAACATCTAAATATCAAGCCTACAAGTACATTTGAATTTCCATGTCCTCGTCATACACTGCAAATCTGTTACCTACTCGCGATAAGTTTGTTGCGACGAATTTTTGCAATCAAAGAATCGATACCTAGCTGCTACCACATTCATTTGTTAGTCATAATAGCTAGTTAGCGAATCTACAACCTGTTCATACGAAAGTTCACTCGGAGTGGCGTTAGGAAATAGTTTGTTGATGACGCGGAACACTGCACTTCCTACAGTGGACAAGAAATAATGGCTTTTCACAGTACCTCGTACGTTGTGAGCGAGTACGTGGGCTTCAGATTGGTGAAACCACTCGAGCCATTCCTCTTCTTGTTCACGAAACTGGAGAAAAGGCGGTATTGCTGTAGGTGGTGCTTGTTCCGTCGGGCGCGCAGCATTGGCGAGTAGCTGCTGCACCGTGTTGAGCAGGGTAGAGATTTGCTGTAACTGGAACTAAACATCTGCATTAGCCATGTTGCATCTAACACTGGCGGCTGTGGCGCCTAAGCAGGACGGGACAGGTGGGGTGGGCATTTTGGAAGAGACAAATGCAAGAAACTGACCAAGGCAAGCAAGAAAAATAAGTACAAAATCAAAGAAAATTTCTGCAACACCCACCTGAAAACACTGGTCAGCAAAAACGCTAAGAGACTGTTAAAGCAAGTAAACGCTCCTGCAGAGAAAGGACAAGAGAGAATTAATGCGCCAGCAAAACAAAATTCCGTGGCCGCTGGGCGTGGGGTTGGTTTGTGAATCCTCGTCGTCAATATGGGACACTACCCACTCGTCTCTTACAGGGTGCATCGGAAGCTGTTTTCTCAGATAGCTAGACAACATACAAGCAATTCGTATTAATAGAGTTTATTACAGCAATTGAATTGACAATATTTAACTTGCATATGTACATGGTGGTGTCACAATCAATTGGCGACATGCAAATAACCGGTGTCCTTCGAAATATACAGTTTGCATGCATGTAATTGATATGGATCACAAGTCATGGCTCTTCTAGTGTGGCTGAGGGTAGGCGGCGCTCACTTTTATTCTCTTCGTGTAGAGCCCGCTGCTGTCGTGGTGACGTCCTAGTCTGCGTTCTATTGGCTGACGTCGTCTCACAGCCCCCTCTGCTGTATCAAATGGCTCTGAGAACTATGGGACTTAACTTCTCAGGTCATCAGTCCCCTTCTGCTGTATCGTTCTTGGTCTTCGTGCCGGCGCTTGTCGTTAAATGGAACACTGATATTCACGATACACTCGTGAGATGATCGTACTGGAAAATCCCCACTTGATCGCTACCTCGGAGATGATGTGTCCCATCGCTCGTGCGCCGGCTATAACGCCACATTCAGATTCACTTGAATCTTGATAACCTGCCATTGTAGCAGCAGTAACCGATTACCAGCTGCGCCAGACACTTGTTGGTTTATATAGGCGTTGCCGACCGCAGCGCCGTATTCTACCTGTTTACGTATCTCTATATTTGAACACGCATGTCTCTACCAGTTTCTTAGGCGCTTCAGTGTAGATATTTGCCAACTACCGGTCTGCTGTAGTTGCCCACTCTACAGACATCTGTATGCTCCCCATATCTTGTAGAAAATTTGTTACGTGTTCGTCCTGTACATTTCGCTTCACACAATGTACATCATATTTTACTCGTATAAAAGCCTTACTACTAAAATTTGCTTACCTTGTTACCAACATTATGCTTTAAACTATATCTCGTTAAGTTTTTTGCTGTGAATGCTAACCGGATGTTGTGTAGCCGAAGACTGTTTGCCACTATCTGCGAAATTTTCCCAAAATATGGTAAAGTGACGGTATTTTTATCGCTCGTTGTTTCCTCTTCTCGTTTCTTCTTGCTCCTATGGACAAGATGATTTACCATCTTTACATCGTACCTGCTATTTACTGCTACCTGTTTAACGATGTTTCATTTATATAACTCATCTGCTGCACCGTTTGTAAGATCACTGGAATATTATGAAATAGCTGAGGGCTCTGTGCAGTCTGTCATATCGGCACATGCGTTTACGAACTGGTCGTGCACGGAGAGGCATCTAATGTAACAAGCGTTTACCGCCTTATGGAAGCAACGCTTTGGAGGACATGCGGTAACATTTACAGGCGTAGCAGGGAATCTGATCTGTCCACTTTTAAAGTAATACGACGTCTTCATGACAGAATGTTTTTATATGTTTTACACATAATCTTGAATGCCTTTGGAATGCATTTTATGTAGGATTACCTTATACAGCCAGATGAAGCGAGCTTGACTCCTAAAATGCGTTGCTGCAGATTAAATTCCTAAAAGTAGTGGTTGTATGCTAAAATATTTATAACGATTACCTTAAAAACCGCTATCTCCACTCCTTAAGATGAGTAATAGAAGGCTGCTTAATTTGTTTGCATGTATATACTTCCTGCATCAAATTAATGATGCTCCTTTGCAAAGTCTGGACGATTCTTCCTTTATTTTTTTACTTGTCAGCACTGTTCATACTTTACGACACTATCTTTGTCAAGAATGTCTGCTATGGATTTTGCTCTGGCGGTTGCTAATCTGTGCCACCGTTCTTAGTTTCTTAATTTCCGTGTTAATCCATTCCTTCTCCCCCTTCCCCACCCTTCGACTCTGTATATTCCAGCTTTTTGTAAAAGGGGCGGTATGTTTCAACCCCATATTCACCAGTCAGTACGGGCTAAGGGACGTACCGTTGTGCTGACTTTCCATCTCGTTTGACACCCTTCCACCTGTCAATAACTTTACCTTCCGTTAGGTGAAATTCCGTTGTCGCCCAGTGTTAATCGATCTGATTCATGTTCAACAGCAGCGCAATCCGTCCGACAGCTCGACTAAGATACAGATAGCACGACCACAGGTATTCGTTAAGCGGGTCGCTGGATAATTACGAGGTCACACCAGAGGAGGGATCGCGCCGCAGATCGCAGAAGCTGACGAGAGTTCGTCGACCTGGCTGACCCCGTCTGGGGAATCCCCTCCCCCTCCACCGACCCAGCCGCGCTGTGATTGGCTCTCCGTCCGCAACGCGGTCGCTGCCCTTGCGTTCCGATAATTGCGTTACACGCGGCGCGCCTCTGCGAAACACCACAAGTGCCGGCACTTCACGTGCTGGATTCGAAGCGCGGCGTCTGTTGGTAATTTTCACATCTTGTGATTCTCTCTATCGTGTACCAAAATGCAGAATACGGACAACCTGTGTTTCAATTGCGGGCGACGCCGCAACGCGTGAGAGTTGTTTCCTCTCAGACAGTATAGTACTTTCAGAGTACCCGCAGAATTGTTTACACTAGAGGTGAATTTTACTGACCGCTACTGTCGGATAGTTGCTTGTGAGTATTTTCTGTGAGTGCCTGAGAGTCTCTCGAGAGCAGGCGTCGGAAGCGTTTACACACACCAAGCTGAGAGTGTCTATGAGAGTTCAGAGATCACTCTCCGCGAGATTTTTCTCTTACAGTTCTGAAAGTAAAGGAAGACGCGATGGAAGAGCGCCGGCCTGCAGTGGCAAAGAAGGACCGTAAACGACCGTGTTCGTATTGGATAAGGGAGCGAATTAGCCGGCAGGACGATTTTGGTGCATGCATGAATCTCATTGTAGAGCTTTGGGATGAAAAATACACAACAATATCGAAATTTTACGAGAATGACAGCGATGCAGATGGAATAAATACTGTTTTCAGTTGGACCCAAAATTGCCAGTCTAGATACTGTTATATCATTAGTGTTAAAGACAGAATTTTGCACCACTAATATTTCTAACACTAATTACGTCCAATTTCTTTAATTTTGTGGTAAGGTCTTATGGGACCAAACTGCTGAGGTCATCGGTCCCTAAGCTTACACACAACTTAATCTAACTAAAACTAACTCACGCTAAGGACGACATACACACCCATGCCCGAGGGAGGACTCGAACCTCCGACGGGGCGAGCCGCGCGGACCGTGACAAGGCGCCCAGACCGCTCGGCTACCCCACGCGGCAGTCTCTTTAATATTTGATAAAATAACAATTACAATGAAGTAACATTACACCAATTTCATCTTGGTACCCATAGACGTTCAAAAGTCAGATATGTATCTCATAAATGAAGCATTTCTGCACAGACATTTACTTGAAAGTTTTTACTTCTGTTGACTTAAGGATGCACTCGTAAAATTCTGTAGGTCTTTTCATAAACATGCATTACAATAACATAATCAATAGAGACCACACTGCATAAAATTATACATGCAGCTGTATTTTTGAAGTGAAATAGCAATGTTCCGAGTTTCTAAACGTTTATTTTCAAACACAGCTTCACTTGTTTCTCTACGTTAATTAATCTATGTTATAAAACTACTTTGCTCGATTCCTTGAAGTGTGGGTATTCGGAAAAATTTATTCTGTGGAGGTGTTAAAAATGTAGCCATTTCAATCAACAACTTGGTCCTGAGTCCACTTCCTGGCAGCCTTCTTCGTTAGTTTTCTCACCGACAATGCCGGCATACGTTGATAAAGCGCTTCGCTAAAGTGATGATGTGGTGCAGTGGATATTTCGCTAATCTTTCATTCATATTTTTGTATAAATGTGGGATCGAACATCTGAAGTAACAACGTTTTTATCTTCGTTTGTTAATTCTCTTTAATATGTCTGTGATGTACTTATATGTGATTTGCTACGCAATATTGTTAAAGTGTCCGCTCCTGGTAGCTGAGTGGTCAGCGCGATGGAATGTCATACCTAACGGCCCATGTTCGATTCCCGGCTGGGTCGGAGATTTTCTCCGCTCAGGGACTGGGTGTTGTGTTGTCCTTATCATCATCATTTCAACCCCATCGACACGCAAGTCGCCGAAGTGGCGTCCTCTCGAAAGACCTGCACCAGGCGAACGGCCTACCCGACGGGAGGCCCTAGCCTCACGGCATTTCCATTTCCATTGTTTAAGTGTAGATCTTTCGAAATAGGCTGACTACTCGCGCTGTTTGTTCAGGAGGTAAAACAGGCGATTTCTTTGCCCAGAAACATGCCATTGCCACATATTATGGCTCAAAACACGCAGTTTTATCTAATGTTCATGCGTAGGGCAAAATATATTAGCAAGATGTGGTAGTGTACAAACTGTGGTGTACGGCACAAATCAGGGACGCAGTGTGGTAGTTCAGTATCCTCGGAGTACTCTCAGCTATCCCAACAGTGCTGGTAAAGTTTTTTTTTCTGTGAGAGCTACGGCGAGAAGCTCTCGAGAGCTGGAGGTTGCCCTCTACACGAAAGTTCTGAACTCGCAGAGTGCGACTACCTGAGATCTTGTCGCGGACGCTGCCGGTGAGCTGTTTACACGACACGTATTGTTGGCAAACGTTGTCTGACAGTGAATACTTTCATGTGCGTACCTCGCTTAGGGTATGGCAGGGAGAAGCGTGGTACGAGGGAACAAGCCCCGCCTTCCTCTCGCAGAGCTGCCACGCTACACCAGTGAACTAATACGTGCCGATCGCGACTGCCGATCCCTATTAGGGTTTTGGGAGCAGGGCTGCACAGACGCCGTGTTGAGACAGGGCCCCGGCAAGGGAGCAAAATAAAGCGCACAAGGAGTCGCAAAACCTGACCGAAAAAGAAAAACAAGAAAGAAAGACGGTTTAAGAATTAATCGTATTCATATATTTTGCCTACGAGAACAAGAATTTTCCTGCTACTAAAAAGGTACGCCGTTGTTACCGTGTAATTTTGTCCACTTATAATCATAAAGAAATGTCTACTACCGAACAGAGGTCTGTCGCTAACATCGTTTATGTGGCCGCCTGCGCAGTTCGATAATGTTCTACATTGAGGTTCTTGTAATACATTAATTATGGTTTACGTCAAAGCCACATATTATAATTTTATTAGTGTCTAGTATCGATCATTCTCGTTCACTCTCAATCCATTACCAACATTAGAAGCTGTATTGTTATTAACAAAATATCATCTCTGTACGTCCAGCATGCTGGGGTTGAAAAAGGTCTGCAATTTTAATTTAATCACAGTAACTGTTAAAAGAACTCTCATAAGTTGCATAGTAAGTTCTATTTATTTATTACGACTAGCTTCTGACACCTTGTCCATTATCAAATCATCCATTTACGTGAGCGTTGCATTATAACCAGAAGTGCATGTAAGTTACGTGCCACAAAACATATAAACTTGGCAAGAAACAATGTAGCGTCCACACTTGAACATTGAAATATTACATTCTGACATGTGCGTTGTTCATTTGTGGACGATACACTGTATATTATCACGTTTAAGTGATTTTGTGGTCAGTAACTTACACACACGCCTGGCTGCAATGCTAGACTTAGGTACCTTGATGATTTGATAATGGGCAAGTTGTCCGAAAGTAGCCATCAATAAATAAATAAAACTTCCTACGCAACTTAAGACGATTTCTCTGAAAATTATTGTTCAACTTAATCTAGTATAAAAACAACTCTATTATGTACAATCAAACATTATAATTCAGTTATGTTATAAAATATTTATCGAACTACTGTTATCTACTCACACAAAATGTTTGAAAATTATTTCAGTAATTCAACATTTTTATTAAACATTTTGTTAATAGCATTGTACCTTCTAATGTAGGTACTGGTCTGAGAATAAACAATAATGTTCGAAACTCGTCACAAGCTGCTCTGACGGAAAGCTTAATTAATAAATTACAAATATGTTCAGTTGCTGATCTTTGTACCAACACAATGTTGGAATTACATAAATAGGTTTCTTGCTGCTGCTTTGTTAACATATTGTAGGATCTCAAGGATGGGTAGGTGGGTGCTGAAACAAATATGCTGTTTGACCGAAAACATGATTTTTGCCGTCTGCTGCCAACTGAGTACTGGAACGAGACTGTTTTAGCTAAAATAGATTGAAGTATTTGGTAGAATGGTAACTGAAATGGAAAAAAGGTTTTACACGTATCAACCATTTACGTAAGCGTTGCATTATAACAAGACTTCGTCTAACATCAGTTTTCGACGGAAATACCTTAAACTGAAGCTCTGTATTATATCTTAGATACAGACATTGATACAGCAGAGCTAGTTAGCGTAATAGCTACTTTCAATTTCTAGGTGAAAGAGCTACTCATTAGGACACGTTAAATGTTTTTTTTTTTCAAAGTATGGATTACGAGATACTTATCCAAACAACGAAACAGCTTTCAGAATATTTATGACAATACCAGTAAATGCAGCTACTTGTGAACGTAGTTTCAGCAAAGACTGTCAAAATTAGGAACGCTGTTGACAGTTTGCACAACAGCTGCTAAACTAGACTTCATTAACATAATCAGTGAGTTTGTTTCATTGAAAGAAATGAAATGTAAAGGAAAACTATAGCAAGAAACACAATTCCCGGAAAGGGATAATTTCTCAAGTCTTAATAATAGCCGTTATTCATTCATTTCTAATTAGTAATTTACGCGTTATTAATAATTTATATGGAACAAATAAAACTTACTCTTTGTTATTCATCATAATAAAACCGAAGCACAGTAGCTGCCATTAACAATAACGTATAGATTTTGTTTTACTTCCAATTTTTTAGAAAATGTGTGCAACTTGTACTTTATTTGCTAAAACGATACAATTAATTTTATTTGCAATAGTTTTTATCAAAATAGCTCATTTTTTAACGATTTGCTTTTTTTATCAAACCTGTTTGCAGTTCTGTCTGATGTGCAGGATACCTCTGTATGGCTCTATTTGGGAAACGTATTCATACCTTGTGACGTATTTCACAATAAGAAGACGCTGATCAACCCACGACACAAAGCACTCAGCAATTGCCTACTGAGGTTATCAACGCTGTAACAAGATTTTAGAGGCCCAATCTCTACCAATTTCTCACGCTAACTTTTAGCCCCAGACCCCCTTTCCCAGCCCAACCAAAACTATCATGTTAAAGCGTCTGCACTTTGCAAGCGTACAGGAATGATGAAGTATATGAGAACGAACTACTTCTGATAAGAACGTTGCGGTCGTTAATTGATATACTTGTTATCTACATCATCATCATCGTCATCATCATCATCATCATCATCACCATCAACAACAACAATATTTAGTTGCTGTTATTTTCCTTCTTCTTCTTCTTCTTCTTCTTCTTCTTCTTCTTCTCCTCCTCCTTCTTCTTCTCCTTCCTCCTCCTTTTCTTCTACCGGACAAGCCTTGTCATGATCACCACTTTTCCCAGTTTTGTGTGAAGTCTTCATTGATGAGAGCTGACATAGTCACCAGTCATTGTTCCTGATAATTTTCGCATTTTGTTACTTCCAATAAACCTTCGACTTTTTCCTCTACTAGCCTTCCCCAGGTTTACATTAGCAAAGTTTTCCTTCTAATACGTCTATAAAAACTTATCTTGTCGAAATAAATGTCCATAAATATATATTTTCGTTTTTTAGATAGTTGCCATGACGCTCTGCTCATTGAGCTCAGCTTTCGCAGGTATCTAGGAACACGCTCTAGCTGCTCCACTATACTAAATGACTTAGTCAATAGTTGTTTTCTTCATTCACTGAATGCACATTTAGCTGTTGGTATTCTTTTTCTGACTGTCATATTGTATCTGTTACCTTCGGAAATCAAGGTGCCTGGATAACAAAATTCAACAACTTCTTCTATTTCATATCTCTTAGTTTCGACGTCATATATCCTTCCCATGTTCGATTAGTGTACTATAGTAATTTTGTCTTTTTAAAAACTAATTTCCTGTTCAAACCTATCCATAACTGCTGAAACTTTAGGTATATTCTTCCATTACCAGCTATTAAGACAATATCATCTGCAAATCTTATGCAGTAAATAGAGAGTCTGTTCACATTAACTCAAGATGTTTTTCCTTTTAGGATCCTCATTGATTTTGCAATGAAAAGATTTATCAGATAAAGAGATAATGACCATCCTTGTCCTACCGCTTAATTGATTTTGGTTTTATATTATTTCCCATTAATCTTTGTTTTCATACTTTGGTTTTTGTATATATTTAATATTGTTCTTTCTTTCCAATCTACGTGTGCGTCTTTCAATTTCTGGAAGAGTTTCTTCCACTAATATTGTAAAATGTTGTCTGTAGATACATAAAAGCAATGTAATTATCTCTATTTCATTCCGACCCTTTTTTTAGCAAATTGTTGAGCGTTATGATAACTAGTCGTGGCCCTATTTTTGGTCTAAAAGCAAAGTGATAGTCTTGAAACTTTTGTTCCGTTTTCATTTAGTTCTGTTATTTATTACTGATCTGAATATTGTTACTATACGTGAAGAAAGATTTATCGTTCTGTATTCGGAGAAATCTGAAACTGCTAGATTTTCTGTTGTGACCTAAATTTCAAAGTTAACGAACAACTGTAGCCTTTACATTTTGAGTATTGCTTGTTACCGATATACCGTCACGCAGCTCATTTCAGTAACATTGTTTGAGATTTTAAAACATTTGGCAACAGCAGAGCCGGAATAAGAATACTTGCTGACTGGGCATTAAGATCAACAAATTTGACACTCATCAACAAGTTTCTGTCGACCACTTTCTAAATTCTATTCTGCAAAAGCAGCTACAGACATTGTCCATTAGTCCTCAAGTAAGGCACTCTGCTACATATTAACGGTTCAACAAATACACCTTCAGCTTTCCGGCAGCGAGCCACTCGCCACATTCCTTAAACGGAAATCAATCTTCACCAGCAACTCGACACTAGCATCAAGTCAATACCAGAAGAAGACTGTGTTTTCTTACAAAGACATATAATTTCAAGACGGTGGTCCTAAAGAACAAATAGATAGTTGCACGAGTTATCAGTAACAGTTTACATTTTCAAAGGCTGTGAACACCCAAGAACTACGGTCTACCGAGAAATACTTAGGCGCTTCCGAGCCACTCTTCTTTATATTACTATATTTTGATGTAATCCATTGATTTGTAAGGCCCTTTTTGCACATCCAGTGAAACACTTCAGAAAAGTACAAATTCTATGAGCAGTACAATAACCAGGAAATAAAAAAATTCAATCTTTCGCTGATTTTTATTTTCAAAAAATTCCTTAGGATGTGAACATGAACCATCGGGTATCTCCGATGATGGACCATCTCTGGCGGATAACTCACTAAAAGTGAAAATTGGTCCCGTAGTATTTTTTACGATACTAATTGTGAATCTGGTATGAAGCCTGTAAGCTTCAAATTGCAAATTGTGTCTATTAAATGAGTTACTGTACCATCTTTTTTTACAGTCTACTGTGTAAAATAAGAGCCACACACTCATTACCGTCAGGTTGGGTTAAGACCGCAGAACTTCCCTCTTATTGGTTCTGCGTTGGAGGGTCTGGAGGATGACTGGTTTCATACAACATGTAAATCGCTCAATTTTCATGAACCTTGGAAAAACATTTTCGAGGCGTTTGATAACTTATCTGGACTGTAATTCGACGGGCAGTGCTCTTTCCGCAGTCTATCAGATGATTTAATCCAATTTTTGGACCATCTAGAAAGGATATGCAACAAGGTGTTTTAACTACTTGACACCTCCTGGTATTTGTCCCTCAGGTTACTAAGTAAACTTTACATAATTTGCCTAAAAAAGCGGCAGTATAATGTACATTAAACTTGTTTTACCTGTCACAGATTCTGTGCTCCAAACATTTACTTGCAGTTTGGTTAACAGGAGACTTCTCAGGAATATATACAAAAGAACTTGTTATAACCCCGTCTGTAGCCTCAGAAGAACAGATATTTACTATTAATATACTATATTTATGCCTTTTATACATTTAACTGTCTTTTCCTTGCTGCTGCATTCTATTTTACTTGCTCCAGACACGTTTCGTCTTTTACATTAACGACTAAAATCATTCACAGCTCTCGTAGTTAGTGCCAGACCAGTATGGGTGTTCTACAGCTCTCAGCTTACGATGTACGAAAACTAGGAAACAAAAAGATAGTGACATGAAAATGTGTCAATGTTTCATAATTCAATCTTCAGTGCGAGCTCTAACCTATCACCAGATGAGAGGAAACGCATATTTCGGCCAGAAAAACGAATAATTATTCAATTTACAATAGACGCCCTAATAAAAGCGCCGATACACGTTTGGCGCAAATAAAATAGATTGGAGCGAGGAAAGCGTCTTTAAATGTATACAATGATTATTTAGATTATTTCACACTTGCTGCTGATGATGATAATCACGCAAAAATACTTTTTTGTATTTATGCGAAATAATATTACTATGATTATGCTTTCTCAAATTTTGGGCTTCGATGTCCTCCTTATATATTTATTCTTTCTTTTATTATTCCTATGTAGATTAGACGTTCAAGGTCGTGTAATTATACTGTAGAAATCGATTAATGCCCAATTGGTATATATCTGCACTTCTTTATGAAGTTTCAGGAAACACTTCAAAGATGAGATATCACAGTTACCGTTCCAGTCGGGTTTTTTAGCGGAATAGTGACTAGTAGTTAAATTTTATAGCTTCTCACGAACACATTAGTACTTAATAAGCTTCCTGACAGCTTAAAACTATGTGGGGACCGGAACTCGAATTCTAACCCTTTGTCTCTGCCCTGCCTACTGAGCTATCCAGGCATGACTCACGTCGGCCAAGGGCAAGGTTCCGCGGTTCGAGGCCCGGTACGGCGCACAGTTTTTGACGACCAGGAAATTTCAAATCATCCCATACTCCGTTACAGAGTGAAAATTCGTTATTGAAACTAGTACGTACGTTACCAGACAACTTGAAATGTGGAGAATGTAACTTACCTCTCACAATATTTGATTTCCCTTTATCATGGATGGTTATAATGTCTGCGTTTATGCATGCATGTCTGAAGGACCCTGTAACGTAAAGATATAGGCACTGCATGAAAACTGACGCCGGCCGGAGTGGCCGTGCGGTTCTAGGCGCTACAGTCTGGAACCGAGCGACCGCTACGGTCGCAGGTTCGAATCCTGCCTCGGGCATGGATGTGTGTGATGTCCTTAGGTTAGTTAGGTTTAATTAGTTCTAAGTTCTAGGCGACTGATGACCTCAGAAGTTAAGTCGCATAGTGCTCAGAGCCATTTGAACCATTTTTAAAAACAGACATTCTTACCATCCGTGATGTATCCGTGTCTCTACGGGCTAAAATGACAGTAAAATATGTGTCCTTCCCAGTGCAGCCGGCTGGAGTGGCCGAGCGGTTCTAGGCGCTACAGTCTGGGACCGCGCGACCGCTACGGTCGCAGGTTCGAATCCTGCCTCGGGCATGGATGTGTGTGATGTCCTTAGGTTAGTTAGGTTTAAGTAGTTCTATGTTCTAGGGGACTGATGACCACAGCAGTTAAGTCCCATAGTGCTCAGAACCATTTGAACCATTTTCTTCCCAGTGCAGGAATCACGAAGTGCGTGAGTATAAGGGTTATGGACTCTGTGACATATGGAAGCATGGATCGATCCTGAAGGAGTGCTCAAAGAACGCAAGTGGTTAAGGTTACTGCTTGTGACAAGCGGGAAATCCGGGTTCGAGTACCGATCCGGCACAAACTGTCACGTGTCGCAAACAGCTGACGTAAATCCAGATCCGCGAAATGCGTATCCATTTCGTAATGTTACACTTTATCACTCATTCATTATATGTTACATGTTAATACATGATTAAAGAACCAGAGTTCTACTTAATCATATATCTGCAGCAGCCGCCTCCATTTCGAAACGTAATTATCTAAGTTTACAAAAACGTATTTCATGAAAGAGGCGCTACTTTCTTTGTCCAGCTAGCTTTATACTTCGCAAACAACAGAGCAATAACTTTGACCTATTGTACACCACTCAAATCAAACTGCTGATTGTTTCTAAGAGAGCTGAATTGAATAGTCCCAGCATTAATGTAGCCAACCTGCCCGCTCAGATTTTCTAACTACAATCTTTTTCCAAACAAAAGGACCGATGGCCCTAGTAGTCTGGTCCCTTCAATCCCACAAACCAACCAATACAAACAAAATTCTGGTCACGACTTTCGAACTATGAACCGCTGTGTGACGTAGAGAAACTGCTCCGGTACTCCCGTCCACAGTTTCGGCGCAAAAGTTGTAGAAAATGTACGTGCGAAGCGCTCAGCGCGTGTGCAGTGAGACCACGAGTTTGGTCCGCCCTTAGACACTAGGAGGGTAACGAGCTAATGGAGGCTGCAGTCGGGAGGTCGGCGCGCAGTTTGCGCAAGCACGCTGCCCGCCAGCTTCCAGTCCACTTGTTGCGCCGACTGGCCCTCCCCCTTCCGTCACCTCCCGTCCCTCCCCCGCCTCCCCCACTAACCACCGCTGACAAACAACTTTTAATGAGACGACGCTCCCGTGTTTGCGTCGGTCGGACGGTCGGCCGACCTCCGTGCCTCGTCGGTGCCGATTTGGGATTAATCTCAAGAGATTTCATTTCCACCTGTGTGCCTAGTCAGGCCCGAAACTTTGTCCGTAGCCTGTAAGTCCATCCGTGTAACAGGAAGCAAAGTAAACACTCTCTCAATTGATTAACTTCTCGTGGTCGGTTTGCACAGTCACGTAGAATTTTTTAAAGAGCATTATATCCGCCGTTGACTGAGGAAACTACTTATTCCACAGTTGCAATTCCGGCTCCAGGCAATTTTCAAGTGGTATTGCAAAACATAATACAAAACTGAAGCGCAGAGAGTAAATACAAAACTGCACAAACATTTCACGTGGGCAGTAGTACTTCACAAAAATGGTGAAAAGTTTACACCACTCCCATTTTGCTTCAGCAAGTGTCAGACCTTAAAATCCTTCGACCTGTACACATGTCATGGTCAAAAATAAGTCTGAAGATGACATGTATATATGTCAGAGGATTTTGAAGTCTGACACGTGGTGAGGCAATGAAATGAAATGAGCGTACGGCATTGTGCGCCGGCAGTTCCCCATTCGGGGAATTTCGGCCGACGAGGGCAGGTACTTATTGCATTCGACGCCACATTAGGCGACTTGCGCGTCGGAGATGGAGATGAAATGATGATGAGGACAATACAACACCCAGTCCCTGAACGGAGAAAATCTCCTGCCCCAGCCAGGAATCGAACTCGTGCCCCTTGGCGTGGCTAACGGGGGCGGACGTGGTGAGGTAAAATGTAAGTGCTGTAGTATTTTCACATTTTTGTAATGTACTCACTTCCTCACTTGTGGTAAGTTCCTATGTGACGAAATTGCTCAGGTCATCGGTCCCTAGGCTTACACACTACTTAATCTAACTTAGACTAACGTACTCTAAGGACAAAACACTCACACACACACACACACACACACACACACACACCTATGCCCACACACACACACACACACACACCTATGCCCGAGGGAGGACTCGAACCTCCGATGGGGAGAGCCGCGTGAACCGTGGCAAAACGCCTAGACCGCGCAGCTGTTCAAAAATGGCTCTGAGCACTATGGGACTCAACAGCAGAGATCATAAGCCCCCTAGAACTTAGAACTACTTAAACCTAACTAACCTAAGGTCATCACACACATCCATGCTCGAGGCAGGATTCGAACCTGCGACCGTAGCAGTCGCGCGGTTCCGGTCTGAAGCGCCTAGAACCGCTCGGCCACCGTGGCCGGCGCGCAGCTGTAATGTACTGTTTGTGTAGTTATGTATATACACTCTGTGTGTCATTTTTGTATTCTCTTAGCTTTTGTAGTACCACTTGATAATGGTCGAGAGGCCCAGATTGGAATTATGAAATAAATAATTTCTTCAGCCGACGGCGAATATGATGTTCTTTAAAAAACTCTCTTAATTATCTATGTATTCAATGCTGGCAAATGAAGAGAGTTAACCACTTGGGTGTCAACATTGCTATTATTTAAACTGTCTGTCGGTTTTTATGTAAGACATAACATATTTGCAGTAAATGCTAATCATGTATTCTTCGAGAAGATTGTGGTTGACAATCAACGTGAACGGGACTCCTTAACAGAGGAAATATCCGAAACACTGTAGATTTCAAATTCGTACAGTGCATTCACGGTGCATTCAAGACTGTAGCAAGGACAAGGTTGTAGTGGTTGTTGCTGGATTGAGAGGAAAAAACATACACAATTTTCATTTATTTTCTTTTGAAAACCTTGCCTTCCAAGAACTCGTGGTGCATAGATAGAATACACTACTACTAACATAAAATCTGAAATAGTTGCAATAATTTAAAAATGATAAATAAAATACATAATATCAATGAATGTCCAGGATAGCAATACCGAAATTACCCAGTGAAATTGCACAAACACCTGATATAATTTCTCTTAAAATACTGACGGTCATATCTCATGTCAAATACACACACACACACAGGAAAAGCAAAACGAACGATTACTAGAAGAATGCCTCAGCACTCACGTTATATCAAAGATAGTATATTTGTACTTCTTTTTTAGCCCAGTTAGGCCATTAGCTTCTTTTCTTCTCAGTTCGATTCAGCACCTCCTCGTACGATATTCAATCCGTATATGTAATCTTCATTATGCCCCTTTCGCATAACAATTCAATAGCTTCTTTTCTTGTCTGAATTATTTATTGTCCAAGTCTTGTTTCTTACAAGGCTACACAACAGAGGAGACTTCCTAATACCGAAGCTTACATTTGATTCTAGTAAGAGGCCTCGACATCTAAGCTCTTAATATTCATACAGGTGCGTCTCTTTTTTTCACACGCAGCGACGAGGTGCAGTAGTTAGCACACCGGACTCGCACGACGGTCCAACTCCGAGTCCGGCCATCAAGATTTAGGTTTTCCAAGGTTTTCCCAGATCCTCCGGTATGGTTCCTTTGAAAGGATACGGTCGATTTCCTTCTTATACTTGACACATTCCGAGTTTGTGCTCGTCTCTAATGACCTTGATGTCGAAGCGACGTTAAGTCATTCTTCCATCTCTTCTCTCCATAGGTTTCTTGAATCTTTCTACAAGTGGCACCTGTCTTTCCCATAGTCACGTACGCCTCTACGGCTCTGCACGTCTCCTATTGGCTATTTCTGATTTGTCGTTTTGTACTTTCTCCCAACCTCATTTTAGATGTCTGTATTCCCATTTGCCTGTTTCATTTGCTCCATTTTTATATTTTTTCATTAGAATTTTGCGAACACCTATGAACATATAGGCAAATATACTTCTCATTTAGGGAGAGAACTGAAGGAACAAACCTCTTAACTTGATACCAGATTATTAATTCAGTTTCTACTGTAATGGTGTATGAAAATAATTTTGTTCCAAACTTTTCCTACCGTAGCTCACTTTGGTGTACAACTGTGTATACATGCTGAATTTTTTTCAATTTAGATTTTTGCGAACTTATTTTAATAGGAAGAGTTTCGTTAACGTGGCCAATAAAACTGTTAAACTAAACTCCACTTTAAGGAGATTGTTGGAAGCTCGGAATTCTCATCTCAGTGAAGAGATGAGAGCGAACCCTAATTAGCTATTTGAAGGCGGCCTGAGCACCATTTGAAAGACTCTTCGTTGAAAAAGAATCTCCGGGAATGAAAAGAGAACAATAAAGCGTGTCGAAAATAGAGTCTGAGAATGAAGGGAAACTTTGCTTTCTATAGCTCATTAACAGTAGATATTGTTTCCTATTAATTAGAGCGGTTCGCCTGGTACGTGTGGCGTTTCCTGGAGCACATTTGTAAGAAATCAGCGAACAAAAGAATTAAGTTTCCTAACAGAATGGAGGTAAAGTTTGAAAAAATAAAAGTTAATAGACTTAATTAGTAGTACATTTAATTTTGGCAACATAAAATCTTTTCTCACTATGAACATAAAGCATACAGTAATGATTTCAGTATGTTCTTTCATGAAAGATGCAATAACAGACTTGCATCTGTATCATGTTTCTAGATTTAGAATTAAGTATACCTTACTTGATTTGTGAGGTTTCTCTCGCATGACTGATATGAGATATACTTTGAAGTGTTCTGATTAGTTTAAAATTCCTCTCTGTTGCATGGTATATTGACAGCTAGCCAAGTCGTCCTGGTCTGGTGCAGCGAGGAAATAATTACAGCGCCGGCCGCGGTGGTCTAGCGGTTCTAGGCGCGCAGTCCGGAACCGCGCGACTGCTACGGTCGCAGGTTCGAATCCTGCCTTGGGCATGGATGTGTGTGCTGTCCTTAGGTTAGTTAGGTTTAAGTAGTTCTAAGTTCTAGGGGACTGATTACCTAAGCAGTTAAGTCCCATAGTGCTCTGAGCCATTTTTGAAATAATTACAGCTGTACTCGCTGTCAGGACTCCAGGCACAGAAACTCCAAGGCGACAGGAACATCCGTCGAAATATTAAAAAACTGAATCTTCTATCTGGTTTAATATCGCGAGACGTAAGAATATTTACTTACAAACAGTCATTGAGCGGGCATAATAATACAGTGTTACTGCGACTCGGAGAAGTTGAACTGGAAGGCTCTTGACAATAGACGTAAACTATCCCGAAAAAGTCTAGTATCAGAGTTCCAAGAACCGGATTTAAATGATGATTCTAGGAACGTGCCACAACCCCGTACGTCTTACTCACATGGAAGTAGATGTAGATGTACATATTCCAAATTATCAGACAGGAAGTCCTGTTTTATACTCGAGATACAAGCAAAAAATTAATTTCCATTTCAAATTCATTTAAAGACGTTATCGAACAATGACGAACACTTGCAGCTTCTAGAATGCAAGCTCGCTCTGAGTACATTGTCATAAAAATTGTCACCTCGAGTAAGCATCATGCAAATGTAGTGTAACACTGCACTAGCCTTGGTAATGGCATCAATTCGGTAAGAAGAAGAGTCAAAAAGTACACACATGCAGTACCCACCTCAAACCACTCATTGGTGATTAGACCCCGCAGAACTATCGTTTTGCTGGGATGTTGCTTATTGCGTTTCACCCGGTGTTCGAAAAAGTTCCAGTGGACCAATCGAATCTCCACAGAGAATCTGAGTATTCTTCAAACAAGAAACGTATGCATGTAGCCCTGCAAACACGGCTGTCATCATCTTACAAGGCGGTAGTGTCCAGGACATGCTCATCATGAAGATGTAGAAGAAAAGGCGACAACTCGTCACCGTGTTCAAGCATCCTAGTTGAATCAGTCGACAACGTTAATAATAGCATCCAAATCAGAGTTATAGGAAGAGCACGAAAACATCACGAAAAAGCTTCCGGATTGAATTACATCCTCCACACTCTGTGGGTTGAACGCCTCTTTGGCCCGGTGATCCACTCGACTCACTACACCATCTGAAAAGAAGCAAATTCACGTCCCACTGAACCACACTACAGGCCGCCACTCAGCTGCTGTCCAGCTGTTCACATTCTGTGCCGTTTGGCTCACTTCAGACGTGCATCTTTATGTTCCGCTGGAAGCAATAGCTTTTGCGAGGTACGCGAATCCACAAATATCCGTTGCATGCTGTTCCCATTGCAATATTCTTGGGAGATAGCTTGAGGTAGATCTGCATTCACTGATAAGAAACAATTTCTGCCAGGTGTAAAACCGATTTTTATTGAAAGGGGTACACTGTACTCCGTCGTTAATGTCATTGTTCTTAAGCTGTGTTACATCGCCGCGGATGGTAAACCATTCCCTGCAGACACGTTGGACAGTCCGGATCGATACGCCAACAAATTGGACAATTTCTTCACGGTGTTATATGAACAAGTCCAGAAACGACAGGTCCTCCCAGCCACTCTTTCAAGTTCCCATGTCGATCCTTCTTACTGCGCTGATTCCATAGAACTCACTGAAACTTACACATCAGTTACTTCCTAGACGTAAGTCAGCGATGGATCATCATGTGACAACCTGATGCCACTTTGCACCATCTTCACAGCTTCAAAGCGTCCTGTGTTCTCTTTTCAGAGGTGATTTATACGAAGGGCGTTCAATAAGCAATGCAACACCTATTTCTCTGGGCAGTTTCTATTGAAAAAATGAATTTGTTGTGAGACATCTTGAAATAGTCCCGCTTCAGACCCTATAGTTTTATGAAGTTCCGATAGGTTCAGGCGCTATACGGAGCCTTCAAAATGGTGTTTGTAACAGAAGTGCGTTGCAAACAGAGAGCTGTCAATGAGTTTCTTTTGGCGAAAAACCAGAGCATCGCAGACATTCATTCGCGCTTGCAGGAAGTCTACGGAGATCTGGCAGTGGACGACAGCACGGTGAGTCGTTGGTCGAAGCGTCTGTCATCATTGCAACAAGATCAGCCAAACCTGTCCGATCTCCCGTGTGACGGCCGGACTCAGACGGTTGCGACTCCTGCAATGCTGGAACGTACGGACACTCTCATTCGAGGTGATGGACAGACCACGATCAGTTACCTCGTTGCTCAGCTGGACCTCTCTGTTGTTAGAGCTGACTGACTCGTCCACCAGTTGGGGTACTCAAGGATGTCTGCCCGATGGGTTCCTAGCCATCTAACAGAAGACCATAAAGAACAACGAAAGACAATCTGTGCTGAATTACTTGCGCTGATCATAACAATTTTTTGTCGAACATCGTCACGGTTCACTTCGAACAGGAAACAAAACGACAATCAATGGAGTGGCGCCGCACAACCTCTCCTTCGAAGACAAAGTACAGAGTCACACTCCCAGGCGGTAAAGGGATGGCGACGGTCTCCTGGGACTCTAAAGGTGTTATTGTAGTTGATGTCCTCCCACATGGTCCGACGATTTCTCTGAAGTGTATTGTGCTACACTCAGAAAATTGAAGAAGCGTTTTCAGAGTGACTGTCGCCACAAAAATGCAAATAAACTTATAAAGAAATGGTTCAAATGGCTCTAAGCACTATGGGACTTACCATCCGAGGTCATGATTCCCCTAGACTTAGAACTAATTAAATCTAACTAACCCAAAGACATCACACACAACCATGCCCGAGGCAGGATTCGAAACTGCGACCGTAGCAGCAGCGCCGTTCCGGAATGAAGCGCCTAGAACCTCTCGGCAACAGCGGCTGGCATGAACTTCTCATTTTCCATGACAACTTGCTATGTTGTTGCAACGTTTCAGTATTTTTGTGACGCTTTTGCATCTTTGTTATTGATAGTCAGCGGAGGGATGGGGGAAGTGAGTTGCTGTCTCAATATGTTTCTCTGTTACACGCTGTGTATCGGCCATCGCAGCTGTGTGGTGTCACCGCCAGACACCACACTTGCTAGGTGGTAGCCTTTAAATCGGCCGCGGTCCGGTAGTATACGTCGGACCCGCGTGTCACCACTATCAGTGATTGCAGACCGAGCGCCGCCACACGCAGGTCTAGAGAGACTTCCTAGCACTCGCCCCAGTTGTACAACCGACTTTGCTAGCGATGGTTCACTGACAAAATACGTTCTCATTTGCCGAGACGATAGTTAGCATAGCCTTCAGCTACGTCATTTGCTTCGACCTAGCAAGGCGTCATTATCAGTTGCTATTGATATTGTAAAGAGTGTACAGACAAGAGCTACGTTCAACATTAATGGATTAAAGTTAAGTATTCCACCAGCTACATCCTTTTTTCTAGTCTAACTTCCTTGTCCTGTTCCAGACCACACGCCAGCCTGCGTGAGCTAAAACGCGTGCCTTTCGGCTTCCTCTTACTTTAGTGGGTTGGCCCTCTTGCCAATCCACAACAAGCTACTGCCTGGTTTATGCGTTCACGCTGACTGCTCTTCATCTGCGAGAAATGGTGAAATTTGTGCGCCAATATCCAACTGGACGTCTACTGAATGATGGCAGATGGTCTACTCAAATGACTCACCTTCTATGCCCCATGGGACAGATGGACGTTGGCGTGTACGGTCCTACAAAAGTCGTTGGAAGGGTCGAGGGCAGAGTTGGAGCGTTAGGGTCTGCGAAATGTTTTCGTTGCATTCCCTTGGTGATCTCGTCATCCTGGGAGGTACAGTGGACCAAGACAAGCATGCATCTACACCTGGGGACCATCCCTACCTTTACATGCAGTTTGTTTTATTTTTATCTTTTTATTTTATATGTCACGCTCTGCAGGACCAAACTGAGAAGCAAGTCTCCATGGTCACGGAACGAGTCAGTACAGAAAAGTAATAACAGATAAAATGAAACGTTTACACACCCTATGCAGACGACAAGTCGTAAGTTTAAATAAACGTACCACAGGAATTCGCTTAATTTTTCAATTTTTTCAGGAGTACTTGACAGAATAGTAGGTGCGAGCAGCTTGGAAATCGTTAGGGAATTCAGTATTCCGACATCCACAGTGTCGAGAGTGTTCCGAGACTATCAGATTCCAGGCATTACCTCTCATCACAGACAACTTAGTGTCCCACGGCCTTCACTTAACGAACGATATCAGCACTGATGAAATCATCACAGAAATTCGCGTGGGACGTACGACTAACTTATCCGTTAGGACAGTGCGGCAAAATTTGCGTTGAAGGACTATGGCAGCAGACGACTGACGCGAGTACGTTTGCTAACAGCGCGACTTCTTCTACCGGGCCTCTCCTGGGCTCGTGACCACATCGGTTGGACCCTAGACGACTGGAAAACCGTGGCCTGGTCTGGTGAGTCCGATTTCAGTTGGTAAGAGCTGATGTTACTGTTCGGGTGTGGCGCATACTCGACGAATCCGTGGATCCAAGTTGCCAACAAGGCACTATGCAAACAAGTGGTGGCTCCACAATGGTGTGGGCTGTGTTTCGTCTGGGCCAACTGAACAGTTGTTGACTGGAAATGGTTATGTTCGGTTACTTGGAGACCATTTGCAGCCATTCATAGGTTTCATGTTCACAAACAACGATGGAATTTTTATCGATGACAATGCGGCATGCCACCAAGGCAAGGTTGTTCGCGATTGGTTTGAAGAATATTCTGGACAGTTCGAGCGAGTCATCTGACCACTCAGACAGCCCGATGTGATCCCCATAGAACATTTCTGGGACATAATCTAGAGGTCGGTTCGTGCACAAAATCCTGCGCTGGCAACTCTTTCGAAATTATGGATGGCTATTGAGATAGCATGGCTCAATATTTCTGCAGGGGACATCCAGTGACTTGTCGAGTCCACGTCTGACTTGTCGAGTCCACGTCACATCGAGTTGCCGCACTACGCCGGGCAAAATGAAGTCTGACACGGTATTAGGAGATATCCCCTGACTTTTGTCACCTCTGTGTAATTCCAAAAATGGTCACACATTTCGAAAAGATGAAAAGTAGATACAAAACAATCACTAGAAATAAAGACAACAACATTTTTAAGACAGTTGCAGAATAGCTGAATCACTGCCTTATTCGCAGCAGTATCAAGCACTGCGTGTAACTTTCAGAGTACAACAAACTGGTAAATTGTATTTAGTTAAAAACATTTTAATCTTTCCTGTGTCCCTCGATTACTTCTCCTTAATACATTATGAAAACAAACAAAAAATTAAAATAAGCGACTTATTCACGCTGATTTTTTTAATGTGCATCATTCTGTGTGATCTTTATTCGGAAGACTGGTTTGACGTAGTTCACCACTCTAGCAAACTCTGCGTCATTCTCATCATGTGCGTAAATCCATTTCAACCTGCATGCTATAATCGAGGCATGGACGTCCTCCACACGTTCCTCCATTACCAAGCTAACGATTCCTTGGTGCCTTAGGATGTGACCCGTCAACTGATCCTGACAAGTCGTGTCACTAATTTCTTCCCAATTCTATTCAGTACTTCCTCATTAGTTACATAATCCGCCCAACTAACCTTCAGCGTTGTTCTGCAGCACCGCATTTCAGAAACTTGTAATCTCTCCTCTGGAATGTTTATCGTCGACGTTTCAGTTCTACACGGTCCAATCACATTAATGCGACCGGCATCTATGTTCGACGTCAACGTGCAATAATCACTCACAGACAGCAGGCAGCAGCACTAACACTGAAGGCCATATACAGCGTGTTCAGGGGACACAGGAAATGACACAGTCATTGTCGTAATGCGGAAACGGAACGATTTATCTGACGTCCAAACAGACATGACCAAAAAGCATTCTGGGCCAAGGGTGGAAGCATTTGCGAAACGGCTAAGTATGTAAACCGTTTGCCTGCAGTCGTGGTCGAAGGATACCGTGGATGGCGAAATGGAGTTATGCAAAACTGGCACCGAGGCAACTACGATGCACCGTGGGCCAGAGATGATAGGGGTGAACAACGGCTGCGGAGCTGTGTGCGGGCAAGTAGATGTGCAACTGTTGAGCAACTATCCGCCCAGATGAAGCAATGAGCTACCGAAAGAGTCTCTTCAACCACAGTTTAGCGAAAGTAGCTACGTGTTGACTTTCACAGCAGCTGCCTGGTTCATGCACTCATGCTGACTGCTCTTCATCGGCGACGAAGGCAGGAATTTGGGCGCCAATACCCAACTGGGCGTCCACCGAATGACGACAGATGGTCTTCTCAGATGAAGCACGTTCTATGCCCTATGGGACAGATGGCCGCTGGCGTGTGCGGTCCTGCAACAGTTGTCGGAAGGGTCGACGTCAGAATTGGAGCGTTAGGGTCTGGGAAATGTTTTCGTGGCATTCCCTTGGTGATCTCGTCATCCTGGGAGTTACAGTGGACCAAGACAAGTATGTATCCACACCTATGGATCATCTCCATCGTTAGATGCATTTTGCTTTACTTGTATTTTTTTATCATGTTCTGTAGGACCAAATTGAGGAGTAAGTCTCCATGGTCATGGAACGAATCAGTACATGAAACTATAACAGAAGAGTAATAACAGGTGAAATGAAACGTGTATGAATCCCATGCAGACGACAAGCCGTATGATCAAATAAACGTAATCAACTACGTGACATAGAAATTAGCTTAATTTGTTAATTTTTCCAGGAGTCCCTCGACAGAATAGAAGGAGTGAGCCACGCGGAAACTCTTCAGGTTAGACATGAAAGTGCGTGGATGGCTGGTAAGATTTTTGAATTCTTGCCGTAGCATTTTAAAAATGGATACGACAGAAGACTGCACGCCTCTCTGCACAAGAGACAAGGAGGTGTGTTCCAAATGCAGATTGGATTCCTGTCTAGTATTATCTGAGAGAAAATCGTTAACTCTCGGGAATAGGCTGGCATTGTTACCAACAAAAGACATGAAAGAAAATATGTTTTGAGAGGCCAGTCTCAGAATTCGTAGGCTAATGATTAGGGATGGATTGTAGATTCGCAAACTTACACTACATATTATTAGAATCACCCGTTACTGAGCCAAAACCACCCTTTTTGAATCAGAAAAGCTACACCAAAACAAATACCTTACGTCGTACGCGAATGAAAGTAAACAAGGTACACTACTTTTCGTGATGAAGTATCACTTATTTCAGATACTGTTCTAATGGTAAATGATGCAGAATTTAATTTCTGAATAAGATCCTGAAATGGGCTTTCCACTTCAGCTTATTATCTTTTTGAACGCCAAGGAATTTCAAATGTTCAGTCTGACTTATTATATGCGCGTTCTGCGTAATCAGAATGTCAGTTTTGTTTAGTTGTACGTTAGAAACTTTAAAAACTGAGTCTAACTGTGAATTAGCATAAATTTATTTTCTACAAGCCATGAACTTATGTCCTGAAATGAATTGTTTGATACTGTGTCAGTACTGAAAATAACATCCTTCATTACCAAGCAGGTGTCATTAGCAAAGGGGAATATTTTAGAATCACCTGTAACACTTGAATACATATCACATATCTAAATAAGAAGCAGTAGCGACTCCAGCACCTATCCCTGGGGCACTCCACCCCTCCCCCCCTCCCCACCCACTTAACTGCCCCCCACTGGGACAGCACACAGTAGCCATTTTAGTACTGCGGAGAATGACCTTCTGCTCTCTACTCTCAAAGTAAAAGGTTAGTCAGTTATGAGTTACTTCCCTTATTCCATAATGAACCAACTTCTGGAGTAATATTTTGTGGTCAGCACAATCAAAAGCCTTTGTTAAATAAAGCCTAGCGTTCACAACTTTTTATTTAATCCATGCAGAGCCTCACACAGAAAAGATAATATAGCATTTCAATTGTTAAACCACATCTAAAATCAAATTGTACACTTGACAGCAAATTATGTGAACTGAAATGACAATTACCCTTGAATACACAGACTTTTCAATAACTTTAGCAAACACCGATCACATAAAAATAGATTGTGTACACTAAGCCGTTCTCCTTTTTTACAAAGTGGTTTCACTGCTGAGAACCTTAATCGGTCAGAAAACTGAGCATTCCGAAAGGAAAAGTTACAGATTTGGCTATCTACTAGGCCAACATAAGCAGAACTGTACTTCAGTATTCCGCTATATACCCCGCCATATCGCTGAGAGTCCTAAGTCACTAGTCATTTAATTATTGTCTCAGTCTCCCCCCTTGTCGGTATCATGGAGGAGTATTTTACATAAAAGTCTCAGAAAGCTATTTTCTAAGGGAACTAAGCTTCTGCGAGTATTTAGTTCGCCTGCTCTATTGAGAAAGTGATTATAAAATAGTGTACTATTTCTCCTCGGCACGATGCCACCTACCAGCAAGACACTGCAACATTCCACACAGCTCACAGTCTACATACATGTTTCAAAGAGCCCCAGGATGGGGTTACTGAAGATAATTTAAAAAAAACTGTGCCTTCCTATCCTTTTCGTCTTACGTATTTACGATTTCTGTTTTCACTTTCGACTTACCAACGTTGTGCACCTTGGGATTGTTTTTTAATGCTGATCACGTTATAAGGTTGCTGTACCTCGACGCTGCAAAGCATTGGAAAAAAATTTGTATGTTTACCGTACTCCTCTGGCCACCAAGCTCTCGGGATTTAAATCCAATCGAGAATCTGTGGGATCATCTCGATCGGGCGAATCCCGCCATGGATCTTCAGTTGAAATACCTAGCGCAGCTGACCACGGCAGTGGAGTCGGTATGATTCCACTTCCCAGTCGCCATCTTCCGGAACCTCACTGACTCTCTTCGCGCACGTCTCGCAGCGTTCCGCGCAAGAAATGGTTCTTTAGAATTCTGACTGATGCTCACTTTAATGTTACTGGACCGTGTAGGTAAGGCCACAATAAAAGAAAAACGCTTTCAGAAGAGCTATTTGTTTTAGCCCGTAGTTGCAATTTTTATTTTGTCTATTGGCTACCGTTTTCGACACAAAGGACAATCATTAGCCCCCCCCCATCAAAAAGAGTATAAAGTTAAAATAATTCTTTACGAAATATTTATGAACTTGTTTTCTATGCTACGAAACGCATGTTAGTGCACCATTGAAACATACGAAGCCCCTTACCCCTGGTGCGCAGCAGCTATCAAACTCACTTCCAAAGTAGATATCTAATATATTAAAAGACGGTATCAATGCTGTGGTTTAAATAAGTCAACGTTGCTGTCAGAAGGGATAAGAGTAGCCCCCCCCCCCCCCACATGCACAGAGCTTCATTTTGTTCTTAAAAAACAGTCACAATGTTAAAGGTAACTAAAAGTAAAAATACTATAAAATGTGAGATGCAAGAAACTAAAGAATAAAACTAAAAATAAAACGATTAAATTTATGTGAGATGTTTACATATTCTCTTTTTGAGAAAAGCGTTTCTTGTTTCTGCCTGTCTGCAGTGTGCGTCGCCTTTCATTCTGACATTTGTGGTTATTTTGTTATACAAATAGTAAAACTCAACTCAGCTTTATTTCCTAATCCAGTTCCCTCATCAGCATCTGTTTTTCTTCGACTACACTCCATTTACACACATCTTGCTGTAAGGTATCACATAGTGTGTAGGTAAAGGACGTGTGTTTTGTATGTATTGTCACCCTACTACCTGGAGCAGAGTGTGAGGAGAGTGGGTGTGTGTTGCAGATGGAGGCGCTGGTGCGGGAGATGCAGGACGCTGAGACCGGGGTGCCCGTGCGCAGCCAGAAACTCTTCCTCACTTCCATCCCCTCTGCTTTCATGGGTAAGTCGCGCCTCGCAGCATGTTAAGAACGCGTACCAGGGCACCGTCGCAGGCACATCTAGAACGACGAATAAGCGACCTAAACGTTGCTTACGGAATTTATTTCTGACGCATTTTTTAAATGTTTTATCATCTATCTGCGACCCTAACCAAAAATATAAAGTGATATACAGGAGATACAAAGAAGATAAGTGTAAGATGAACAGTCACGCATGACAGATTTCTTTCTACTAACTACTTTTAGAGCTTGTTTGGGTTCGCTTCAGATGCATGCCTTACCTGAAGAAGAGCCTCAATTGGTTCCAAAATACGCTACTGGCCATTAAAATTGCTACACCAAGAAAAAAATGCAGATGATAAACGGGTATTCATTGGACAGATATATTATACTGGAACTGATATGTGATTACATTTTCCCGCAATTTGGGTGCATAGATCCTGAGAAATCAGTACCCAAAACAACCACCTCTGGCCGTAATAACGACCTTGATACGCCTGGGCATTGAGTTAAACAGAGCTTGGATGGCGTGTACAAGTACAGCTGCCCATGCAGCTTCAATACGATACCACAGTTCATCAAGAGTAGTGACTGGCGTATTGTGACGAGCCAGCTGCTCGGCCACCATTGACCAGACGTTTGCAATTGGTGAGAGATCTGGAGAATGTGCAGGCCAGGGCAGTAGTCGAACATTTTCTGTATCCAGAAAGGCCCGTATAGAACCTGCAACATGCGGTCGTGCATTATCCTACTGAAATTTAGGGTTTCGCAGGGATCGAATGAAGGGTAGAGCCACGGGTCGTAACACATCTGAAATGTAACGTCCACTGTTCAGAGTGCCGTCAATGCGAACAAGAGGTGACCGAGACATGTAACCAATGGCACCCCATACCGTCACGGCGGGTGATACGCCAGTATGGCGATCACGAATACATGCTTTCCAATGTTCGTTCTTCGCGATGTCGCAGAAACACAGATGCGACCATCATGATGCTGTAAACAGAACCTGGATTCATCCGAAAAAATGACGTTTTACCATTCGTGCACCCAGGTTCGTCGTTGAGTGCACCATAGCAGGCGCTGCTGACTGTGATGCAGCCTCAAGGGTAACCGCAGCCATGGTGTCCGAGCTGATAGTCCATGGTGCTGCAAACGTCGTCGAACTGTTAGTGCAGATGGTTGTTGTCTTGCAAACGTCCCCATCTGTTGACTCAGGGATCGAGACGAGGCTGCACGATCCGTTACAGGCATGCGGATAAGATGCTTTTCATCTCGACTGCTAGTGATACGAGGCCGTTGGGATTCAGCAAGGCGTTTCGTATTACCCTCCTGAACCTACCGATTCCAAATTGGATCTCGACCAACGCGAGCAGCAATGTCGCTATACGATTAACCGCCATCGCGATGGGCTACAATCCGACCTTTATGAAAATCGCAAACGTGATGATACGCATTTTTCCTCCTTACACCAAGCATCACAACAACGTTTCACCAGGTAACGCCGGTCAACTGCTGTTTGTGTATGAGAAATCGATTGGAAACTTTCCTCATGTCAGCGCGTTGTAGGTGTCGCCACCGGCGCCAACCTTGTTTGAAAGCTCTGAAAAGCTAATCATTTGCATATCACAGCATCTTCTTCCAGACGGTTAAATTTCGCGCCTGTAGCACGTCATCTTCGTGGTGTAGCAATTTTAATGGTCAGTAGTGTAT
Organism: Schistocerca nitens; assembly: GCF_023898315.1. Taxonomy (NCBI): domain Eukaryota; kingdom Metazoa; phylum Arthropoda; class Insecta; order Orthoptera; family Acrididae; genus Schistocerca; species Schistocerca nitens. The sequence goes on along the minus strand of NC_064614.1, from coordinate 1,016,122,500 downwards.
TTAACCTGAGTAAAGACCTATTTTATAAGTGACTGTATGTACATTACATTTAATATACAATCACAGGGTTCTACAGTATCCGTATTGAATAAGATTAATGTTTTCAAACTGACTGTATGCCCAAATTCCGCCTTACCTCAAAACCGTTTAAATAGTACCGCATGTCATTTTGGATCCTGCAAGTCCATCTTCAGGTGCTTCCTTTCTTAGAGCGTTTATATGATTGACTTTTAATATATTATATCTTGATTCTGCTGTTAACAAAACCATTCTTATGTATATTATAATGATATAGCAATAAAATATTTACGTCGCTACACCGATAAGAAAGGCTTCCATCGATCATAATGAGAATCTGACAAAGCATTTCTCACCTGTGTACCAAGTAAATTAGCTCCAGAAAATTAGAAAACTTAATATAACATTAATTTTTTGCTCAGAGCTGTGGTATGAAGAATACTGAGGGATTCGTTTATGTCACGCATATTGCCCATTTGTCTCGCATGTGGGTGGCTACGGATTTAAATACAAGAACAGAAATTTATTCACACAATTGCAAGCAGACAGAAAATTTGCTGAATCTACATCCACACCTTTTATCAGCAACTTCGCAGGTGCACTTCTGCTAAATAATTCATTACTTCGGATAAATGGTGGGAATGCTAAATAGATACATTCGGGCACCAAGTCTCTGAAATGAAAAGGAATACATGTAGCCTAACGTGTAACAGTAATTTCTCCTTAAGTTTACAGCTTTAAATACACTCCTGGAAATTGAAATAAGAACACCGTGAATTCATTGTCCCAGGAAGGGGAAACTTTATTGACACATTCCTGGGGTCAGATACATCACATGATCACACTGACAGAACCACAGGCACATAGACACAGGCAACAGAGCATGCACAATGTCGGCACTAGTACAGTGTATATCCACCTTTCGCAGCAATGCAGGCTGCTATTCTCCCATGGAGACGATCGTAGAGATGCTGGATGTAGTCCTGTGGAACGGCTTGCCATGCCATTTCCACCTGGCGCCTCAGTTGGACCAGCGTTCGTGCTGGACGTGCAGACCGCGTGAGACGACGCTTCATCCAGTCCCAAACATGCTTAATGGGGGACAGATCCGGAGATCTTGCTGGCCAGGGTAGTTGACTTACACCTTCTAGAGCACGTTGGGTGGCACGGGATACATGCGGACGTGCATTGTCCTGTTGGAACAGCAAGTTCCCTTGCCGGTCTAGGAATGTTAGAACGATGGGTTCGATGACGGTTTGGATGTACCGTGCACTATTCAGTGTCCCCTCGACGATCACCAGTGGTGTACGGCCAGTGTAGGAGATCGCTCCCCACACCATGATGCCGGGTGTTGGCCCTGTGTGCCTCGGTCGTATGCAGTCCTGATTGTGGCGCTCACCTGCACGACGCCAAACACGCATACGACCATCATTGGCACCAAGGCAGAAGCGACTCTCATCGCTGAAGACAACACGTCTCCATTCGTCCCTCCATTCACGCCTGTCGCGACACCACTGGAGGCGGGCTGCACGATGTTGGGGCGTGAGCGGAAGACGGCCTAACGGTGTGCGGGACCGTAGCCCAGCTTCATGGAGACGGTTGCGAATGGTCCTCGCCGATACCCCAGAAGCAACAGTGTCCCTAATTTGCTGGGAAGTGGCGGTGCGGTCGCCTACGGCACTGCGTAGGATCCTACGGTCTTGGCGTGCATCCGTGCGTCGCTGCGGTCCGGTCCCAGGTCGACGGGCACGTGCACCTTCCGCCGACCACTGGCGACAACATCGATGTACTGTGGAGACCTCACGCCCCACGTGTTGAGCAATTCGGCGGTACGTCCACCCGGCCTCCCGCATGCCCACTATACGCCCTCGCTCAAAGTCCGTCAACTGCACATACGGTTCACGTCCACGCTGTCGCGGCATGCTACCAGTGTTAAAGACTGCGATGGAGCTCCGTATGCCACGGCAAACTGGCTGACACTGACGGCGGCGGTGCACAAATGCTGCGCAGCTAGCGCCATTCGACGGCCAACACCGCGGTTCCTGGTGTGTCCGCTGTGCCGTGCGTGTGATCATTGCTTGTACAGCCCTCTCGCAGTGTCCGGAGCAAGTATGGTGGGTCTGACACACCGGTGTCAATGTGTTCTTTTTTCCATTTCCAGGAGTGTATATGAGGTGTGTTTTTATTCGCTTACAGCATTGTTATCCTGTTCAGAAAAGTCAGCATTAAATATTATACTCCTACTCCATAGATTTTTACAAACACAAAACGCTTACGGAACTCCATCTTTGGGATAGCTTCCAGCCCTGTTCGCGTTTCATTTTTATCTCATCAGTGCTTGTAAAAAGACGGCCCTCAAGCTTCAAAATGGCTCTGGGCACTATGGGACTTAACTTCTGAGGTGATCAGTCCCATAGAACGTAGAACTACTTAAACCTAACCAACCTAAGGACATCATGCACATAAATGCCCGAGGCAGGATTCGAACCTGCGGCCGTAGCGGTCACGCGGTTTCAGACTTTAGCGCCTAGAACCGCTTGGCCACCATGGCCTGCGGCCCTCTAAGGTCTTCCCTATTTTTAGGAATCGAAAAAAGGCCCATGAAGCATCATAACAGTACAATTTTTTGCATAAAATGCTCGAACAAACAACGAGATGTCCATTATTTGGGTGCCAAAGGCATGACTTGTTTCAGTACTGACTGACACGTTTCCTAAAAATTATTTTTTGCGTGTGCTTGTGGAAAGGAACTTCGAGTTGATATTTTGAATGAGGACCTCAGTCTAGCAGCACACAAGAGTCAGTAAAACAACTTGTTAATTTGCAGCTGCCTTTCTCTTCAGCCACCTGGGCTTCCACATCGTCTCCACAACCTGCTCGCACCATCCTAACTCACAGACGCCCTAGCCTGCATCAGGGGACCTTCAATAAAATATTTCTTCGGTACATCTGGCTTCAGTCCTGATATCATCAGGTATCTAAGAGCCATTTAAAGTAGCTTACATACCAAGTAACCCTTGGCAATACCAGTGGCTGACGTCTCGCCAGCCGCTGATGCTTTGAGAGGTACATATCCTGTCATTTACAAGCCACAAATCAAGAGAGAACGGACAGTCCAAACAAACATATAAACATACGTTTCTATAAGTAGCTGTTTCGTCTTACAAGTGATTTCTGTGGCAGCTCTCTAAATCTATAAGGTTGTCCTTACCTGGCTCGTCGTAATCGCCAGTTACCTCTTGGGAAGTATTTCTGCACTCTGGTGTCCTTCTTCAAACCACTAAGCCTCGCTAACGATTTGAGAGAAATTGCATCAAAATTAGCATTTCCCAATATTAATCTTGTACAGAGGGACTACCAACAATAGTAGCTGGAGAGACATCGTATTAAAATTAGCACGGCCAAAAATTACTCTTCGGACTATCAATGAAAGCCTGTCTCTTTGTGACATACTGCATGTAGGATGAAACCTTGTGGTCCCTCTGTGTTCATTCGGAAAGGGCTGTGCGAAGTCTGATAAAGCAGCGTATCATTATCCGTGAGGAGACTCTTGCGTGCTTCAGAAACTTCTGCGTCATACAACTTTGCTAACAAGTCATAGAAATTCGCGTAACGAGCTACAGTTTGCTGGAAAGGAAACATTTCGTTTCTCCTCCACCTTTCCACTTTATAATGAACTCGCTTTTGGGATTTTTCTTTGTATCTTCTCGTCCATACCCAAAGTCAAGTTATCCAAATGAGATTCACATATCCAAATGGAAATGAAGTTGTATAGCTTGTTTCATACCGTATTTTCCCATTTATACTGCAGACATTTATAAAAGCGGATGTAGCTTATTTGTTATAATAATTCGAAAGCTTGTTCATCACTGCAGAACAGGTTTTGAGTATGAGGTAATTAAATTTGCTCCTCTCTATACTGATGACTCCTATTCTCATTATAATATTATCCTGTTAATGAATACTTTGCAGATATGATAAAAGCAGTAATCACTAACTTTCTTTTCCGCAATGAGGATGGAACTACTTATGACAACATTTTATCTGTAATAGCTTCCACAGACATCACTGCATCTCTGAATGATAACATTCTGCTGCAGTGGCTAGCACTGGATAAATTCTGAATGTTTTACTGCTACGTGACCGAAACTGTATAGCAATTAAAGCAAAATAACGGATATTTTAATCCCTCAAATTACACCATTTTATAACGTTTTAATCAATACATTGTTAAGAGATTTCTTTAATAGATCTGTTTCGCTCCGTTGGCGCAGAGAATAGCCAGTAGTAGCTTTACACCTCTTCATCTTCATGTATTTTCTTTCAGACCGAATAATTTCAATCACATATCGAAGCATCTATACTGTAGTATCAGAAAAGGTTTTAAAGGGGCGTAAGTAATCGATATGTAACCATCTAAAACACACGTTAAAAAATGGAATGAATTTATCCTCGAAATGCGTAGTTACGAATTTAATCCATGCAATAAAACGAAATGCATTCGTTCGGAAACGATAACATGTAGATGTCACGACTCTTAGGTACCACGGAGACGTGCTTTCAATAATCCGACACACAATACTTCCACCATCTATATTAAAGTTGAATATCACGGTAATATGTGATTGGACGGGGTGGGAGTGGGCGTGAAAGGTGGCGAGGCAGGAAGAGGTAGGGTGGGGAGAGAGATGAAGAGGGGACACTTGTGGCTCCCTTTTAGGATGTGGAGTGTCATTAACTAAGTAATTAATTGTTTCATGGGACATGACGTTTCGAAATTGACCAATTCATTTATGTTAAAACTGACAGTTTTAGAGTTTTGGCACCCTCTTAGAAAATTTAGTGCGGACGTTCATACAAGTTGAAATGTGTGTTTTTATTTACTCATAGATACTGAACCGTAAATGATGTTAGGATCAGGTTCATTTAATCACAATTACTCGAATCGCATATCAAATACCAAGACCATGACACATTTGTCTTGTTTGTTGTTTGAATATGAGAATTCAGTCGAAAAATTCTCTTTTAATATTTTAATAACAGCTAAACAGCTAAATATGACGTGGTATTCCTATAGACACATTTTTAGTTCTTTTATAGATACTTTAATATTCTTGTCGATGTAAGGTAAATACCCGTTAAAAGACACACAACAAATTTGAAAAATATAGTATCTGTAGATTTCGTGCAACGGCCTATACAACAAAACAGTCCTCAACAAAAGTGATAAATTTTTGGTACACATTGTTTAAATTATTGGACATTTGCAAGGATACGGGCACGTATTAAGTTGCTGTGGGAATAAAACCCCACTCGTACATCCTGATACATGTTTTTCCATGGTGTTGCCGAATGACTTCAGGCGAATACGCAGTGGTTCCTTAAAAAATACGGCGATCAATTTCCAGTCCTAGTATTCTTTAATCCGAAATTCTGCTGCCTTTCCAATTACTTTGACGTTGATGGGATGTGAAACCAGAATCTTTATTTTCTGAACTGTGAATTTAGAGATAGGCAAATAAAGATTATTCATTCAAAACCTAGTTAATTGCGGAACGTCAAATATCTTACTCTATCCGAAACATCTTATGCTCTCTTGTACAAACCTATCTAACTGCACAGGGAAGATCGCAACCCTCCTTAGCTTGCTTTTGTTGAGGTACGACGTAGGACATGAACTTAATCTTTTATTTGAGTTTCAACGTTAACTGTAAGCAAAACAATGCAATAGAAGGAAAGTAAACAGAGCTACTTTCTTCTATATATACGTTTGAACTCCGAAGGCCGCAACGTGACACACGGTGTTGCAGAATCGCTTCTCCCCCCCCCCCCCCCCCCCAAATTATTCGAATCGACAATTGATTGAACAAAGACTGGACGTATTTCCCTGCGCGCCAGAGTTTGTCCAACCACACATAAGCAGTAATTCAATAATGATTCTTGGAAGAAGTACTCCGCTTTTCAACCGTTATCGGACAGCGGTTCCTTAAATTTCAGGAGTAAGGACAACCACAATGACGAAGATCGTTTTCGTAGCGTCGCCAATTAGAGTTTGTTGAGAAGCTCTGTGACTAACACAACAGCTTTTACTTGGACCTATCCTTTCGAAAATTTAGCTTTGCAAATGTCCAAGATCGATAAAATGAAACACTGCAGAAGTGGTCGAACAACGATTTCGTAAGCAAATTTCTTTGTGAATATATTAGCCTTACTTAGGATTACAATATAAGTAAATCGCTCCTTCAAAATTTCCTATACCACCATCACTTTCCAGCAGTTTGAGTAGCCTAAATCTAACATAAAATACGTCTTTCACTTGCCTACGTGCAAGGAAGAACTTTTTACGAGTGAGTTCTCACACGGTGAACTACTACTGTGTGTTTCTTTAACGAAAATTTATATATCGGTTAGTTACCACAGACTTCAGATGCCCCCTAGAAAGTAATTATTTTAAAAAACGTTGGTGAACTTGCCCGCATCTCGTGGTCGTACGGTAGCGTTCTCGCTTCCCACGCCCGGGTTCCCGGGTTCGATTCCCGGCGGGGTCAGGGATTTTCTCTGCCTCGTGATGGCTGGGTGTTGTGTGCTGTCCTTAGGTTAGTTAGGTTTAGGTAGTTCTAAGTTCTAGGGAACTTATGACCACAGCAGTTGAGTCCCATAGTGCTCAGAGCCATTCGTTGGTGAACTTCAAAACGATCTCTAGTAGTATTTCATTTCGAGCTCTTTCTTCGTCGTTTTTAAATATATTAGTTACCGTAGATAGAAATAAAATTTGACAAGAAACGCAAACTCTAGGGAAGCTATGCACTCTAGCGATGTACTTGAGGAAACAAATGTTCACATGGCCATTACGGATACACTCGCCTCTGCTCGTGCTGACTAGCTTCCTGATACCGCTCGAGTACTAATTCATACACTTACGTAGGGTGATTAGTTGTTAAGTTTGCTCCATAGTGCAATTAAATGTTAATTATATATACCACATATTTCTGAAGAAGAAGCTCACAGCAATATCGAAGCGTAGGTCAAGTTTAAATAAATAAACTTCCGGCAAGTGATTGGCTATTTACTTTATTAATTAAAGCTTACTCCCCGTTGCTCTTGAGAGCCATGTTCAAGATTCTAATATATCTGACACTGAAGATCATTTAACAAACCATAAAAATACTTATTTTGCAATATATTGAAAGTGATAACGTAACAACGGAACTACGTAGTCAGTCACTACACGCTCCGAACTTCATTTTAAATATTTTTTATGGAGTGCATTCAGTTTTTTTGCAGCCCTGTATCGCTTTAATTTGCGGATTACGCTGTGCACAGCAATTACTTGGGTCACATTTCAACAACATCATATTACGTTATTCAATCTCACTTTCCTTAGTGCTTGTATCAAGAATTTCGCCAAACAAATTCTACTGTCTATCAGCTTTGACGTTATTTGCAAGTAATTCACTCTTACAGCAAAAAAGTGAATTTGCGTCAATATATCACTTAATTTCAGACGCTTAGTCGAAAGTCTGTCCAAATATCAATCTAGGACGCCACCTTCTCAGACCAAATTCCCATGCATGCCTCAGCCCGCTTGGTATTCACCCTAAACTCGAACAACATTGCAGAGGCTTTCCAACTATATTGGAATAGTACGCTTGGGAGTCTCAAGTCTTAAAAATGTTTGAGACTTGAAAAGGAATCTGGAACCACAGAGTTTGTTCGATGCTGAGGTGCCATTACAGTACAGTTGAAGAGCCTCTACAATGTTGTTCGAGTTTAGGGTAGATATCAAGCGGGAAGAGGCGTTAATGGGAATTTGGATTGAGGACGGAGGGGTGCTTGAGTATTCCGTGCAGTTGCCCAATGCCAGTGTGCCAGTGTGGCGTAGTGATAAGCGCGTCTGCCTTGCGAACAAGAGACCCAAGTTCGGTAAAAATTTTGATTCGTCGTTTCAGTATGCATATATACACATATATCAAAAATGTTTTGCGTCACCTCGGTTCTGATAGTTCCGGAACCTGTACAGAAAATTGGAATATCAACATAAACATCATTTCCACCCTTTTTATTGCTAATGAAAACCATCCACTGTATGCTGTAGCACCATACAGCGAGTCCTTCAGAGGTGGTGGTCCAGATTGCTGTACACGCCGGTACCTCTAATACCCAGTACCACGCCCTATTGCATTGACGCATGCCTGTATTCGTCGTGGCATACTATCCAATAGTTCATCAAGGAACTGTTGGTCCAGATTGTTCCACTCCTCAACGGCGATTCGGCTTAGATCACTCAGAGTGGTTGGTGGGTCACGCCGTCCATAAACAGCCCTTTTCAGTCTATCCCAGGCATGTTCGATAGGGTTAATGTCTGGAGAACATGCTGGCCACTCTAGTCGAGCGATGTCGTTATCCTGAAGGAAGTCATTCACCAGATGTGCATGATAGGGGGCGCGAATTGTCATCCATGAAGACGAATGTCTCGCCAATATGCTGCCGATATGGTTGCACTATCTGTCATAGGATGGCATTCACGTATCGTACAGTCGTTACGGCACCTTCCACGACCACCAGCGGCGTACGTCGGCCCCATATAATGCCACCCAAGAACAGCAGGGAACATCCACCTCCCTGCACTCGCTATTAGTGTGTCTAAGGCGTTCAGCCTGACTGGGTTGCCTCAAAACACATCTCCGATGATTGTCTGGCTGAAGGCATATGCGACACTCATCAGTGAAGAGAACGTGATGCCGATCCTGAGCGGTCCATTCGGCATGTTGTTGGGTCCACCTCCACCGCGCTGCATGGTGTCCTGGTTGCAAAGATGGACCTCGCCATGGACGTCGGGAGTGAAGTTGTGCGTCTTGCAACCTATTGCGCACAGTTGGAGTCGTAACACGACGTCCTGTGGCTGCATCAAAAGCACTATTCAACGTGGTGGCGTTGCTGTCAGGTGTCAGGGTTCTTCCGAGCCCTAATCCGTTGGTGGCGGTCATCCATTGCAGTAGTAACCCTTGAGCGGCCTGAGCGACGTATGTCATCGACAATTCCTGTCTCTCTGTATCTCCTCCATGTCCGACCAACATCGTTTTGGTTCACTACTAGACGCCTGCACACTTTCCTTGTTGAGAGCACTTCCTTGCGCAAAGTGACAATGCGTACGCGATCGAACTGCGGTATTGACCATCTACGCATGGTTGAACTACAGACAACATGAGCCGTTTACCTCCTTCCTGGTGGAGTGACTGGAACTGATCGGCTGTCGGACCCCCTCCGTCTAATAGGCGCTGCTCATGCATAGTTTTACATCTGTGGGCGGGTTTAGTGACATCTCTGAACAGTCAAAGGGACTTTGTCTGTGATACAATATCCACAGTAAACGCTATCTTCAGGAGTTTTGGGAACCGGGGTGATGCAAAACGTTTTTTGATCTGTATACATAAAAAAACTAAATCATTTGGTAGTTACAGCCCTGTGTCATCGCTGCCAGATCTTGTATGTGATTACTACGTAAATAACAATGCGGTTAACATTCACTGAATTTTCCGTGGTGCTTGACAGAACATAACAATATTAAACAGGAAACACTCCTAAATGTTGTGCAAAGTTAAATTCATTTGGCTTTCGGCTTCTTAGGCCATCTTGAGGTTACAATTAAGTGCCTATACTCTGCAAGCCGCCTTACGGTCTGTGGCAGAGGATGCTACGTGTACCAATGTCATTCCCCCCTTTCTCTGTTCCAGTCGCGTATGGTCCGAGAGAAACCCTCCAGTTTTATCTTCACAGTCTTTTCGCGGAAAATACGTAGGAGGAAGCAGGAATCAATGTATTGGTTGACTCTTCTAGGAACGTACGGTCACGGACGTTAACAGTAGACCGTACCGTGATGCAAGTCTTTTTGCAGCGCCTGCCACTGGAGTTGACGGAGCATTTCCGTGACTCTTTCGCGCTTACTAACTGAACCTCTAACGATACGTGCTGCACTTCTTTGGATATTCTCTGTTTGCTCTGTCAGTTCTATCTAATACGGATCCGAGACTGACGAGCAGTATTCAAGTAGTGGTCGAACGAGTGTTTTGTAAGCTACCTCCTTGTTGATAGACTACGTTTTCTGGGGATTCATACAATGAACCTGGCGTTTGACTTACCGGTGGTTAATTTTATGTGCTCGTTCCAGTTCAAATCGATCCTTACGCATACTCTTCGCATATTGTGAAAGTAACTGGAACCAGTTACTGATTGTACTGTAGTTGTGTAGTTAGTCATTAAATTGTCTTTCTGTCTATGTATTCGCAATAGGTATGATTTGTTCATTTTGAGGGTCAATTGCCACTCCCTGCACCGAGCTTCGTCTGCAAGTGTTCCTGCATTAAGCCACAGTTTGATTTAGTCTTGTGACTTCTCTACAGACAAAAGCATCTTCCGCGAAAAGTCTCATGAAACTTTCGACGTTATCTGCTAGGTCATTCATACATATCGTGAAAAGTATCGGTCCTACAACAGAGATGAAGATGTAGTAGGAAAATTTGGATTAGGAATAAGAAATGAGAGAGGTGAACGACTAATTAGTTTCTGTAAAGAAAATGCATTAGCAGTGAATAACACATAATTTGAACACCACAAAAGAAGACGTTACACATGGATATCAAATGTGAATAGGGAAAGTATCAGTTGGACTACATCCTGATACAAAAAAGGTTTAGGAACAGTTTGAAGAATGCTAAAGCTTATCCAAAAGCGGATATAAATTCAGACCACAACCTAGTAATGGGAGAAATACAAGTGAAGTTGAAAAAAGTCTGTAGAGGTAAAGCAAAGGAAAGACTAAACATAGAAAGACTCAAAGAGGTAGGAAAGGCATCAAATTTGGAGAACAGATTTATGGAAAAATGGCAAAGAGGTAGTGTTGATGAAAGTGTTAATGACAAATGGGTAAAAATGAGGGAAGGACTCGTGGACTCTGCCAAAGAAGTACTAGGAATTAAAGTATCCCCAAGCACCAGGAAAGAATGGATAACAGAAAACACGTTGAAAAAGACGAAAGAGAGGAGAAAGTGGAAAAGTGTAGAAACTGAAGAAGGCAAAAAGAGGTACAGGAAACTGAATAATGAATTAAGAAGAGAAAGTGAAGAAGCAAGAGAAAAATGGATGAAACAGAAATGCGACGAAATAGAGAAAATGGAAAAAGAGGGAAAGTATGAAATGATGTATAGACTGGCTAGTGAGTTTTTGAACGTAAAAGAAAGAGGAATAACATGGAAATAGAAAAAGCGGATGGTACTCTAGCAGAATAACCACAGGAGGTTTTGAACAGATGGCAAGAATATATTGAATGTCTGTATAAGGGAGATGAAATGCAAAGCGAAATTAAGGTTGAAGAGGAGCAATATGTGCCGGAAGATGGAAAGGGATTTACCATCTTGGAAGCAGAAGTACAAAAGGCGCTGAAGGAGATGAAGAATAGGAAGGCATGTGGAATTGGTGATTTTCCAGCAGAACTGTTGAAGTGTCTGGGAAACAAGGCAAGAAAAGAAATAGTCTACCTCTGTAAAGAGATATATGACAAAGGGGAATGGTCAAAGTACTTCTTTGCAACAGTTATGGTACCAATCGAGAAAAAGAGAAACACTAAAAAATGTGAAGAGCACCGGACCATCAGTCTAATTACTCATGCAGCTAAAGTCTTGTTGAGAGTGTTGAATAGAAGGCTATATGGCAAGCTGGATAGAGGGATTGCAGAGGAGCAGTTCGGATTGAGAAGAGGAAAAGGAACAAGAGATGCTATTGGCCTGTTAAGAACTATAGGGGAAAGATCTTTCGAAAAAGGTAGAGAAATCTTTGCTGTTTTTATAGATTTAGAAAAGGCTTTTGACAGAGTTCAGTGCAAAAAGCTGATGGATATTTCGAATAGGAAAGGAGTAGATTGGAAAGAGAGACGACTGATACAGAATCTACATTTACACCAGAAAGTAAGGATAAGGACTGGAAATGAAATGTCAGAAGGAAACAGCATTGGACGAGGTGTTAGACAAGGTTGTTGCCTTTCCCCGCTGTTGTTTAACGTATACCTTGAAGAGATTGTTGCGAAAAGCTTAGATGGGAAAAGAGGAATATGTATTGGTGGAAAGAGAATAGAATGTATAATATTTGCTGATGACATGGTATTAGTGGCAGAAAGTGGGCGGACAGTGAATAACATGCTGAAAGATCTGAATGAAGCTTTTGTGGAATATTAAAATAGGACAGTCTACCATTAGCCAAGTAAGTGCATTTAAATATCTTGGAAGCACAATAATTGAAGACTTGACATGTCACCAGGAGGTGAAAACTCGAATTGCCATAGCGAAGGAGGCATTCAACAGAAAGAGGAGACTTTATGTGGCAAATTAGATAAAGGACTAAGGAAAGGCTTGGCAAATGTTTTGTCTAGAGTGTGGCACTATTTGGGGCAGAAACACGGACGCTGAGACGAGAGGATGATAAAAGGCTAGAAGCATTTGAGATGTGGATGTGGAGGAGAATGGAGAGAATAAACTGGATGGAAAGAGTGAGTAATGAAAGAGTAATGGAAAGAGTTGGTGAGAGAAGATGTCTGCTGAAGGTTTTAAGAGAAAGGAAAAAGAACTGGTTGGGTCATTCATTCAGAAGGGAGTGCTTGCTAGGAAATGCTTTGGAAGGATTGGTTTGTGGGAGAAGATTGAGAGGAAGAAGGAGATAAAAGCTGATAGACGACATAGAGGGAAGGGGAAATTATACAGGCGAGAAGAGGATGGCAGAAGACCGGACAGCCTGGAGAACTACCATGTTAAAATCTGCCTTTTGGCAGAGCACTGATGATGATGATGATGATGATGATGACTACAACACTCCCTTGGAGCGCACCCGAATTTACATTTAGCTCTGTCCGTTCAGGATGACATGCTCTATTCTGTTTCCTGAAAACTCTTCAATCCAATCAAACGTTTGGTCTGATATTCAGTAGGCTCGTATTTACTTCATTACGCGGCAGTGCGAAACTGTATCGAACACCTTCCGGAAGTCAAGGAACATGGCATCTCCCCGGGCGTCTGTATCTGCTGCTTATTGGGTCTCGTGAATGAACAGTGCGAGCAGTGCTCCACACGATCGTTGTTTTCGGAATCCATGTTGATTCCTACAGTAGAGATGTTCGGTCTCCAGAAATGGCACAATACCCGACTGTAAAACATGTTCCAAAATTCTACAACAGGCCGATGTCAGACATATAGGCCTATAGTTCTGTGCGTCTGTTCGACGACCACTCTTTCAAACTGGAGTGACTTGTGCTTTTTTCCAATCATTAGGAACGCTTCACTCCTCTCGAGACCTACGGTACACTGCTGCTAGAAGAGGAGCAGACTCTCCGTATAATCGGTGTCCCGTCAGGTCCAATGCCCTTTCCCCTGTTGAGAGATTTCATTTACTTTTCTATCCCACGGTCACTTATTTCGATATCTATTATTTTGTCGTTCGTACTACGAGCTGAAGCACGAACTACGATGCGATATTCCCCTGTGAACCAGTTTTGGAAAAGGACTGTTACTATTTCGGCCTTTTCTGTGTCATCCTCTTCTTAAATACCGTTATGGTCACACAGTGTCTGGACAGATGGCTTCGATCCGTTTACCGATTGAACATAAGACCAAAACTTCTTAGCATTTTCTGTCAAATTGGTAGGTATAATTTCACTTTCAGATTCGTTGAACGCTTCACGCATACCCTCCTTACGCTAAATTTGAATTCGTTTAGTTTCTGTTTATCTACGAGGCTTTGGCTACGTTTAAATTTGCAAAGCCGTTCTCTTTGCTTTCATGGCAGCTTTCTAACACGGTTATCAAGCAACAGTGGATCTTTTCCATCCCACACAATTTTTATAGGCACATACCTGTCTAAAGTGTATTCTACCACGCTCTTGAACTTTGTCCGTCGATGCTCATCATTGTCAATGCTGGAGAAGAAATTTTCAAGTTGAAATGTCGGGTAGTCAGAAATCTGTCTTTTGTTTTCTCATCAGAAAGATCCGTTATCTTTATTTGTATTCCTATTTACATCCGTATTCAGTGATGCTGTAACTGCCTCTGATCACTGATTCCCTGTTCTAAGCCGAGTCGAATCACCGGCGGGTGTACGATGTTACACTACGTGATCAAAAGTATCCGGACACCCCCGAAAACATACTTTTTTCATATTAGGTGCATTGTGCTGCCACCTACTGTCAGGTATTCCATATCAGCGACCTCAGTAGTCATTATACATCGTGAGAGAGCAGAATGGAGCGCTCCGCGGAACACATGGACATCGAACGTGGTCAGGTGATTGGATGTCACTTGTGTCATACGTCTGTGAGATTTCCACACTCTTGAACATCCTTAGGTCCACTGTTTTCGATATAATAGTGAAGTGGAAACGTGAAGGGACACGTACAGCACAAAAGCATACAGGCCGACTTCGTCTGTTGACTGACAGAGACGGTAGACAGTTGAAGAGAGTCGTAATGTGTAATAGGCAGTCATCTATCCAAACCATCACACAAGAGTTCCAAACTGGATCAGGATCCATTGCAAGTACTATGACAGGCGGGATGTGAGAAAATTTGGATTTCATGGTCGGGCGGCTGCTCATAAGCAACACATCACGCCGGTAAATGCCAAACGACACCTCGCTTGGTCTAAGGAGCGTAAAGATTGGACGATTGAACAGCGAATAAACATTGTGTGGAGTGAAGAATCACGGTACACAATGTGGCGATCTGATATCAGAGTGGGTATGGAGATTGCCCTGTGAACGTCATCTGCCAGCGTGTGTAGTGCCAACAGTAAAATTCAGACGCGGTGGTGTTATGCTGTGGTCGTGTTTTTCATGGAGGGGGCTTCCATACCTTGTTGTTTTGCTTGGCACTTTTCACAGAACTGGCCTATATTGATGTTTTAAGCACCTTTTTGCTTCCCACTGTGGAAGAGCAAATCGGGGATGGCGATTTCATCTTTCAACACGATCGAGCGCCTGCTTATAATGGATGGCCTGTGGCGGAGTGGTTACACGACAATAACATCCCTGTAATGGACTGGCCTGCACAGATTCCTGACCTGAATCTTACAGAGTACCTTTGGGATGTTCTAGAACGCCAGGCCTCACCGACCGACATCGATACCTCTCCTCAATGCAGCACTCCGTCAAAAATGGGCTGCCATTCCCCAAGAAACCTTCCAGCACCTGATTGAACGTATGCCTGCGAGAGTCATCACAGCTAAGGGTGGGCCAACACCATACTGAATTCCAGCATTACCGGTGGAGGGCACGCCGGTCGCTGTGGCCGAGCGGTTCCAGGCTGTTCAGTCTGTAACTGCGCGACCTCTATGGTCGCAGGTTCGAATCCTGCCTCGGGCATGGATGTGTGTGATGTCCTTAGGTTAGTTAGGTTTAAGTAGGTCTAAGTTCTAGGGAACTGATGACCTCAGATGTTAAGTCCCATAATGCTCAGAGCCATTTGAACCATTTGATAGAGGGCGCCACGAGCTTGAAAGTTATTTTCAGCCAGGTGTCCGGATATTTTGATCACATAGTGTATCTTCAAGAGTCGGTACTCTGATGAACTGCCTAAGATTAATGTTGCGAATTTCTCATCAGTTGTTAAATGTGCCTACCCGCTAAATTTGTAGTTTTCTTTTTTAGTTAAATTAACTATTTCCGTGTGGCAGAACATATAACGCTTTCCTATGTGAACACTCTACATGTCATCATCTTTGAATCTTTTGTACCTTCTGTATAAATAATATCTGTGTAGCCCGCAAGGCGTTTTCGTCTGTGTTTGCGGCATTTAGTTGTCACGTTAAGATGGCCTAACAATCCAAAAACCGATTCGTGACCAGATAAATATAATATTGCAGAAGATAAAGAAGTGTTTTCTATTTAATATTGATAATGCACTTGATAACAGCGCGACTCGTACATTCTTTCACATTATTTTCTCTGATTAAAGTGCCTGTTTTTCTGTGGAGAAATGTGTTTACTGCCGCAAACCATAACTGGGTCACAGCAAGTGTGGGCTACACAGCCAGCAAACGTAATATACGCGTTTATCCGCTTCCATCAATTACTGACACTCGAGCGTCGTAATTTGTTCAGCACATCACATTCGACTTTTCAAAGCATTTCAGGCAAATTGCGTTTTTCCTGTTTTCAGCTGTCAATGTACCACGTCAATAGCGTAAAAACATCCGCAAACCTCTGAGGATCAACTGCTGCCAACATATGTGCTAAACAAGTCATTTTGTCATAACTTACAACGTAGTATTTTCGCTTGATTTATTGTTAGCCTTCATCCCTTATTCGACAAGCGAGTGTTCGTTTATATGTGAACTCCGACATTGACAATTAATAACAATATACTATGTTTTTAATGTAATGAGTTGGGTTTAATGTTTTTAAGTATGAATACCATACACATATTCTGTTTCCAGTAGTGTCTGCAATACTTCACATGCATATATCTGGTGCATGTGACAGAATTTTGGTGGACACAAGTCTTAACACGCATCACTGAGCATAATCTCCGTTGCTTCAGTATTGAGCCACCCCTAGCAAATATGTGAATTATAATAATACTTGGATTTTTATGTATTACAAGAACGCTTCAACATTATGTCTCCTTAGCAATAATTTTTAATTTGAAGCACACGAAATATTAAACGTGGTGAAATATGTTGAGCGGCGGAGCTCTTCCAAGTACTTTGTATAATTTTTACCATCTCCGCATGAATGGAAGAAATGTGTTTTGGAAATACGTTTGCAGTTGATTATAGATCAACAGCTCCGCAACGACACTTCTTAAATGTCTGCAACGGCATGTTCTTTATACGAGACCGAACAAAAACATTTTGCTAAGAGAGGCTGTGACGTCATAATTTAGACTAATTTTTGTTGTGAAAACCGCCGGTGAAGTGTGCAGTACTGTGGATATGCAGCTTCATCAAGTGACTTGTCGTACCTTCCCGATCTGGTAATTTTTTCCAGCTGTTTCACTATCTACGCCAGTCGTAGTCAGTGTGGTGCCTACTGCCACGTAGTGAGCGATCCAGATTTCTTGGTGGGCGATAGCTTCTAGGGGTATTAAAAGTATTTTCAGTAGATTTTCAGAAAATTTTAACAAATTATTTGGTAAGTAATTACACTCCTGGAAATTGAAATAAGAACACCGTGAATTCATTGTCCCAGGAAGGGGAAACTTTATTGACACATTCCTGGGGTCAGATACATCACATGATCACACTGACAGAACCACAGGCACATAGACACAGGCAACAGAGCATGCACAATGTCGGCACTAGTACAGTGTATATCCACCTTTCGCAGCAATGCAGGCTGCTATTCTCCCATGGAGACGATCATAGAGATGCTGGATGTAGTCCTGTGGAACGGCTTGCCATGCCATTTCCACCTGGCGCCTCAGTTGGACCAGCATTCGTGCTGGACGTGCAGACCGCGTGAGACGACGCTTCATCCAGTCCCAAACATGCTCAATGGGGGACAGATCCGGAGATCTTTCTGGCCAGGGTAGTTGACTTACACCTTCTAGAGCACGTTGGGTGGCACGGGATACATGCGGACGTGCATTGTCCTGTTGGAACAGCAAGTTCCCTTGCCGGTCTAGGAATGGTAGAACGATGGGTTCGATGACGGTTTGGATGTACCGTGCACTATTCAGTGTCCCCTCGACGATCACCAGTGGTGTACGGCCAGTGTAGGCGATCGCTCCTCACACCATGATGCCGGGTGTTGGCCCTGTGTGCCTCGGTCGTATGCAGTCCTGATTGTGGCGCTCACCTGCACGGCGCCAAACACGCATACGACCATCATTGGCACCAAGGCAGAAGCGACTCTCATCGCTGAAGACGACACGTCTCCATTCGTCCCTCCATTCACGCCTGTCGCGACACCACTGGAGGCGGGCTGCACGATGTTGGGGCGTGAGCGGAAGACGGCCTAACGGTGTGCGGGACCGTAGCCCAGCTTCATGGAGACGGTTGCGAATGGTCCTCGCCGATACCCCAGGAGCAACAGTGTCCCTAATTTGCTGGGAAGTGGCGGTGCGGTCCCCTACGGCACTGCGTAGGATCCTACGGTCTTGGCGTGCATCCGTGCGTCGCTGCGGTCCGGTCCCAGGTCGACGGGCACGTGCACCTTCCGCCGACCACTGGCGACAACATCGATGTACTGTGGAGACCTCACGCCCCACGTGTTGAGCAATTCGGCGGTACGTCCACCCGGCCTCCCGCATGCCCACTATACGCCCTCGCTCAAAGTCCGTCAACTGCACATACGGTTCACGTCCACGCCGTCGCGGCATGCTACCAGTGTTAAAGACTGCGATGGAGCTCCGTATGCCACGGCAAACTGGCTGACACTGACGGCGGCGGTGCACAAATGCTGCGCAGCTAGCGCCATTCGACGGCCAACACCGCGGTTCCTGGTATGTCCGCTGTGCCGTGCGTGTGATCATTGCTTGTACAGCCCTCTCGCAGTGTCCGGAGCAAGTATGGTGGGTCTGACACACCGGTGTCAATGTGTTCTTTTTTCCATTTCCAGGAGTGTGTTTTTATTTGCTTTAGCTTTCTGTAACGCTGATTTACAAATTTTAAAAGATAAAGTGACTTTCGTACTTTTTAAATCACTATTACTGAGGAACTGGTGGGCGGTTATAAAATTTTGTTACTAGTGGAGACACAGAAATGAGCGACAGGTAAAAACGGTTGACTACCCGTAATCTAGATGTATTCGGTGCTTTTCATTGTTGGATACTCTCAAGAAATTAAATGATATTCTCTATTTCAGAGGGTTCTCATCTGCATTTCACCATGTTCCGCCTTTTATTTAGAAATGTAATAGCACGGTGTCATTTTGATAACGCAATAATTGGTCTCACATTATATTGGAACGTATTAGGTTTCATTCATCTTCTTTTCAGTATAGAAAAAAAACCTCTCCACCCGACTAACACGGATCTAACACATTTCGAAATACATGCTTATAATTTCCAATAATCTAACACGTTGATAAATTTCTCATTGGCCGCTATTACAAAGTAAGAGTCTATGACACTAGTACAATGAAGGCTTTCACATGCATTGTTGACTTCAGTTCAACATCCGGGCTGATAGGCAGTGGTCGAAGTATAAAACTGTTCACTGACCTTTCTTTCCCGTTTGCGTTTTAACAAAACGAAGCAGCTAGGTATTATTGCCACAAATGTACTCGTCTCACAAATACGAGACGATCATACGTTGATAAGATCCAATGAAGAGTTACACTTATCCTCGTAATTCTATGACCCAGAAGACTGGTTTCTGGCTCTCTAACTACTGCAACCTTCAACCACTCGAACCTACTTACTGTACTCAGGTACCGGTCTCCTCGCACTTCCTTACCAAACTGATGATTTCTTGATGAGTCACGATGTGTCCTGTCAACCGATCCCTTCTTTTAGGACGGCCGGTGTCGCCGAACGGTTCTAGGCGCTTCAGTCTGGAACCGCGCAGCCGCTGCGGTCGCAGGTTCGAATCCTGCCTCGGGCATGGATGAGTGTGATGACCTTAGGTTGGTTAGGTTAAAGTAGTTCTAAGTTCTAGGGGACTGATGAACTCAGATGTTAAGTCCCATAGTGCTCAGAGCCATTTTGAACCTTCTTTTAGTCAAGTTGTGCCACAAATTTATTTTCCTGCAATACATTTCAATAACTCCTAATTGTTTGGCAGTAGCGACTTTGAATAATTATCAAAGCGTCCTGGATCCCGGGTTCTAACCCAGACGCTGCTTAAATTTTGCATAAAAATCATAATCAATGGCGGCTGAAGAGTTTCGACACAAGGACTCACTCTCGTTCTGCCAACGGCGTTGTCAAAGGAGGAGGAAGACTGAAGAATCAGCAATGATTTACAGCATGAGCGTGACGAAGGTAACGGGAACCACTGCATTAAGGGCTCACGATTCAAAGGGCACGTGATGCATATATTTGGAAGACGATGAGCTCTCCATTGGCAACAGATTCCGATTTAGTCTTCCATTCGGATCTCCGGGAGGGGATGCCAAGGGTTAGATTACCATGAGAAGAAGAATAACATACGAAAGGGTAACATTCCACGAGTCGAAACATGGAATGCCAGAAATCTTAATGTGGTAGGGAAGCTAGTAAATCTGCAGGAAAGCAAACACTCAGACTAGATATAGTGGCGACTAGTTAAATGAAACAAAAAGATCATAAGGATATCTGGACAGACGAATATAGAGAAATGTCAGCAACAGAAGGAAATTGTGTAATGGAGTAGGATTTGTCATGAACAGGAAGACAGGACAGAGTGAGTTAGTATTAACAGTTCAGTGATACGATTATTCTTATCAGAACGACAGCAAATTAACGCCTACAGTAATAGATCAGATATAAATCCATATGTCACATGCAGTCCTCTAACACAGTACTTAAGATCACCCGAAGCCCTGTTGTCATTATTGTAATTGCCTATTGCAGCTTGTGCTTAAATCCTACTTGCACACGAGAATCCCACAAGTCGTATCCTGTTCCCTCCTACATAGTGAGTAGTTAGCAGACTAGACTCACAAGCGGGAGGACGACAGTTCAAACCCGCGTCCAGCCATCAAGATTTATCTTTCCCGTGATTTCTCAAAAACGTTGTCCGCGGGTGATAGCCGCGCGCTCTCAGGCGCCGTATCACGGTTCACGCGGCTACCCCCGTCGGAGGTTCGAGTCCTCTCTCAGGCATGGGTGTGTGTGTTGTCCTTAGCGTAAGTCAGTTTAAGTTAGATTAATTTTCTAAATCGTTCCAGGCAAATACCGGAATTGTTCCTCTGAATGGGCACCGCCAATTTCCTTCCCCATCCTTGAAACATTCCGAGCTTGAGCTCCGTGTCTAATGACATAGTTGTCTACGGGACGCTAACGCTAATCTTCCTTTCTTCCTCCCTTCCCGTTCGCTCCTGGTCTGTGGAGAGTACGCTCCTTGTAGGTATTTGGCTCGGAGCCCGCGCAAGGCTCTGTTTGAAATAGTTGAAAAAATTGCTGATCAGATCTCAATTTAGGTTCTACGGCAGTAGAGAAGTGAATCTGATCAAACATGAGCAGCTGTCGTGCAGAAACGATTTATCTGATGTCCGCTGCTTCTTTTGTATCTTTCCTTGCCACTGGAGGCAGATTCTTACAAAACCAGTTATGTTATGTGTAATATATTACAAAATGTCTCTGGATGGAGAACGACAAGGCACCCGCTGAAAACTGAACCCTTTGCAATAGGAATTTTATGCACAAATGTTTACGTCGTAGCTTTAAAAGTGGTGCGTAACATTTGTTTGGGCTGATGTCCTGGCACCAAAGGATATTCAGAGCGCGCTGTATTGTATTTTATTAAGTTTTTAAGGTAATTTGTCCGCCTCCGATCCGTAGAAGATACCTTCGAAGTCCAGGCGCGACCGCACTAGACCAGAATACAAGTTCACGCAGGTCGTGCAATCTGCACACCATGTTACGCCTGACATGCTCTTAACACGTATTATTTCTCTCACACGTCACTACTACTTGTTTTATATGTACAGTTCGTCGTAGTTTACAATCTACACTACTGGCCATTAAAATTGCTACACCACAAAGATGATGTGCTACAGACGCGAAATTTAACCGAGAGGAAGAAGATGCTGTGATTTGCAAATGATTAGCTTTTCAGAGCATTAACAGAAGGTTGGCGCCAGTGGCGACACCTACAACGTGCTGACATGAGGAAAGTTTCCAACCGATTTCTCATACACAAACAGCAGTTGACCGACGTTGCCTGGTGGAACGCTGTTGTGATACCTCTTGTAAGGAGGAGAAATGCGTACCATCACGTTTCCGACTTTGATAAAGGTCGGATTGTAGCCACTCGCGATTGCGGTTTATCTTATCGCGACATTGCTGCTCGCGTTGGTCGAGATGCAATGACTGTTAACAGAATACGGAATCGGTGGGTTCACGGGGGTAATACGGAACGCCGTGCTGGATCCCAACGGCCTCGTATCACTAGCAATCGAAATGGCAGTAATCTTATCCGCATGGCTGTAACGGATCGTGCAGCCACGTCTCGATCCCTGTCAACAGATGGGGACGTCTGCAAGACAACAACCATCTGCACGAACAGTTCGACGACGTTTGCAGCAGCATGGACTATCAGCTCGGACACCATGGCTGCGGTTACCCTTGACGCTGCATCACAGACAGGAGCGCCTGCGATGGTGTACTCAACGACGAACCTGGGTGCACGAATGGCAAAATGTCATTTTATCGGATGAATCCACGTTCTGTTTACAGCATCATGATAGTCGCATCCGTGTTTGGCGACATCGCGGTGAACACACATTGGAAGCGTGTATTCGTCATCGCCATACTGGCGCATCGCCCGGCGTGACGGTATGGGGTGCCATTGGTTGCACGTCTCGGTCACCTCTTGTTCGCACTGACGGCACTTTGAAGAGTGGACGTTACATCTCAGATGTGTTACCACCTATGGCTCTACCCTTCATTCGATCCCTGTGAAACCCTACATTTCAGCAGTATAATGCACGACCGCATGTTGCAGGTCCTGTACGGGCCTTTCTGGATACAGAAAGCCCTGGCCAGCACATTCTCCAGATCTGTCGCCAATTGAAAACGCCTGGTCAATGGTGACCGAGCAACTGGCTCGTCACAATACGGCAGTCACTACTCTTGATGAACTGTGGTATCGTGTTGAAGCTGCATTGACAGCTGTACCTGTACACGCCATCCAAGCTCTGTTTGACTCAATGCCCAGGCGTATCAAGGCTGTTATTACCGCCAGAGGTGGTTGTTCTGGGCCGGCCGCGGTGGTCTAGCGGTTCTGGCGCTGCAGTCCGGAACCGCGGGACTGCTACGGTCGCAGGTTCGAATCCTGCCTCGGGCATGGGTGTGTGTGATGTCCTTAGGTTAGTTAGGTTTAAGTAGTTCTAAGTTCTAGGGGACTTATGACCTAAGATGTTGAGTCCCATAGTGCTCAGAGCCATTTGAACCATTTGTGGTTGTTCTGGGTACTGATTTCTCAGGATCTATGCACCCAAATTGCGTGAAAATGCAATCACATATCAGTTCTAGTATAGTATATTTGTCCAATGAATACCCGTTTATCATCTGCATTTCTTCTTGGTGTAGCAATTTTAATGGCCAGTACTGTATGTATAGGTCAAGACTGCTGTGTCGTCAGAACAAAACACAGCTGGGGAAAAAGCACCACAGGCCCAAAGATGTAAGCTGGTGCCAGTGCCATAGAGACTCGCCACTTGCGAGAGTTCCACCAGCACCACGGATAGCTCTGAGGATGAATATATCGGCTTCGCCTCGGCTAATTGCCGGCCAAGTACGATCCGCCAATGACCGAACAACAACGGACAGGGGCCTATTCGGAGGACAGAAGAGCAGCTCTCGTCCACTTTGTTATAGATCGTAGTCCAGTGCTGACTTAGATAGGGAACGTAGTTTAGTGAACCCTTAGAAGTGAACAGGCAGTTGTAAACTGCATATGCTATGTACTGTGAAGTTTACCTATGATTATTTGCGCTTAGCCGTTGAGGGCCTTTTTTGTGTTATATTACAAGCAGCGTTGCAGACTTAATTATTTGACAAGTCACAAAGATAAGTAAACCTTTTTAACTTACGTGTGTGACTTTGTTACTAATTTGTTGGAATGTTGTAGAACCTTCGTTCTCCTACCCTGTTACCTGACTCTAGGGCATAGCAGTTTAATAGTGGCAGGGAGAAATTGTCTTAGCGGTGTACTGCACCAGAAGATATTTCACAAACTCACGAACTCGGCCTACCGTAATAATAGTGGCAACTTGTCCTCCACAGCAGTACCGACGAGGCCTTTACAAAAATGGCTGGTCGAGCGGTTCTAGGCGCTACAGTCTGTAACCGCGCGACCGCTACGGTCGCAGGTTCGAAACCTGCCTCTGGAATGGATGTGTGTGATGTCCTTAGGTTAGTTAGGTTTAAGCAGTTCTAAGTTCTAGAGGACTGATAACCTCAGAAGTTAAGTCCCATAGTGCTCAGAGCCATTTGAACCATCTGAGCAAAACTGGCGACGAGGGTTTACAGAAAAGACATTTATCATTCGCTTCGCCGGTAGAATATACGCCCCTACCGTCATAGACGAGATCTTTTGCATCTGATGTGTGATATGTACTGTCCTGTCACAGTAATGTGACCCCTGTCAAAAGCCTAATTAACCACCTTTCGCAGCGCCGGCCGCTGCGACACGAGCACAGAATCAACGAGATTCTGGAAGGTGTCGGCAGAGATAAGGAGCCGTGGCGACTCCAGAGCTGTGTGCAGCTGATCTATATTTTTCGGTTGACGATCCATGACGCTTGCAGCCCGGTCGAGGTGTTCCTATAGATTCTCGATTGGGTTTAAATCTGGAGATTTCGCTGGCCAGACTTAACCGATGGCTTCCTCGTGTGGCCCGGAAGCTACGTTCGTGACCCACGCTCGCACAGTCCGAGCTGAGTGACACATTGCATTGTCCTGCTGGTAGATTCCATTGTGCCGAGGAAAATTGCATTTATAGGTGCACAAGGTCCACAAGGATAGATGCATATTTGTGGTGATCCACTGTGCCTTCCAGAATTACGAGATCACCTATGGAATACCACGAAAACCTCCCCTCTTACGACGAATGTTGCTCGATGTTTGCTTTCAGACGTTTCACGCCGTACACGCCAGTGGCCAACCGTCCGACGGGGCACCAAACTTGATTCATCCAGAAGGCCACCTGTCGCCTCTCAATGGACGTTCAGTTGCGGAATCGGCGTGCAAATTTCAGCCTTCGCCGCCAATGAACAGCAGTCTGCGCAAGTACACGAACCAGGCACCTGCTGCGGAGGCAGCTGAGCAGTCGTAAAAGAGATACTGTTTGTAGCCCCTTAGTCATTTCAACGGTACCGTCTATTAGCCCGTGGACGCGCGTCTATACGACAGTACACATCTCTGCAGCCGTCGTTCAGCCCTGTGTATGACCGTCGTTCACCACAGTTTCTTCGGCGCCGGTTTTGGATAGCCCTGTTTTGTCATGCGCGATATATTTTAACCACAGCGGCACGCTGACAGTTTACAGACCTAGCCGTTTGCTTCCATGTGTGGCCCGGAAGTTAATGCGTTTTGAGCATCAGATAAATAGTTCCACTTCTACATTACAACGACTGCTAGTGCTAATACCAGCCATCTACTGTCTAAGAGTGGTGGGTTCACGTTGACGTCGAATATAGTTGATAGGCTGTGGGATATGGTCTTCTTCCAAGACAAGCAACAAAACTTCACATAGTGCAAGTGACTGCAATCACTATCCATCTACTGCTCTGAAGTAATACGTCTATAGGTAATATGGTGGATGTCAACATGCAGACAGTATTTGTTTTTTGATAGATTAGAAAGGAGAGACACGGTAAAATCTTATAGGGTGACATTAGGCGGTTCTACTACAGGAGGTGGTATGGTATGTTAATTTTGGATGCAGATAGTTCATAGTTTTTTGGACCTACTCTAGACGTTACGAAATAACGATGAGGAGTGCTCATAAACATAATAAATGACTGTATAGTCGCTGATCTATATCGGTATTTCATATGTCGGAAATGAATGTAATGCCCTCGTTCATGATAATTTGTAATTTGAACACAAGGAATGCTCTCTAACTACACTGATTTTGCTCGTAAAACTAGTAGAATTCGACTGCATCTATTCTTGTGAAATCAAGACTCTTTTTATTATTACTGTCACGATTGTGTGTTTAAAAATATGTATTACTGCAAGTCCTACATTTTTTTGAAAATCATAATCTCTAATTATGAAGTAAGTATGACTTGAATCATAGCCCATTGTGGAACCTAGAAATGATAATGTCTTTCCCAACGTATCATTAGACTGCATGAAACAGGCTGCTCTCTGATACCAAATTGATTATGAAACTACAACACAAGAATCTCATGCTATTGCGAATGATGATCTGCTGGGTGACAGAAACCTTACACACAGGTCGGTAGAGGCGAGTTGTGGAGCAAAGATGGCAGATGTCTGCATGCAGACAGTATTTCGATGTATTGGTGGAATCTTTTAAGGTTCGCTGCTGGATGACCCTAGGAGGTTCTATTACAAGACATGTTTTCCCGGTGTTTTTTACGTTTCGTAAACGCTAGCAGAATATATCGTTGCGCTCGTAAAACAGGACCTCTATAGTGTACAAAACAACATAATCCTCTTGAATTATAGCTTGGTGCTGGCGAACGTAAAATGATTGTATTTTTTACCGGTATATGAGCAGATAACGCGAAAGATTGTATTCTGCAATGTCATTTCATCTGTCTGAAATGTTTGTTATGCCCATGTGCATGGCTGTTTATTTACAGACCCTAGCATTTGTAGAGAGTTCTTGATTTTGTTAGCGTGAGACCTAAGCGTTGAACACTTTCAATCACTCGCATATAAAAACGAAGTAGTACAGCAATATCCAAGCCTTTTCTGGAGTTTAGTATTCAAATGTAAGCCAGGAAAAACCAAGCCACAGACAAACCTACCTGAAATTAACATTGTATATCAACTGTAACTGGGTTTTCTCTTTTGATGCTAGTCCATTGTCAGGATGAGCATTACTGCAAAGGGAATTTGATTCTAAAGCATTATGTCAGGGTGAAAACACTAAATAAATTACTTTTTCTCTCTTAACAACATGTGGGCAGGGGGGTTCCTCCTTGGCTCGGGTAAGAGGTAGAATGAAAGAGCATTTTTACATAAGACAACTTTTATTGAAAGTTTTGTACAACGGTTTCCTTACTGGGTTGTTCTGGCTGGGAGAGCGGCAGCTGTGTCGTTTGCGAAGCCTCTGCTGCGTGAGCGGCGGCGTCTGATTACGCCTGGCGGTGTGTATCTCGTGTCGCCGTTTCGCCCAGTTGACGGGAGACGCGCACCGTGCGGTGGCCCGTTTAATTATTGAGAACGAAGTCGTGAATCGGATGGTGATACCTTGGATGTGGCGTCCCAGTGTTTCTATGCGGCCGCGTGTGACAGTGTTGTGCGTCGGCCAGCGGAGCGGCGCGACGGGGGAAGGCCAGTGTCCCGGACACGAACAACGGACTCCAGCTTACCAGTCTTCGGCTGTCAGATCTTCATCCCAGCTCACAGGTGACTGCTGATGTGAGGCCGTCTCCTTCCCGTCCTCACGAGTCACCCGGGTACGTAAAAATCAGTCTTCAAATACCTTCCAACTTCTGTCTTCTGGCGGCGAGGCTGCTGCTTGCTATTCCATTACAGCGGTGGACTTGGTGCTCCTGTGTATGATGTAGTCTCTTCCTGCATGACGGTCTTCAGCACCGGCTGAACTGTACTGGAACTGAACTGAAAAACTACTCTGTCGGGCCCACTGCGTCTTGCGTATTTATTTACTTCAGTTCACTAGAGGTGAACGACTTCACGGTCATTGCCTTTTCTGTCACGCTGAAAAGCTTCTCGAAGAATCTTCTTAATGTCGGTCATTGGCTCTTGGAATGTAGGCGAGGGCCTTTGATCACATGTGACAATTGAGAAACACGTGAGCCGGTCGGGCGATGCCCTGACGGCTGAATCGACAGCTTCCGCTTAAGTGGGGAGGGCGATGGCTTCTCTTGAACGTGCTGACTTGCAAGCGCCGGCCGTTGCCACGGCTGCTTTGCCCGCTCTTTGCCAGTGTGTACTTCTCTAAACTAAACTAAGTTTTTCATTTATTTTCTAATTTCTACTTCACTTCACATTGATTTCACTAATTTATTTACCTATCTTAAGTACCACTCAACACAATGCATCAGATGGTACTACCATAAGTTCAGTTGTATAAACTACAAAATGGATAAATTACTTAGCAACAGAGGCATTTACTATATCCTGACATCAACAGCCCACTGTAAACGATTCGAAGAAAAATATCACTGATCAAAACATAACATCATCTGGAGGATCACACATAATGTTGATCTCACATCTACCATGAAATCTAAATTGTTCATCATCGCATAATCACAGATTTCCAACCTATGAAAAACTCCTTAACTACATATTAGTCAGACATCACACTCATACTGCCAACGACGTTGTCAAAGAGGGTGGAGGAGCAGACAAGGATTCCCTTGGGATGGGAAACTGCCCCTAAAGCCAGAAGAATCAGCAATGATAAATGGCATGAGGATTCAGAAGCAATGTTACCCACTGCATTAAAGAGACATAAGGTGTATCCAGAGAACGTGCCGGCCGTTGCGGCCGTGCCGTTCTAGGCACTACAGTCTGGAACCGCGTGACCGCTGCGGTCGCAGGTTCGAATCCTGCCTCGGGCATGGATGGTGTGATGACCTTAGGTTAGTTAGGTTTAAGTAGTTCTAAGTTCTAGGGGACTGATGACCTCCAACGTTAAGTCCCATAGTGCTCAGAGCCATTTGAACCATTTTTTTTTTGAACCAGAGAACGTGTGGCCTGAAATTGAAAAAATGTTATGATGATCTCTCCGTTGATAAAGGATTTCGGAATAGTCTCCCATGCGGATTTCCGAGAGAGGACTGCCAAGAGGGAGGCGGCCATGAGAAAAATGTTGAATAACCAATGAAAAGAAAACGTTCTACGAATCGGGGCGTGGAATTACAGGAGCTTGAACGTGTTAGGGAAGTTATAACATCTGAAAAGAGAAATACAAATGCTCAATCTTGATATAGAGCGGGTCAGTGAAGTGAAATGGAAAGAATACAAGGATTTATGGTGAGACGAATACAGGGTAATATCAACAACAGCGGAAATCGGTATAACAAGACTAGGATGCATTATGAACAGGAAGGTAGGGCAGAGAGTGTGTTACTGTGAACAGTTCAGTGATAGGATTGCTCTCATCAGAATCGACAGCAAACCAACGTCGACAATGACATCTTCAACTGTTCCACTGTCCGCCATCTTGTTTTCACACCTTCAACTGTTCCACTGTCCGCCATCTTGTTATCACAGCTGGTAAACAGTGACAGTGAAAACTCAGTACACAGAACTTGACAATGAAGAAAATGACAAGAAAACGTAAGTGAAACATAACGTAAACAGACACACACACACACACACACACACACTCTCTCTCTCTCTCTCTCTCTCTTTCAGATAAATTATTAACCTCAGGCATAGCCATAACAGTTTAGAAATCGTAATTTTTGCGTCAATATTTTGCCTACATTAAGTTATATATAGTTGCAGGCGACAAACTGTAAAGAAAAACAGACACTGTAAAAACGTAATTCAGCAAGAAAACCACAACATGCTGTAAGAATGTGTGAATACAAAATTTTATGTGCTCTTCAAAAATCTGTAGTTACGATTTAGAAACTAATATTTACATGTACTTAAAAAGTAAAGAACATTCCTTATGTTTAACAGCCATAATAATAAAAAAACCACTGATAATGCTGCAACTGCAGTGAAAAATTGTGTTTTGCTAAAGGTGGACCCCACCCAAAAACATATGTTAAAGTATATCAAGCTACTTAATGGGAACACAGTATGTAAACGGACATGAAAATCTAATAGTCATAGGTGACTGGAATGCAATTGTAGGGGAAGGAGTAGAAGAAAGGGTTATGGCTTGGTACTAAGAATTAGAGAGGAGAAAGACTAACC
The DNA here is from genome assembly GCF_023898315.1 of Schistocerca nitens. NCBI lineage: Eukaryota > Metazoa > Arthropoda > Insecta > Orthoptera > Acrididae > Schistocerca > Schistocerca nitens. The sequence continues at coordinate 1,016,092,757 of NC_064614.1, read as the reverse complement.
GAGTTCTGTAATAAATTTCAGCTAGTAATAGCGAATACTCTGTTCAAGGATCACATGACGAGGAGGTGAAGAATGGAAAAGAAAATTGAGGATGTGTTAGATGACCAACAGTTTGGGTTTAGGAAAATTAAGGCACCAGAGAGGCCGTTCTGACGTTGCTTTTGATAATGGAAGCAACACTAAAGAAAAATCAAGACCTGTTCATAGGAACTGTCGAAAAAAGCGTTAGACAATGTAAAATGGTGTAAGATGATCGGAATACTAAAGAAAATGGGGGTAAGCTGTAGGGACAGACAGGTAACAAACAACATGTATAAGAGCCAAAATGGAATAATAATAGCGGAAAACCAAGAACGAAGTGTTCGGATTAAGAAGGGGTAACACAAGAAAGTAGTCTTTCGTCCCTACTGTTCAGTCTGTGCATCGAAGAACCAATGATGGAACTAAAAGAAAGTTTCAAGGGTGGAATTAAAATCCAAACTGAACGGATATCAACGATAAGATTCGATGATGACATTGCTGTCCTCAGTGAAAGTGAAGAAGAATTACAACATCTGCTGAATGGAATGAGCTGTCTAATGAGTACGGAGTATGGACTGAAAGTAAATCAAAGAAAGGCGAAAGTAATGAGAAGTAGCAGAAATGAGAACAGCCAGAAACTTAGCATCAGGATTGATGATCACGAGGTAGATGAAATGAAGGAATTCTATTACCAAGCAAAATGACCGATGGCGGACGGAGCAAAGAGGACATCAAAACTACACTAGCGCTGGCAAAAAGAGCGCTTGTGGCCAAGAAAAGTCTATTAGTATCACCAATAGGCCTTAATTTGAGAGAGAAATTTATGCGAATGTACATCTGGCGTACAGAATTTTATGGTGGTGACTAGGGGAAAATCAGAATAAAAGAGAATCAAAGTATTCAAGATGCAGTGTTGAAAATTAGGTGGACTGATAGGGTAAGGAATGAGGATGTTTTGCACAGAATTGAAGAGGAAAAGAATATGTGGATAACACTGACAAGGATAGGAGACAGGACGATAGGACAGCTATTAATCCATCGGGGAATAACTCGCATGGTACTAGGGGGAGACGTAGAGGGTAAAAAATGTAGAGGAAGACAGATATTACAATACATCCAGTAAATAATTGAGGAGGTAGGTTCCGAGTGCTACTCTGAGATGAACTGGATGGCACAGGAAAGAAATTCGTGGCGAGCCGCATCAGACCAGCCAGAAGACTGGCGACTCAAAACAAGAAACAGTCAGTCAGACAGAAGATTGCATTATTCGATGAAATAGTGATATTTTAATAGACAGATTTAGTTGTGGGCACAGAGATGGTATGTGGAATTTCGTCCGTCAGAAACCGGCAGTGAACGACAGGACAACCCCTGCAAATGCTGATGTAATTGAATTAATACGACCTGAAACACTCAGAAATTCGAGAAAGAAAAAACAATACTGCAGTTTGGATGCTTGCACATACTGCAACATATACGAGTACAATACATCACCGAACACAGGAAAATCACGACTTATGCTAAATACGCGGAAAGTTTTGGCAACATGTTAAAGTAACGACCACGCCGTAAACCCAAGAAGAAAAAGTAGAAGCATATGACGATCAAATTGTTGCTGAAGTTCTAACCTATAAAACAAAGAAATATTAATTACTGTGATTAAAAAGAAAAACCTTAAACTTTTCTAACGTGCCGAATAAAACAAACATTTTCGTGTGCTACTTGATCAGAATACATAGCTTCTTTCACCTTCCAGTCCGACATTTCTTGAAAGGTTAATCCAACTCTGGTCTTTTTATGTTTATGTCCTTTTGTCTTGTAAACAGTGGGTAGCCTTGTGATGAACACCACAGAAAATAGTATCTTCAGCACGCTGACATCAGTGCCTTATGACACAGTCCACAATGAAAACATATGCACACATCACTGATCACTTCCATGTTCTCAAACAGTTCAGATTAACGGATAGGACGGCTAGTAGAAATGGCTTCACATGGCTTCTTACTCTGTGGACAGAAACGTGGTCTATCATTTTTGAGATATAACTTTTATAAAACATAATGGACTATATCATTTTGAAATATTCCATTCTCCTGTAATAAGTCTGGTGAAAGCGTTTCGTTTTTGCCACAGGTACCGAGCACCGGATAACTTTCAAAATTTCTTTTCAGACAATGTCACACCCATATCTTGAACGGTTCCTACCTTGTCGTCATAGAATATAGTCCTTCTTGCAATTACTGCAAACTAAAGCGTTTTGTAGTATCTTAACTTATTACTTGCTGAATTTATAGAGAGTTTTATGTAATTTCATATTTTTGCCTTATACCCGGAATTTCACGGACCCCATACCACGAGTGAAGGTTCAAGTGACAGCTTTCCTTAATTGTAGGAATATATAACATAAACAATTGAAAGGCGTTTAGTAGCGGATGTTCGATGGAGACTATGCTAAAAAGATGTAGACGTTGAATTATACCTTTCCTTTTTCTATCGAAAAATTTGCTATTCCTTAATGAGCAGTGTTTCTATAGAAGCTGTTAGCCGTGGCCTATGTTACAACGCAATATAATTGTAAGGCTATTTAATACCTATAACCAAGGGTGACCACGTAGGCCTTCTGTACTCCATCGCGTCTAAAAATGCATTAACAAGGTGTGCGCTTCAGCGAGGAAAAAATTTATATGAGAGACGAAAATAGCTGAAATCTAGCAGCAGTAAAAGAGTTTGTGAATCTGCACTTGCAACATACCTTTGGCCGCAAGTAGATACAGTTTATTCATATCGGTGTTCGAGGTGAACAGGATACTGCAGTTTGGAACTTTACTTTCTACTTTTATGGGGCTGCAGCCTGACGATATTATCTTTGCGATATATTTATTTATGCCTTACTTTCGTGATATAGTAGTTTATCCAAAGATATAGGATATAGGTGACCTACATACTTATCCTCGATTATTGGTTCTGCACGTGCTGCTGCAGCTTCCGTATGGTATCTGGCAGTGTCAGAACGCCACGTTCTCTCGTCTTTCGGCACCCACACGCAAGATTTTATCAGAGTTGCTCGTAGTTATTGTCGTTAATCGATTACTTCAGAACCTGTAAGAGGTTTCCACCCAGAATATGCATAAAGTATGAAGAAAAGCAGAGAGAAGAGGTCGACAGTCTTAAATTCCTGGGATTACAACTTGATAATAAATTCAGTTGGGAGGAGCACACCACAGAACTGCAGAAACGCCTTAACAAATCTGTATTTGCAATTCGAGTGTTAGCAGACATAGGCGACATAAAAATGAAAATGCTTGCATACTTTGCCTACTTTCATTCCATAATATCATCTTATTATTTGTGGAGTAAATTCACGGACGTCCTGTAGAAACCTCTTCAAAGAACTGGGTATACTAACTACTGCCTCTCAGTGTATTTACTCCTTAATGAAATTTGTCCTAAATAATATATCTCTTTTTCCAACAAACAGCTCAGTTCATACATACAATACCAGAAACAAAAATGATCTGCACAAGGACTTAAAAGCACTTACTTTAGTTCAAAAAGGGGTCCACTACTCAGGAACACTCATCTTCAATAATTTTCCAGCAAACATAAAAAATTTAGTTACAAATAAAGATCAGTTTAAAAGGAGCCTGAAGGACTTACTAGTGGCCAATACCTTCTACTCCATTGACGAATTATTTAATAGAAACAAATGATGTATATATTCATACTATTAGTATTGTTATTTCAGCTTAAAAAAAATAATTTGACATGTTCCACATCCACGAGGATCTCCTCAGCACGGATCTATGGAACTAAAAACTAATCTAACCTAATCTAGTGAGCTCACCTCAGGACTAGTTATCTTTGTGTGTTCATCTTGCACTCGATTATTGTCAATTCCGTTCACGTTATTTAAAGAATGTACTAAAGTTGTGCCGTTGATACTTGGCTGTTATCACTGGTCAGTTAACTATTATTCGTATTTTCGCACCACAGACAAAGTAAACAGGATAACTGACCTTTGCCACTAGCAGGGTATTACTGTTCCACGTTCATATTCTTAGAAGGCGAAAAGCGTACTGATCATCGGCTTTAATTTCACGAAGAAATTTTTGAGGATGTCCCTGTAGGTTTGGAGCCCAACACTGTATGGTAGCGAATCATGGACGCTGGGAAAACAGGGAAGGAAGAGAAGCGAAGCGTTTGAGGTGTGAAGCTATAGAAGAATGTTGAAAATTATGTGTAGTCGTAAGATAAAGAATGAGGAGGCTCTACGCAGAATCAGCAAGGAGGGAAACGTGTGGTAAACATTGGGAAGAAGAAGGGACAGAATGTGTTACGACACAATAGAATAAAGTTCATGGTACTAGACGGAGCTGTAGAGGCTAAAATGCTGTAGGGGGAGAAGAGATTAGAATACATGCAACAAATAACTGAGGAAGTAGGGTGCAAATGCTACTCTAAGGTTAGCACACGAGAGGAACTCGTGGCGGGCCACATCAAACCAGCCAGAAGACTGATGACCAAAGAATAAATAACTCGTCATTATTCGTCCGGTTTCCGAGGATGGCCTCTACTTTAGTGAGAGATAGTTGGCACCTTAAACTACGTCATCATTCAAGTTGGTACTCAGATCCCCATCCCTGAGCTGCGTCCTCCCCTTGTGAAAAAAATTGTACTCACTATCAAATTTTGCTTCTAAATTATTCGAGAATAAATTAATTATTATTTAAGGACGAGACGACATAGTTTCAAAACAGCCAAACTACGTGTGAATTTTACGAAAATAGGAGCCATCGGAGTTACAGTGATTCATACATATTATGCTGTAAAAGAATGTTGGCATATTGGTAGCAGTATTGTCAAACAGAAGTGCCGGGCAATGTTTAATTATTGTGTTCCTCAGGGCATTCACGTACAGACAAAGGGCGTTCATTTTATAAATTTCCACTCTCCCCTCGCCTTTTGGTGAGACTTCCCCCCCCCCCCCCCCCCTCATCTGACGTTTAGCCAGTTATTTTTAATAACTAAATTTATTTGATATATTCATATTTTTGCTTCATACAACTAGAAACACATAAATCATACCTTCTATGAACTACATTTTTTTGCGAAAGTACAGGTGAAAATAACTAAGTTTAATGTGCCCTATAACGAGTTTAATTCAGTTAATTATCTTAAAAAATGCGAAATAGCTCTCTACATATGCTGGTTTCTGCAAATAAATATCTCAAAGAAGCAAACACAAATTGTGCTGCGACGCCACCTTCCCTAATTCTTCACTCACTCCATCTGCAGCAATGTCCTTCTTCTACTGTAATGGTAGGATACATGACATCTGTGTGTTTTGGTAGTACAGGAAGACAGTCGCTAGACATATCTACATCCTACCCGTGCAGCTACTCAAGCCTATTGTCCACGGCCCACAGTAGGTTCTCAGCCCAACAGAAGGCGACATGAATTGGTCGAATCCTGGCCACAGGTGCTCGCGGAGTTGCATGCAGCGTCTTACTGTCTTTCTGCGGCTTCACACACGAAATAAACTATATGTCGCAAGTCTTGCAGCATTTGTGATGGATAGTTTGATCATTCATCCAAAGAGATGGGTAGCAGTAATCGTATGGCATTTGGGAATAGCCTGCATGTTTGGAATACACCGTAAGAGATTGCCGAAGCAGGAGCGGTGCGATTGACTTCCCGTTCTATTTCCCAGGCTCCGGCATTGAGCCTTTACTTTGCAGACGAAAGACAAAATTATCTTGCAAGTTTCCTTGAAAGATGAGATTACGTAGCTTGTCAATCTCCGCACTTATATGGTCACTAAGAGAGTTCTTGTCGGTTTAACTTCAGCTTAGCGTCCTTCCACAGACGATTAGCTTCTTTCTTGCACGTTTGTTTCGACCTGTCAGCATGGCGCTTAATTGTAAAAGTTTTGATACTAATTAGCGTCGAATACGTTAACATCGGCTTTATATGTATTGCAGAATGTCAGGACTAACTCGCTGACTGACACGCAGTGATTTCGATCGGCACGGCAGTGAATGAAATCTGACACTTGTGAGACACGTGTTTCAAATCAGGGAATCCCCGACATGCACACATGTAGAGCATTCAGTTCAGCTCATTTCAGACAAGCCACATATATCGGTGGGCACTTTAATATTGTCTATACTCGGTTTTAGTTTTGGAAAACAAGATGGTATCCGTCGTAATAATGTACATTTTCTGAATGGAAGCACTGACGTGAGATTTTCATTTCCCGCATCCCTTTAAATTAGATTTGGTGTGATTTTACTGGAGTCGCCTCTCCCCCCCCCTCCCCCTCATTTTGAGCTCACGTGATTAATAGACTACCCCCAAGCAGTGCGAATGCTATATTGTTAAGTACCGGGTGATCAAAAAGTCAGTATAAATTTGAAAACTGAATAAATCACGGTATAATGTAGATAGAGAGGTACAAATTGACACACATGCTCGGAATGACATGGGATTTTATTAGAACCAAAAAAATACAAAAGTTCAAAAAATGTCCGACAGATGGCGCTTCATCTGATCAGAATAGCAATAATTAGCGTAATAAAGTAAGACAAAGCAAAGATGATGTTCTTTACGGGAAATGCTCAATATGTCCACCATCATTCCTCAACAATAGCTGTAGTCGAGGAATAATGTTGTGAACAGCACTGTAAAGCATGTCCGGAGTTACGGTGAGGCATTGGCGCCGGATGTTGTCTTTCAGCATACCTAGAGATGTCGGTCGATCACGATACACTTGCGACTTCAGCTAACCCCAAAGCCAATAATCGCACGGACTGAGGTCTGGGGACCTGGGAGGCGAAGCATGACGAAAGTGGCGGCTGAGCACACGATCGTCACCAAACGACGCGCGCAAGAGATCTTTCACGCGTCTAGCAATATGGGATGGTTCTAATAAAACCCCATATCATTCCAAGCATGTGTGTCAATTTTTTACCTCTCTATCTACATTATTCCGTGGTTTATTGAGTTTTCAAATTTATACTGACTTTTTTATCACACGGTATAATGGAGCATACGCATTTATTGCCTCTGCTCCCTCGTTCTTGAGCGTAGATACAACGGTACTGCCACCGTGGCCGAGTATTCTGTTCGCTACACCGGATAGTACTGCAGTCGCTTGACAATCCCCGTTTGATGTCGGCAGCAATGTCAGTACGCTACTTACTCCCACTCCGTAAAAACCGAAGTCCATAGTCATACAGCGGGAACGCCAATGACTCGTCGTTGCAAATCAGCACGTGTGTGAGCAGTGCACCGCGGCTGTAATTGGCACGGCGTGCCCTGGACAGGATGCGGCTCATTGAGGCTGGAGCACACGGCGGCGCGCGGCCGCGCGGCCTCGGCAGTACCGCGCCGCGGGCGGCGGCCCGCATCTTGCTCGCGGCTGTCAGTGTCGAGTCCACAGCGAGCGGTACTCGGGCGGCAAACTGTGCGAACAAATGAGCTGCCAGCAAGCACTTCTCCGTCACTGTTGTCATCGGCCTCCGTTTCCAATAATACGACTGCTCCGGTGAGTTCGACTCTAGCTGCACTGCACCAAGTCAACATCGCCTTCTGCGCACCGCTTACTGCTATCTTAATGCCTCAGCGCCAAGTCTGATCGCGGATGAATTTTCTCTCTCTCACGTAGATAAGTCGTGCACAACCACCATGTCTCGACAGTGATAAGATTACTGGTGCCAAATTTGTTGCAGTCTTCAGTTCGAAGATAGATGTGATGCAGCTATTCTAGTTAGTGTATCATATGCAATTCTCAGTTCAACAGAGTGTAAATTTCGTCCTGACGATATACGTGCTTAAACAGAAAGAGAACAGAACATTTTGCGTTTGTATTATTTGGTTGTAGAGTCGGACTCACCTGTAACGCGGTATGTTAAAACCTCGTCTGACTCCTTGTTTAAGAGTGTCAGTATTTATGCATTTGATTCACTACGTTACAGCAGTCTCGTTACAATCACACGAATGCAAATTGACTAAAAATGGTTCAAATGGCTCTGAGCACTATGGGACTTAACTTCTGAGGTCATCAGTCGCCTAGAACTTAGAACTACAGTATTTTAAACATAGCTGCACAACAATAACGGTTCCACGTAATAAAATTATAAACAGCCGACCAGTTGCAATGGATAAAGAATTCTTTACCTAGGTTTCGACAAATGTAAATTTGTCTTCCTCAGAAGGTGGCAATTTTAGATTAGTAAGGACTAATGTACCATCGTCGTTTTTACAAATGTCGGCATAGATCCATTTGTCAAAATTAAAATATAGCCCTAGAATTAGTGTTTGTCACGTAAACATAAATTAGTAAATTACAACCGGTTGTGAGCTCTGCAAGATCCATGTACTAATTTATATTTACGTGACAAACCCTAATTCTAATTTATATTTACGTGACAAACCCTAATTCCAGGGCTGTATTTTAATTTTGACAAATGGATCTATGCCGACATTTGTAAAAACGGCGATGGTACATTAGTCCTTACTAATGTAAAATTGCCACCTTCTGAAGAAGACAAATTTACATTTGTCGAAACCTAGGTAAAGAATTCTTTATCCATTGCAACTGGTCGGCTGTTTATAATTTTATAACTTAGAACTACTCAAACCTAACTAACCAAAGGACATCACACACATCCATGCCCGAGGCAGGATTCGAACCTGCGACTGTAGCGGTCGCACGGTTCCAGACTGTAGCGCCTAGAACAGCTCGGCCACCCCGGCCGGCAATGCAAATTGGTAAGACTACACGTCACATCACTTTTTGACGAAAGCAGTGCCTTAGTCGCAGTGACCTCTGTATTGCCCGGATGTAGGTATCTGATCTCAGAGCATGGAACTTCGATGTGCCTGCAGATTCTTGTCATCTGAATAGTCTTCCAAGTTGTAATTAGACAGAAACCTTTCCACCAGTCTGTACGTGATAAAGAATTATTTGATTATTTCTGGCTTTGAACTTTATCGCAAAACGCAATGGAATACGAGCATCTTTGGCCGGCACGTTCAGAAGCTGGAATTCGACATACATATAGTAGGCCTATACAGATCACGAGTTACTTTTCATCTCGAAATTATCACATATCCATAATTTAAACAGACAAATAGTGGACGCCACTAGGTCGACACTATATCGCGGCTGTGGTATCTCTCTCCATTTTAATTGCCCGCTTTCTGTCTCGTCATGTGTACAGCATAAATGGTTTCTTTGCTGCGATGCTACTTCGTGTCTGTTGCGTGTTACCTTGGAATCTTTCCTCGCAGTACATGTTGATCCGTACTCACAATCTGTCTTGTGATTATGTTCCTTTTGCACGAGATCATCAATGACGGTAACTTTTTATCTTTTATGGCGACCTACCAGACCGCTTGTGAACGGAGGCACAGTAGTTAAAGTTACAAAGCCTAGGATTTTGGGTTCGATGATTCGTTCTTCGATTTTTTCTGTTACTTATCGCTTGTTCCATCTCTAAAAAAGAAAATAATGCCAAGTTATGTTCACCGTGTCCTGGAGTAAACAGGAAAATACTCCATAGGGGCACGCCCTTATCAGTTAACAGTATCGATGCGGCCCAACTCAGTTAGCTCCGCAGTTGACAGTACTTCGCCCGTCTCTCCTGATAACATGTGAGAGTATCCTACCTAAGTAGCCAAAGATGACGAAAAAACTCTTAATCTGTAGTACATTCCTCCATTTTGCCAAGACTGCTGACACGATCGCATATGGATGTCCAAGATTGCTAACTCAATCGGATAAGGTTCAAATGGCTCTGAGCACTATGGGACTTAACATCTGAGGTCATCAGTCCCCTAGAACTTAGAACTACTTAAACCTAACTAACCTAACGACATCACACACGTCCATGCCCGAGACAGGATTCGAACCTGCGACCGTAGCGGTCGCGCGGTTCCAGACTGAAGCGCCTAGAACCGCTCGGCCACACAGGCCGGCATCGGATAAGGGTGTCTCATTGATATTACGCAATTCGCTCGTGTTTGTTCAAAACGAGTGAACAAAGCTTAGTTTCTAACAACTAACATCAGCACACTTTAAAGAATTCCTAAACTTTTGTGGAATACTGCTGGATGTGCAAAGTCATCCATACTTCTTTTTGGATTAACTCAGAGTAAGCTTTCCGTCATAATCTGGAATAGTTTTTCGAACCGACATGCATATTTTCAGTTACACACAACCTTCAGATACAAAAGTTTCGGAAGGGACACTGGGGTTGGTGCATAGAGGGTTCATAATACTGCAGCACAATAGCAACTTTTTATCGAGGAAATTTCAAGTGACGATTGAAAGACTTTTTCGATTTTCTACACTAATTGCAATTATTGCAGCAATGTCTTACCCACGATTTAAAAACAAATACAATTGCTGTCCATGGCCGAGGAAGGCTCACAAAAAGCTCAGCCATGTCGTAGCCAAAGAAATGTCGAAGAAACCTGGTCACGAGTTTCGAGTGATGTTATGACATGAAAACGAAATTTTATTTTGAACGTAATTTGGGAAGTTAAACTAACGTGAAATCACAACGAATTATTCGTCGAAAACTACAACAGAATTGATGATTTCCCAATTTTTGCTGAAGGAGACTGCGAGTTGAAAGTTACATATCGTTATCATGAAATAAAGGCGAATTCAGAAGATACAACACACCGATATATTCTCTGCATGTGTGGAATTTATTTTCTTTATCGTTACAACGACGAATGTTCGAAAATCAAATAAAGTTTCTGCTAAGATGCTTGGCAAATCGTGGGGTATGGAGTATTTTTAAGATTTTGGAAGAAGAATAGCGACTTGTAGTAGCCATAAAAAAGTTCCAGTTCCGACGCTGATAATAAACTGCTTAATACCGACTAATACATCATTTTTACCGTTCCATATCTTAGTCTGTAAAAAGGTAATCCTTACATGATCGTTTTGTTGACTCCGTGTCTTTCTGTCTGTCCGACGGTTAAGAGCTTTTTCCGTAGAAACGACTAAACAAATGAAGTTCAAATTTATGTCACATATTAAAGGCTTTGGTCCCTTGGTGCTGTAAAAATATTAAGCTAACGAGTCAATTCAGTCACAAGATACCGCCATTTATGTCACAAATTTTGATGCTCGAAAACTCATTCATTAAAATCTATAGGGTACTTCCCGTTGACTTGGAATCATGAAATTTGCAAAGACTCACAGTTTCACGCTACAAGTAAAGGAAAAAATCGCAAAATTGTTAAACTGTAATTATATTACGTAAAAAATATCTTTTTGTCATTAAAACCTAGAAGCGTAGGTTGTCAGCCAAAACATTATGACAAACTGCATAAAATTTCAAATAGCTCTGAGCACTATGGGACTTGACATCTGAGGTCATCGGTCCCCTAGAACTTAGAACTACTTAAACCTAACTAAGGACATCAAACAGATCCATGCCCGAGGCAGGATTCGAACCTGCGACCGTAGCGGTCGGGCGGTTCCAGACTGAAGCACCTAGAACCGCTCGGCCACAAGGACGGCACAAACTGCTTAACAACTTGTTTTTTCCGTCTTTGGAGCGAAATACATCACTGCTTCTGCGTATCAGAGATTCGACCGATTGTTGGTAGTTTTGTAGAAGCATGTTGCATTAGACTTTTACGCACGGTCATGTACACTATGTGATCAAAAGTATCCGGACACCTGGCTGAAAATGACGTACAAGTTCGTGGCAACCTCCGTTCGTAATGCTGTAATTCAATATGGTGTTGGCCCAACCTTAGCCTTGATGACACCATCCACGCTCGCAAGCATACTTTCAATCAGGTGCTGGAAGATTTCTTGGGGAGTGGCAGCCCAATCTGCACGGTGTGCTGCACTGAGGAGAGGTATCGATGTCGGTCGGTGAGGCCTGGCACGAAGCTGGCGTTTCAAAACATCCCAAAGGTCTTCTATTGGATTCTGGTCAGGACTATGTGCAGGCCAGTCTATTACAGGGAGGTTATTGTAGTGTAACCACTCAGCCACAGGCCGTGCATTATGAACAGATTCTCGATCGCGTTGAAAGATGCAATTGCCATCACCGAATTGCTCTTCAACAGTGGGATGCAAGAAGGTGCTTAGAACATCAATGTAGGCCTGTGCTGTGATAGTGCCACGCAAAACAACAAGGGGTGCAATCCCCTCCATGAAAACATGACCACACCATAACATCACCGCCTCCGAATTTTACTTTTGGCACTACACATGCTGGCAGATGACGTTCACCAGGCATTCGCCATACCCACACACTGCCACCGGATCGCCACATTGTCTAACGTGATTCGTCACTCCACACAATGTTTTTCCACTGTTCAATCGTCCAATGTTTACGCTCCTTACATCAAGCGAGGCGTTGTTTGGCATTTACCGGCGTGATGTGTGGCTTATGCGCAGCCGCTCGACCATGAAATCCAAGTTGTCTCACCTCCCGACTAACTGTCATAGTATTTGCATTGGATCCTGATGCAATTTGGAATTCCTGTGTGATGGTCGGGATAGATGTCTACCTATTAGACATTACGACCCTCTTCAACTGCCGGCGGTCTCTGTCAGTCAACAGACGAGGTCGACCTGTACGCTTTTGTGCTGTACGTGTCCCTTCACGTTTCCACTTCACTGTCTCATCGGAAGCAGTGGACCTAGGGATGTTTAGGAGTGTGGAAATGTCGCGTACAGACGTATGACACAAGTGACACCCAATCACACCTGACAACGTTCGAAGTCCGTGAGTTCCACGGAGTGCTCCATTCTGCTCTTCCACGATGTCTAATGACTACTGAGGACACTGATATGGAGTACCTGGCAGTAGGTGGCAGCAGAACGCACCTAATATGAAAAACATATGTTTTGGGGATGTCCGGATACTTTTGATCACAAAGTGTAATTCGTGTAAATAATAGGCCTCTGATTTCCGTATGCGGTAATGGCGCCCATTAGCGACCAAGATCAGATCCATGGGTTTTACATCAGGCGAATTTGGTCGCCGAGACACCCGCCTGAGTTCACTATAATACTTCACAAACGACTGTAGCACGGCTCTGTCTACGAGACACGGACAGTTACACTGCTGAAAGATGACATCGCCGTCGGGGAAGACTTCAAGCATGAAGGGATGCAGGTAGTTAGCAACTGTCAGCGTGTCTTAGATTACTACCATATGTTTCACGCAAGGGCAGGAGAATGTCTCCTATAGCATAATACTCATCCCAAAATCTTGCGTTCGTGGCGCGCTGCACGTCTCGAGCCGCCATTCACCTCGATGACGTTGTTTTTGATGCTACCACGACCGAAAATATGATGCACCCGAAGAGCCGACTCGTTTCCATTGGTCGACGGTCGAATTCCGATTGTCCTGTGCTCACTGCAGTCGTAATTGATGATGCCTAGGCGCCAACATATGAAAACGTAGAAGTAGTCTGCTGTGGAGCTGCATTTTCAACAGTGTACTACGTACGGTGTACTCCAAAACACATGTGTGTGAACCAGTATTGCGATCTTTCGACAGAGATGCCACAGATCACCGTCTATCCTACTTTACAGAGCAGACGTTCTCACGACAGTAGTACTTGAACATTCGACCACCTTCGTTTTCGAGATATTCTTTCAAGGCTCTGCGTAATACTAATCTGCCCTTTGTCAAAGTCGCTTATCTCAGTGGAGTTCCCCATTCACAGCCCATGTCATCGCTAGGGTGATCCTCTGACCATGTCCGCTCCGCTTACGTACTTTTGTTGCCGCCTCACGTTCTCGCAACGCCACCAGGCGGCATCCTACATCACGGTCGGCTGTGGTCTTAATGATTTGGCTGACCAGTGTACATACCGTAGAGATTTTGATAGGTTTTTCAATTCCCATGGCTCATACATTGCCAGTATCTACATCGAAAACAGGCAAAAAAAGTAGAGGTTCTTGATTCCAAGGATAGACGATATAAGTTTGCACTGAACCCACAGTGCGCGAGTCTTCCTCACACGTGGGCAATTTTCATGAAAGAAAAATACCTTTCTACATTACTTTTCCCTTTCCTTGAGAGCTAGTTGGAGCGGGAGGTTGGGGGGGGGGGGGGGGGAGAGGAGACAACCTACCCTAGCCACCGGGTACGGACGCCCTTGGCCGCATATGCACCTGACCCCATCCTGAAAGAAGGTTCAGCATTTGGTCCTTCTTGGTGGGAGGGCTTCAGAACATTCCAGCTACTGAAATTTCGTTTCTTGAATGAAATAACTTCATTATTGTCACAGACTGTCAAAGAAGAGCAAGCAGACCAGCTAACGCGTGCCTACGGCGGAAGGAAGTGGTGTGTCACAGAGGAGGGGAACGATTCGATACAGAGATATGACTGGTCTAGTAAAATGTCAGATTGTTTCCGTTTCTGCAGCTGAACTGTATTCGGATCCGAAGTGTACCCTGAAAAGGAGTCTGGATCGTTAGTACTTCATGTGTCATGCACGAGACCCCTAAAGCTAGTACGAAAAGGAATGGGTACATAGTGTACCCTAGCCATTAAGATGACTTACTGTTACTTAAAAAGTGTCACATTATTTGTCACCTCCTTCATACACTTTTCTAGTAATGGCTAACTTCTTCTTTCTATGGCCGAGCGGTTGTAGGCACTTCAGTCCGGAACCGCGCGACTGCTACGGTCGCAGGTTCGAATCCTGCCTTGGGCATGGATGTGTGTTATGTCCTTAGGTTACTTAGGTTTAAGTAGTTCTAAGTTCTAGGAGACTGATGACCTCAGATGTTAAGTCCCATAGTGCTCAGAGTCATTTGAACCACCTCCCTTCCTTCTGTTGTTATTTACATTTCCTTATTACTAGTACTCTGTTGTTATTACTGAAATATCCTCCTCCTCTTTATATGCTGTAATTAGTATCTCTAGTTTGTCCTCACTATCAGTTTTTGAAAGTGAAGTGAGAAACCCCAAAACTCAACTGTGCGGTCTCTTCAATTCATATTTGCAAGTTTGCAAGAACGTTCTCCGTGTCAGCAGAGGCGCCTTGCAGTAGTTAGCTCGCTGCCGGTGGGCTAACAGCTCTCTAGGGGTCGCGTGGCGTCTGGGGTACTGGGGCACATAGCTCACAGTTCCAGCCATATTTGCAGGCATCTCTTAACGCACATCTGTATTCATACATTTCCTGCGCTGGTTGCAGAGAGATCTCCAGGGCATACGGCTTCTGGTTAACGGCGAAACTTGCTGCAATTAGCTCACCATTCAGGCGTGTTGTCTTCGAACTCTACGGCTGGTCGCTGGGTAAACTGTTCCTACGCAGTAAACTGTGCAGGATAGGACCAAGAGATATTAGTATTTTGCGTACATGAGTTCCATCGCACTACGTTATGCATCAAATGTAGCTGCATATGTTATCATTGTTCACCGCTGAAATCACTGAAGTTACTCGACAATGTGTAATAAAAACAGGGGTACATAAAGTATTGCAGACAAAAGACTCCTTCCCCAGTCGACGCACATAATGTATGCAATAAGTCCGTAGGTTTTTTTTGCGGGGGGGGGGGGGGGGGGGGGGGGAGGGGCCTGCGGATTTGAGCCTCGTGTTAAGGATCTTATGTTCAAATTTTGACTTGTGGCCTGGATAACTATGTCCTTTGAATTTTATTTGTAGATAGTTAAATCCATCACTTGTACCGAACATTTCCCTTACACACAGTTATTATTTTCACTCATAAAGCCTTATTATTGTTGCTGGCTGGTACAGAGCTGCGCGTAGTTCAGCTCGTCCGTGATCGGCTAATTATTGGTGCTGATATTTTTCTAATAGTTAGAAGAAATTAATTGAATTCAAATCGTCACAGGAACTGTGGGTCCCAACTCGCCTCACCGGTAACCGGCAATAAACATCATACCGAGCAAAAATTCTCTGTAAGGATCAAGGCGAGAAAGTCCAGGGTGATAATTTACATGAAAATCAGTGATTACGTATTCTAGTCTCACCATATGCTGACATTTACTTAACGTCTCGAATAACTAAGTCGACCAATACATGATTTTCGTATAGATAAAATGGCGTTTTCTAGTGCATAATTGAAGCACACCTCCTTCGACAGACATCTACAGGACCAGAGTCTCTTTAAGATTCCGTCATTTTTGATCATGATTTCGGAACAATTAAGAGGACAACACAGGGAGAACACTACACGGCCTGCGCTTAACCCTCCTCCTCTGACACAAGAGCTAGTCTGGCGCACACAAAAAAATCATAACATTCGTATGATTTATTATACCATCGACAAAAGTAAAGTTCGTCACACAGGTTTCGTCACAAAGGTCTTTTGTTCTTATTAGACTGACTCTGGATCACGCACTTCAAAATGCCTACCCCGTCAATCCAAAAAGTTTTGAGACTGGATTAATAAAAAACAGGAAAAGTTTAGTTGACGGTTTTAATGCTGCAGGTGATCTACACGAGTTCAGCACACAAAACTATGTCGAAATGTCAGAATAGTTCTCTTAGGCGTTTCTCAAGCCACGTATCACATGCCTTGAATGTCGTTTATGTCGTCAAAGCGTTGACTCCACTTGAAATTCTGTAGTTTGTCATTTTGTGGTAGGTTCGTATTGATAACACCAAGCCTCATCAAACTTGATGACTTTTTACCGAAAAAGAGTTGTCCACATTCTGCATTTCAGTCAAGTCGCGGCAGGCGTCCATGCGTCGTTTTGTTCGGAAGTCAAGGTGTGCGGGCCGAACTTTGCATACACATTTCTCTTCAAAATCTTTTAGAGAATGTCACGAAAACTTGATTTAGAGGTGTTGCTGTCCCGCGATTTGTGGCACAGCAACCTTGACACACTCCGATCGCACGCCCACTACTTAAAATTTCCTGCTGACAACCGACTGGCCAGAATGCACATACGATGTTTACAGCTGTTAGTTCAAGCTGATACCGTACTCACTGCGCTGACGTCACTTATACGTCAGGAATAAAATCACTTACACAACTTTTTGGACGTACATATTCAAACAATGCAAATAAAAAGCATTTTCTACAGAATACTTCTAGTTAAAATCATAACTTTTTCTACATCTTACCAGAGTTTGCAGTATACTTCCTTTAACAGCTTCGAATCAGTAGTAGTTTCCAGGGTGGTCGTGCGTGTTAAAGTGACCACTTCTAGAACGGAGAGGTATGCCAGTCCTGGATCGTATCCGCCCGACGGGTTAACGACGAGAGATTGGTGTGCCGTGCAGCCTGGATGTGGTTTTTAGGCAGTTTTCCACAGCCCTCTACGTGAATACAGAGCTGGTTCCCAAGTTCCGCCTCAAATACATGCTACACAAACATTTAGAACACTTTCTCACACTTGAACACAAAATTTACCCCCCACACAGAGAATTGGGCGGACTGCTTCTGTCCTGTGGAGTTAGTAGCGAACTGATGACCCTAGCTTATTGGTCTCCATCGAGTCTGTAACGATGGTTAACGGTCTGAAACTAGATTAAATTCAACTTCATAATTTGTAACCAAACATTCACTCTTCAATGGACATGGCTCTGACACATATAACATTATAAAGGAGATAAAGTAAAAGTAAAATTAGAACAAGTTACAGGTCAATCATATGGTACTCTAGTTGCCTTGAACATTCCTTCTTCAAGTAATGTCAGTACTTTATAAAATAAAACAGATACCCAGAAGACAGGAGAAGACATGGCGGCCTCCTGGAAACCTTAATAATGAGAAACATCTTGGCCATGTAACAGTCTCCAAGAGATTAACGAAGGAAGCAATGAATGTCCAAACATTAGGTTTGACTAGCTCTCACTGTTTCTTTACTTTATAGTTATAAACTAAAAAACCGGTGTAATACGTCATACACAGCGAAGAGTAATCGTAACAGATAACATCGTAACATATAACAGTATGAGGCATCTGTTTGTTTCTGCTTTACCTCTAATGACGAAGCAAAGTGTGTTTTTCACTTGCTCTGCTGCTGTCGAAACGAATTGGTGTTCTGAAACAGCACCAAGAATGTAATCCTCCAGCTGAAGATGATGCTGTGAACCATCGAAATGCGCAGTGGTATGAAAAGCAAGTGACTGACACAGAAAACTATTTTAATGATCATGAAATGTATTCTAAGAACAGAGACGCGTAGAAGGCAAGATATAAACTGACTGCTTAGTGGAGATATGAGACGGCACTTTATTTATTGTTAGCAAAGTGAAAATGGACACATTGTTAATCTGTTACTTGGAGTAACTAGAATATTATTAAATCGTTGGTGTATGTATAAGGAAAATGACGCAAAGAGAAAACACTCTCAACGAGGCAACACAATTATGTCGTAATCACCGGTACGTGTGATTTGCCCCACCATTCAGAAAGCTATATCCGTCAGTAACCTTGTTCATGTTAAGTATCGCTATCCACAGGATTTACACAATAAAAAGAACGTGGACAAGAGCAGATTGCCCGCCATTGCTGGGAGCACCGCTATTAGCAGCGCACCAGTTCAACCGCAGCAGGCAATTTCTGTTTATCTCCTCTGCCCCTTCCTAGCGACTTTATCAGAGGCCAGCCAGATTCGGTCGCAGCGGTGTAAAGAGCTAATTTATTACTCCAGCAAAACAGCAGAGGGAATTGTAAAGAAGAATATGTTAGTACGTACTTCGCAGGGTGCCGTGGTTGCTACCGAATGGTTGCCAAATTTTAATTTACTGGTTCAACAATTAGCCAGGACCCGAACAACCAATACATAGGATAATTGTACGCATTGAAATTCTGTATGCCTCGAGAAACATGATTTCGGTAGCTCTGAAGTCTCCGTTATCTCATAGGACTGGATACCAGATTAGCTATATTGGGTGTCAGAGCAACGTTAACTCTCCAACTTCCTGTTACCAAAATACTATAAGCTGTTGTTGCGAAAATTCAGTACTGCTTTAGATTAGCAGAGCTCGTTTGTACTTTTCAGTTTCAGAAGACACAGGACCTGGTATTTCAGTTTCTTTCGATCCAGACTGTTTTTCTTGCAAACTAATATTAATTTCTAAATCTAGATCGTGCTAGATGGATTTTAGAAAATCAAAAACACCAAAAATTAATTACTATAGAGTAATGAAATTTCAGGAATACATTTGTCTAGGTAACATGTTTGAGTGATCAACATTGCAAGGCCGGCCGCGGTGGCCGAGCGGTTCTAGGCTCTTCACTCCGGAACCGCGCGACTGCTACGGTCGGAGGTTCGAATCCTGTCTCGGGCAGAGCTGTCTGTGATGTCCTTAGGTTAGTTAGGTTTAAGTAGTTCTAAGTTCTAGGGTACTGATGACCTCAGATGTTAAGTCCCATAGTGCTAAGAGCCATTTGAACATTGCAAGATCACAAGTTAATGTAAGCGTGAGATAAGCCATTGAAAACAATAGAGAGTGTCTGCCGTAGCATCCCGAACGAGATAGCGGCGTTTCGCGCAGTCGTTATTGCAAGTCACATCAGCAAAAACAATCACCTCCTTAGCAGCAGGCAGCGCGTGCCCACCGTTTGGAGACACATCTGGTAATCGAGCAGACGGGGGCAACGTGTCGACACTCTGTAAAGCATTCTGAGTTGCAGCAGCAGTATGTAGACAGCGTTATCCTGTTGGAAAAACCACGTGGAATGCTGTTCATGAATGGCAGCACAACAGGGCGTGTAAATTTCTGCA
Source organism: Schistocerca nitens (assembly GCF_023898315.1). Lineage (NCBI taxonomy): Eukaryota > Metazoa > Arthropoda > Insecta > Orthoptera > Acrididae > Schistocerca > Schistocerca nitens. Next base: position 1,016,073,030 of record NC_064614.1, on the reverse strand, counting down.
GAGTGCGTGGAATAACCGCGAGCGTGCTCTTGCTGTTGTACGAAATCGCACCCCAGGCCATAACTCCAGGTGTACGAGGGGGGACCCAAAAGAAACCGGATTGTTGTCATAAAAAATTTATTGATGAACCTTTTTACAAAATTACTTCAGTCACCTTCAAAATACTCTCCATTACATGCAATGCACTTGTCAAGTCTCTTTTCCCACTGTTGGAAGCATGTTTGGAACTCTTCAAGTTTGATATTGTCCAGTACCCTTTGCGAAGCTGTTTTTACCGCCTCCACATCGTCATAACGCTCCCCTTTTAGCGTTTTTTTCATTCGTGGAAATAGGAAAAAGTCGCACGGGGCTAGGTCCGGCGAATACGGAGCGTGGGGAACGACAGACCACCTCTGAGATGTCAAATAGTGGGTCACTCGTAAGGCCGTGTGTGGTGGAGCGTTGTCGTGATGCAGAAACCAGTCACCTGATCGCCAAAGTTCCGGGCGTTTCCTCCTCACATCCTCTCGCAGACGCCTTAAAACATCCAAGTAGAAGTGCTGGGTAACAGTCTGGCCAGGGGGTACGAATTCCCGATGCACAATTCCACGAGCATCAAAAAAGACAATGATCATCGTCTTCACATTAGACCTCACTTGCCTTGCTTTTTTTGGTCTGGGAGAGTTGGGAGTCCTCCTCTGGCTTGACGCTTGCCTGGATTCTGGGTCATACCCGTAACACCAACTCTCTTCCCCTGTAATGACTTTGTTCAAGAAGTTTGGATCGCGTGCAGTCTCTGTTTTCAAGTCCTGACACACATTCATGCGGATGGTTTTTTGCTCCTGTGTGAGAAGGCGCAGAACAAATTTAGCAGCAACACGTCTCATGTGCAAGTCCTCACTCAAAATCCGCTGGCACGAGCTCCAACTGATTCCTGTCTCTGCTGAAATTTGGTCGATCGTTTAGCGACGATCCTCGTTGATCTTTTGGCAGACATTTTCAATGATCTCCTCATTTCGCGATGTTGAAGGGCGTCCAGAACGAGCTTGGTCTTCAACACACATCTCACCACGTTTAAAGCACCCAAACCACTCGAAAACCTGTGTGCGGCTCATAGCGTCCCCCTGGAAAGCTTCCTGAAGCATTTGGTGTGTCTCCGTTGCAGTTTTTTAAGAAGAAATTTCACACACACACTCTTTGTTCTTTTAAGGTTGCCATAACGACTTCGCAGAGGTAACCCGCCAACAGTCAGAGAAACACAATACCACACTTGCACGTTCAGCTCTACACTGACGCCGTCTGCACGGGTATTTCATGAAGGTCTCTACCAGCACCATCTAGCGTGAGAACCCTGCACTACGTCTACGAGTGGCAGCGCCCTCGGAGTCCAGTTTCTTTTGGGTCCCCCTCGTAGGCCCAGCGTGTCTAGCACGCAGACAGGTTGGCAGCAGGTTCTCAACTGGCCTCCTTCTAACCAATCACTGGCACCGAAGCAGAACCAGCTTTCATCAGAAAACACAACAGACCACCACCCTGCCCTCTAATGAACTCTCGCTTGACACCGCCGAAGTCGCAGATGGCGATGGTTCGGGGTCGTGGAATGCACGTTGCATGGTGTCTGGCTCGGGGCAGTCCTTGAAGTAACCGATTTGCAACAGTTCACTGTGTCATTGTGAAGCCAACTATTGCTCAAAATGCTGCTGCAGATGCAGCACGATGCGACTCAGCCACACGCCGAACACGAGTGTCTTCCCTCTCCGTAGTGCCACGTGACCGACCGGAACCTGGTCTTCTTGCGACCGTAAATTCTCGTGACCACCACTGCCAGCTGTCATTTAAAGTGGCTACTGTCCTGCCAAGTCTTTCTGCAGTATTCCAGAAGGAAAAGCCAGCTTCTCCTAATCCTGTTACATGACGTCGTACAAAATCAGTAAGGTGCAGATAATGGCGTGTTTGTCGCCTTAAAGGCATTCTTCACTAGCATCGATTCACCACGTCCAGTCTCAAAGGTAACTAACACTCACGATCGTTACAGTGTTTATTTAAAGCAAACCTGATTTGCATTCATCGTTGTGGGGCTACTAGCGCCACTCTTATGCGACTGGCGCGAGATTTGAATAGACATCATCTTTCAGATGTGGAAATACTCGTAGACCTACCAACTTTCGTTTAGATTGCACATCTCCTTCTTGGTGCAGAGATTTTTTTTTCCATCAGTGTATGTAAGATTCTATAAAATATTGTACAATTCGTTCACAGCTGTATAGCCTCAATGTTTCACTATCAGCGTAATAATATAGACACTCTGAAATAATATTTTCAAGCCATTAATATGCCTTCGATTTCTTTCAATTCAAAATTACAAATTTTTTATTATAAAAACTTAAAATTTTCCTGTTCATAGGAAAGATATAGTTTTATAATCCGTTATAATAAGAGGCTGTCGCAAGGCAGTAATTCTTAGTTGGCTGCATCTAATCAGTCAGAAGCCGGAAGACTCATACCCCTCTCCCCACTTCTCCCCCTCCCTGCCCCTAACAAAAGATATATTAACAATAATTTACGTGCGTAACATAAAACAGCCATCTGCAAAAAAAAAATATTGTTTAGTATTTGAGTCAATAACTCCCAGAACAGAAATTTTGCTCAGTAACGCTTCTACAAACTTCTGAATGTTTCACTAGAAGTATATGTTTGGTACTGAAATGGAAAGTGGAAGATATACACTATGTGATCAAAAGTATCGGGACGCCTGGTTGAAAATGACTTAAAAGTTCGTGGTGCCCTCCATTGGCAATGCTGGAATTCAGTATGGTGTTGGCCCACTGTTAGCCTTGATGACAGCTTCCGCTCTCGCAAGCATACGATCAATCAGGTGCTGGAAGATTTATTGGGGATTTTATTGTCGTGTAACTAGTCTGCCACAGGCCGTGCATTATGAACAGGTGCTCGATCGTGTTGAAAAATGCAATCGCCATCCCCGATTTGTTCTTCAACAGTGCGAGCAAGAAGATGCTAAAAACATCAATGTAGGCTTGTACTATGATAGTACCACGCAAGACAACAAGGGGTGCAAGCCGCCTCCATGAAAAACACGACCACACCATAACACTACCGCCCCAGAATTTTACTGTTGGCACTACACACGCTGGCAGATGAAGTTCACCGGGCATTCGCCCTACCTACACCCTGCCATCGGATCGCCACATTGTGTACCGTTTTTCCACGGTTCAGTCTTCCAATATTTACGCTCCTTACACCAAGCGAGGCGTTGTTTGGAATTTACCGGCGTGATGTGTGGTTTATGAGCAGCCGCTCGATCATGAAATCCAAGTTCTCTCACCTCCCGCCTAGCTTCATAGTAGCTGCAGTGAATCCTGATGCAGTTTGGAATTCCTGTGTGATGGTCTGGGTAGATGTCTGCCTATTGGACATTATGACCCTCTTCAAATGCAGCGGTCTCTCTCTGTCAACAGACGAGGTCGACCTATACGCTTTTGTGCTGTACGTGTCCCTTCACGTTTCCAATTCACTGTCTCATCGGAAGCAGTGGACCTAGAGATATTTAGGAGTGTGGAAATCTCGTGTACAGACGTAGGATACTTGTGACACCCTTTAAGTTCCTCGGAGCACCCCATTCTACTCTCTCAGTGTGACTAATGACTACTGAAGTCGCTGATATGGAGCACCTGGCAGCAGATGGCAACACAATGCACCTAATATGAAATCCGGATACTTTTGAGCACATATTTTATATCTACATGTCCAGTCCGTTGGCGATTCTATTATTCTGGACAACATTTTGGAGACTGAACTAGTCATTTACGTCAAATGTTACAATTGATGATCACATAAGATATAGATCTGAAATCATCGCTCGTAGCAATATAGAACAAACTATCGTAAAAAAGCATGGACCCGCAACCACGCAGGACAGCCGGAAATACAGCTTCTATCACTCATGAAGGGAAATCCTGAAAATTTAACGATTCACAACTGAGAATTAAAGTGTAAAAAATTATTACAGAGTGTCTGTCCTGCAGACTGAACGTTGCTCAAGCAGTACGGTGTTCCCTCAGAGAGAGTGGCAGCAAATATTGGCCACGGAGTGTCTTTATGCCTTACTAGTCCTTAGCTGAACTTCTGGATACTGAAACTATCACTAAAGATAATAAGGTATAATAAGATATAAGGAATAATTTTCGAATAAGAGAAAGATGAAAATTTAACAACTCGACCACACTTGGATTTTATTTGCTTCCAAATTTTCAATAGTCGTTTTTTCGGTAAATGAACCGTCGACACCATACGGCCAAGACAATATTTCCAACTGCTTTTTCTCTTTGTGTGCTACTCTTATTCGGTTGTCTGCTGTGTACACGTGACTCAAACCGGTGGGAGTGACTCTGACTTGCGTGTGGTAGCATTGTGCACGCCTTAGCTTTCACCACACACTGCAGCTTTTGGATTTTTCCTTAATTTATGGAAGTAGATGTACATCATATATTGCTTCGACTTGGTTTTATCTGACTTAAACGTCCCGAAAGTTAACGATACTTGATCCATTGGAATAATTGTTTACATCTAACTACGCTACATTTCGATGGTACTATAATACCATCAATTAATATTTTGTTATCATCGTTTCTTAAAGAATAAAAAACGAATGGAGGGAGAGTATGTGGAGGAAATTGGTCCCGATGAAGTTACCTGTTCTCCCTGTGCAGTCAGCCTCAATAGCAGCGCCTCCGTCGAAACTGGTTGAAATGTTAGTGGTGGGAAAAATCTACAGCAAATAATGTAGTATACACCCAAATTGCAATTCACACACTTTAATTGCTCTTGGATGCCGTATAAGCTACTGTTTATAGCCATTTCGAGTCTCATCTACTTCAATTATGCGCAGATAAACAAGTAACCACATACCTCACTCAGTTGATGTCATATAATCTTACTCGAGGGCAGTAACCTAATCATAACGTAATCAGTCACAGTGTGGCAGAAAATCATTAACACAGTCACTGTATAAATCACTCATTACATTGTCTTTTCAAGCAGAGAATCGTATCAGAACGAGTGAAATATGCGTAGCACTTATAACGTTTGAAAACAACATCATTAAATACGTAGTCTCATTGTCACAGTTGCTTATAATCATTACTGAAGTTTCATGCAGTTAATGAGAAAAATTACACGTTCTGCTAATCGTTTAAAACAGTCACGAAATTGTTGAATAATCTCTCGGACGCAAAACTAAGGTAAAACGATTTACACTTTCCGGTTGTAATCTATACTAAATCGACTGCGGTACATACTACGGTATTGGCGGAAATAGATATTGCTCTGTTCAAAACTCACCGTAGACTGAACCTAGCATGGCTTCCAACAAGCTCCTTTTATAAAATTACAATAATCAAAACTGAATTTGTATCTTTTTGTTCTTTTGATATTCACAAATTACCAATGAAGATTTACATTTATGGGTGATTGAATAGGGAATGGAAATTCATCTCTGAATGAACTTTCATATACAGTAATTATTTCTACACAATTGCACTAGTGAGTTCGCGTAAATTTTAGTAGAAATGTTTTACCTAAGCTATTAATTACTTCGAAATTAAGTTAGTGCATTTGTTACTAATTTATTTTCGTCGCTTCAAAGGTTAATGTTTAGTAGGTAAACCAACTGCTGGGATAAAATATATTCTTTACAAACACAAGAGAATTTGGCAAAAATTAAGATTTCAGTATATGACAACATTATCATAATTAAATGTTTGTTAAATAGCATCGTACAAGTACAGCGTTTGCGTACTAGTTACATATAATAATTATAATAGTTATTATACTACAGGGTGATTCAAAAAGAATACCACAACTTTAGGAATTTAAAACTCTGCAACGACAAAAGGCAGAGCTAAGCACTATCTGTCGGTGAATTAAGGGAGCTATAAAGTTTCATTTAGTTGTACATTTGTTCGCTTGAGGCGCTGTTGACTAGGCGTCAGCGTCAGTTGATGCTAAGATGGCGACCGCTCAACAGAAAGCTTTTTGTGTTATTGAGTACGGCAGAAGTGAATCGACGACAGTTGTTCAGCGTGCATTTCGAACGAAGTATGGTGTTAAACCTCCTGATAGGTGGTGTATTAAACGTTGGTATAAACAGTTTACAGAGAATGGGTGTTTGTGCAAAGGGAAAAGTTCTGGACGGCCGAGAACGAGTGATGAAAATGTAGCACGCAACCAGCAAGCACTTGTTCGCAGCCCAGGAAAATCGACTCGCAGAGCTAGCAGAGAGCTGCAAATTCCACAATCAACTGTTTGGAGAGTCCTGAACGTCAACTACCCGAGGCGATGGATCGGCCGCCAGGCAGCCCGTGACAGAGCACATCATCACTGGCCTCCAAGAAGTCCTGATCTTACCCCCTGCGATTTTTTCTTATGGGGGTATGTTAAGGATATGGTGTTTCGGCCACCTCTCCCAGCCACCATTGATGATTTGAAACGAGAAATAACAGCAGCTATCCAAACTGTTACGCCTGATATGCTACAGAGAGTGTGGAACGAGTTGGAGTATCGGGTTGATATTGCTCGTGTGTCTGGAGGGGGCCATATTGAACATCTCTGAACTTGTTTTTGAGTGAAAAAAAAAACTTTTTAAATACTCTTTGTAATGATGTATAACAGAAGGTTATATTATGTTTCTTTCATCAAATACACATTTTTAAAGTTGTGGTATTCTTCTTGAATCACCCTGTATTATTATTATAGAGAGATCTGATTTTTAAGTTATTTATTCATTTATTTTCTTTGGAGTATTTATTTTTTTCAGTATTTCAGGATTTTTCTTTTATTCACAACTGTTTCAGTCACAATATTGTTTCCATTTGGTAATTATGGCATCGACTGCGCTGCTGTATCGATTATACGGCACGGAGAGAAACATAAATACAACGAATTTAGTGGCTAGTAAGCAGTGTATTCCAAACACAGTTCAATTAATAATATGTTTCAGGTATTAATTTAAAGACTTTATGTAACTGCAGTACAACTCAAGTTTTGTCACTGGTTTAATATTGTTGCAATAATGAAGCTTGCTCTTATAACTTATTTACTTATCAGATACGCTATTGAATATTTACACTGCATTGGTAGATACACACAAAGTTTTTACTTCGTTTGAGGGTACCTAACGATGCAATATTGTTGTTTAACTGCTTGTTACTGCAGGCACCAATTAATTATGAGTCCATTGTTTATCTGTGTCAATTGATCGCCTCAAACATTTATCTACTCAAAATAACTTATTCGACCTCCCACTAAAGGTGTTTTTCTTTTTTTTAGGTTACGATCTCATTGAATGGCTAATGGAGCGCCTCAACATAGAAGAATCTGGTGAGTGTTCTCGGACTGGCATATTAATTAAACGTAAAACTTAGTTTAGCCGTAGAACGTACACTATGCAGACATTTCCGTTTTAGATGGAAGTAACAACGAGATATTAAAGTCTCATTATGTATAAGTAAACAGCACAGTAACATCTTGAACTCTTATTAGAATGTGTACCTGGGTGTGGAGAGCAGAGTGGGAGTTACGTTGTGCCCTTCCTCTTCTATTTCTAATAGTCGATGAACGGCATGGGTATGACATATACATCAGAATACGTGCAATGATAATTATTAATACCGAGTATGTTAAATATGGAGCAAATGTTGATGACATTTTGCGTCCAAAATTAGAATTCACTGAACCATTCATAAACGAGGGTTCACGTCTGTTCATAATGAAGTGTGTTAAATATACAATAACTCTTAGTAGTTTTTTTCCCTACTCCCATTCCCTGAATCTGTCAACTCACAACCATCAGCTTCCAACCTCATCTAGACTTCATCCACCACTTGTTGACGGGAGATTACCAACTAAATAACTGCATATCTCTAATCATCATGAATTTGACTGTTACATGTGATTAGAGTTGTAAAACTGCCGTAAGCTTAAGTACACTATCATAAATAAGCGTGGGCGACGGTAGTTTTCCTAGTAGCCTTGGTCAGTTAAGGTCGTATGGGCGTTACCTATCGGACTTTACCTCATATCGACAGCTTCGTTCACGTATGCAATCAGTGTCTTGCTAAATTTCTCTAGAAGCCGGAGGCGGTAGACTGTCTAGAAACTGAGCGAAGATATATAAAGGGTAACGTAACCTATGGAAAATTTTTGTTCTACACGGGTTACCCTATTGTCTATTACTTAAAACTAAATGGTATTTATAGCAAAATTGAAATTGTCAGTGTTTAATTCAGGTTTTGTTCGAAAATTGTTTGTATGTAACGTGAAACAGAGGGATATTGCAGCAAAAGTTTAAGAAAATACAGATTTATCATATAGTGCTATGAAAAGCAATTTCCTCAAAATAGAAAATAATTTTTAAAAATGAGAAACAATAAATCAAACATCACTTCATAGCTCGTTGACATTACATAAAACAGGTTTCTTTTATTTACAAACACCTTTCGCATTTATCGGTAATAATAGGAAATTCTTGCCTTTGATCATGCTGAAGAACGTTCTGTCGACTACAAAATAATAATGATTGTATATATTCTTTTATTTTTATGCATGTAAACTGTATTTGCATCAAAGGTAAGTGCTATGGTTAAATTAAAGTGCAGATGATACGTTGTCAACGAATTTTTAATACTTATAAAATGGAATTTATGTTGTGTAAGGATACAAAACTCTCAGTGGACTAACACTGAATGACGCGCGGCTCCAATATCGTAGAAAAAAGAAAGCGAAGTCTTCGGCTCCCAGGTCCTCTCTTACAGATTCATTTATGTTTCTTTCCCTACCGATGCTAGCAATACTACCGTTAATCTTACCATTTACTACGTCATGCATCTACCCTACCCAAACTATCAAACTGTGGTTTTTGTTGAGCTCAGCTCAAGACATTATTTTATAATCAATTATCAATTAGTGAAGCAATTCGATCGCGACACCTAGTAACGGAGTCTTTGACCTTCAACTATATTTGTAGAACGTAAATTCTATTTCTTATACATAAGACATGTTTATAACAACAGTACAACATTGATAACTTCATGCTGATTACATAGTTACCATACAATTTCCTGAAGTTGTATTTCGAATGTTGAAACGAGTTAAATTCATCACCCTTCATTTTGCTATCATCATCTGAGGAACGTGATAGCATAACAGGTTTCATGACGGGCCTACTCACTTGGCCAATTCCAAAACTGTATCAGATATTAACGAAAGAAGCTGTGATGCAGTACTGAAATTAAATTAAATGACGGTTTCCAAAGGTAACGTTCATTTAACTTGTGGTAAAGGGCTACAGATGTTTTATACGTACAATCGTAGGGCAAACGCATCTATTGAACTAACTTTAAACATAATGTTAAAGTCTCCATAACTTCGGAAATATTACAGACTAATGTCGTAAGCGATGTCTTAAGTGATGGAGAAGATTAGATTGAAGATGGAAATAGGTTGTCTCACTTTCAAGGAACCATGCCAACAAATTCGTTTAGGATGAGACATTTTTCACATCATTTAATAGTCTTTAAATACCACAAAAATTAAGTTCGCTAATATGGCATTACGGGTTGTAGAAGGAATAGCTGAGTTAAATTTGGTTGTACCACCTAAATGGGAGTGCTGTAAAACAACTTCATACCTTCCAGGGTCGTTAGAAACTAAATAAAGACAAACGTGGTATAATTTTGAAGTTATTATCACTTTTATGGCACTGCATACCCTCATTATTGTAAAAACTTTGTTTAACAAAAATGAATAGGAGTTTCGGTACCATAGCCTGACACATACTCCTATGTTACACTGTGGTCGTGACGGTTACACTGTGGGAGACCTGCGACAACTCGAAGTCTTGATGGCACCGACAAGCGATGACAGTCAACAGCTGTCATGTGTTGTATCAACAACGTATAGGATATAAAAAAGACTCGTTGCGCTGTGTTATCCTTACGAGTTGTCACTTAAGTACACAGAAATCATATTGTGTGTTACTACGTGGTGCTTGTGTGTGTTTAACGAAATATAATATGCGTTTATTCAGTTTTGTCTATATTATGCTTAAGAAGTGTTACGTAATCGAAAGCTGATGGAAACTACACAAAAGAAAAGAAGGTTCGTTTGATCAAGTTTCCTAAGTACGGTACAATGAAACAGAAACGGCGCCACTCAATTCCAAGGCAGTATTTCACAGTTACAGGTACAGAAATACCCTCGAAAGACTCAGAAAAAGGTTGAATCGCGTCAGACCAGACACTGCAGACAAGTGGATGCTGCATCGTCACAATGGCCCATGTCACACGGCACTCCTGTTGGTCCACAGCCCCCATACTTACCAGAGCTGAGTCCTTGTTTTGAATATTTTACTAATACATGTTTTAGATAATGGTATATTGGTTGCCGTATCACTTCGCTTGAGTATATTGTTATCGTACTTCACTGTCAATTTTCAGGCTTGTCACAGGCATTTCAAAGCTAGCATATTATTTTGGGAGTATCTGCCATAGACGGAAAAGCCATAACTGTTCCATTTTACAGAACCACAGATTGGTTCAGATGCCGTGCCGTGCATTTTTCCGATCTGTCCAGCTTACCTACGAGGTGTGTGAGAAAAGTAATGAGAGTGACAACACAGCGAGCGATTTGTCGACGCTGTATTGTTCTACTTGTGTAGACCGGTGAGTTCGTCCCTTCCAGATGCTCAGACGGAGTTTCAGCTCTGTACAGACATCACGTGGTTTTTGAGACCGCCATCAGTGAAGTTGTGCTTTTGTCGTGCAATGCGAAAATGGAACAGAGGACTTAAGAGCAACGTTATAGCATCAAGTTTTGTGTTAAACTTGGGGAATCAGTGAATGTGACCAGTTAAATGTTGAAACAGGCCTTTTGAGAACATTCGTTACCAATTGCAATGTTTATCGCTGGCACATATCATTTTTGGAAGGCCAAGAACACATTGAAGATGAATCTCGCTTGAGGTGACATTCAATTTCGACGAAAAAGTCGAACGTATTCCTGCTCCTGTGAGATTCCTCCTCTAGGACAGCCTGTCAACCGAGTGTTTTACAGAAATATCGTTGACAGCCTCAGGAAAAGATTGAATCCTGTGAGACCGGGCACTGCAGACAAGTCTATGCTGCAACACTGCAGTGGCCAATGTCACACGGCGCTCCTGTTGGTCCACAGCTCCCCTAATTACCCGATCTGAGTCCTTGTGACTTCTTTCTTCTCCTGAAATTGAAAAATGTCTTAAAACGATATATTTTTGGGGCTTTGTAGAACATTCAAAAAAATGTGACCGACCTGTTAAAGACCACGCCAACTGAACCCATCACTTCTGCTGCCAAGGCTAAAAACAACGGCTTCGCTGGTGTACCGCTACCGAAGGAAACTATTTCAAAGGGGATAATATCGTTGTTTGAAAAAATAAAAAAGATAAAAATCAGTCTCATTACTTTTCTAACACACATGCATCTACAGCTGCAGGACCATTCTGAAAGAGAACAGAAGATAAAAGGAGCACGCTGTAGGCAGCAGCAGTGCAAGAGAGCATCAAGATTAGTGTAGCCAGCCATTGTGAATATTTAAAAAAATCATGTAACAACCTACAGAAAGTGAAAGATAAAATGAATTTAATGTATTTACACAGGAATAGGGTGATAACAGTGAAATAAGATTGTATTATTTTTATGTATATCAATCTGTCTGTGGAGCTCAATTACTTAGTGTGTGTTGTGAGTGGTAATCAGTTGAAAGTGTAGATCTATTCAAAAGGAGTTTCATTAAACAAAGTTATAACCTTTGAATTTGTTCCTGACGTTGTAATAGTACAGAAAATTGAGTGAATACAACCGACTGTGATGTGCATGCCTCAGTGTTTATCCATGAAAATAAAAAAATTTTTCGAAGACGGGAGTAGCTTCGTTAACAGATGGCTAGTCATGTCGTGTATGCTGTGCACCAAATTAACCACAGCTGTGCTATCTTAATTGTTTTAGTCCAATTTCATGCAAACAACTACTTGTGTTTTCCATATTATCTAACCTCATTGAAGTATTAACTTATAACTCACTAATTTTACAAGCCACACAATTTTTCTGGCGTTTGCTGCTTGCCTTTGACGTCACGGTACGATTGTTTGGCGTTGGTCGTAGGTACTGCTGTTGCGCCACGTCTGTATATGGTACTATTAACTTAATATATAGAATAAACACTTTGTGGGTTAAAAGTAATATAAAGCTGTCCTAGCGATCTGGATGCTTATTTCTATTATGAAGTACACATATAGACATCGATTTTTAAATTTCACATCCCTTAAAATGCTGGGGTGAAGCATGTCTGTACATAGATTTCGGAGAAATCACACAAGGCATTTCAGTGATAGTTGCCGTTGAGGTAGGTCGATGAGACGACAGCACTTCTATTTTTTTTTAATACTTTCCAAAAGTAAGTTGGCAGCAGCGCAAAAATATGGCCAATCATTGTCTGTCGCTATAGTGAAATCTGTGAATTGTGTTTAAATAATAAACATCGTGGTATGGATACTTATTAAAATTTACTTATCACAAGTGAACTCTGGGACCAGACTCCTGGAACATACCACAGCCAGTTTCATTAATTCGTCATGCTACTGATTAAATCCGAAAGTTGGATTTGTGGTGTCAGCTGAATGCGGGTTCAGAATTTTTTTTTATCGACCTCGAGTTTAGGAAATTCTTCATACTCTTTTCTGAACGAAGCAGTCATTTGCACCTCATAACTTTTACGTTATCTCATAATGAGACATTTAACTAATCAGTAGCAAGTATTTACTGTGCCAACAGTCCTGTTAAAATTGATACTGAAATGCGAAATACTCGTAGTTTTACATTAACTTTATAGGCATTAACAAGACTCATTTTAATTGCTGCTCAGGTATTTCTTCGTAATTAATTCTGGTGAAGCAGCACGGGAAACTTTCTGAGTCTTTAGGCACAGGTAATTCTGTTGGTTGATTGGTTGGTTGGCTTGGGGGAGCGGACCAAACAGCGAAGTCATCGATGCCATCGGATTACGGAACAATGGGGAAGGAAGTCGGCCGTGCCCTTTCAAAGGAACCGCACCAGCATTTGTCTGAAGCGATTTAGGGAAATCACGGGAAACCTAAATCAGGATGGCCGGACGAGGGTTTGAACCGTCGTCCTCCAGAATGAGAGTCTTAGTGTCCTAACCACTGCGCCACCTCGCTCAGGTAATTCTGTTTCTAAAGCAATTCGGGTGAACCCCTGAAGTATCCTTTTTAATACAAGTCGGATGAATGCTCTCAGTCTCTGCCAAAAGTAATTGTCCGCTCAACCCACGACAGCCTCCATTTCCATGTTAGACTAAATGCTTTCCACAATTGCCACCATGATGTACAAAATTACTTAATGTAAATAGAATACAAAGCTGCAGAAATACAATTAAATCGCAGTTAGCTTCTTCAATCATAAAAAAACGGTTTAATCAGTGGGAGCACCTATCTTCGAAAGAAACTAAAATAAGTAATACAGACGCATATAGAAGGTTAGAAAATATTAGAAAATCGGTGAAACGATAATTTTTATGCTCCAACAGAATGGATTCTTCCAAGCCGGGAAACATAACATGAGCGTAATGTAAGGTATAAACAGTTTATTTCGGATGGAAAAATTTCTACACTTATCTCAGTATTATAATTTTCATTTATTTGACTTCTATAGATTCTTACCATTGGAGATTGAGTGTATAACATTAAATCCACCTCAAATTTTGTAGCCCGAACTCTTACATTATTAATACAAGATGTCACATTAAAAGATTACCTGTGAATGACTACAGTACTCTAACAAGCGCCATCACGGTGGCCACCATGACGTTACACAAGTTTTTCTCTGCCAGCTTCTCCAGTATGCTGAGTTACCACAGGCAACAGAACGAATATTAACGAAATAGAAATATGTTTTCCACAGAGTAAGTATATACTAAAATAAACGCTTCTGAATTTGGGAAGAAACTGTGACGTTGCTGAGAAACAGCCTCTTTCTCTCTTAGAAGGGTTTTTAGTTTAATGTTTCAGAATTATGCACACGTACCTGAAAAATAGCTCAGTATGTGTTCTTTGCTATGAAACATGTCTCTGGATGTTGTACATGCTACATGTCTTTTTACAGAAGCTACAGCTAACGTGATTTGGATGTAAAACTGAGATTTTTCCTATAAAACGTCACGATCTGTTTCCTTCCTCATCCATCCCATGTCTTTGTCATTTCAATACCAATTTATGTGACGCTGTTTTGCTTAAAAATACTAAGTACGGCGCACGAGCACACTGGACTCGCATTCGGGAGGACGACGGTTCAATCCCGCGTCCGGCCATCCTGATTTAGGTTTTCCGTGATTTCCCTAAATCGCTCCAGGCAAATGCTGGGATGGTTCCTTTGAAAGGGCACGGCCGACTTCCTTCCTTAATCCGATGAGACCGATGACCTCGCTGTTTGGTCTCTTCCCCCAAACAATCCAATCCAACGGCGCACGAAATCCGGCCCCGAGTACTACATGCTCATTGTCGCCCGTCAACTGCCATCTGTTGTTTCGAAGCTGTTGCTACAAAGTATTGCATTATCGGTACCACACCCTTTGCGTCTTGGTTAAGATTTGTACGAGATATTTCCTCTTGAAAAAGGAATCGCAATAGTGGAGGCGTAAGTGTCTATCAGTTATTTAAGGAAACGAGGGACATTTTTGCAAAGAAGTTTCCTAGCGTGTGAATACCAGAAAAAAGAGACATGTAGCATTTGATGACAAAGTGGAGTACGACAAGGTCAGTCGAAAACGCAAGAAAGAATCGAGCCCCGTCCGCTAGTACACCATTAGAGCACGAGTGATCCAGAGTCCAAAGAAGTCGATACGTAAATTGTCGCAAGTGAACGTTTCACATAGGTCATGTCAACATACTGTATAGGGGCGAAGCCCTCAAGATAATATGTGTGTCAAACGATTGATAGTGGAATATTGGATCCACCGCCGTATTTCATCAGTGATGAAGCCTTCTTCCATCTGACAGGACATGTGAAAACTAATTACAGTCCCTATTCGATTAATGATGAACCTCTTCACGGTGGAAGAATCAGAGAGTGGCGTGTCGTGTCAGCAAGTCTTGACTGTAGCTCTCTTATTTTTTGAAACAATAGTAACACTGCTGTGTATACACGAATCTTTGACGCACAGTTGACCCCGCATGATCATATGTATGCTTTTTGCAACAGTATGGGACCACCTGTCACAGTTCACGTGAGTGACGAGTTCACGAAATATTCTCAGAAGAAGGCTGTCATCACAGGATCGTGGCCGCAGCATTAGCCATTAACCACCTGTGACTAGTGAGACAGTCCAAAGAGAAACGTATGAACAAATAACCCAATAACGTTAGAGGAGTTGAAGGAAAGCATTCGTAATGAAATTTTGGGAACGGATGCGGTAGAGTTGCGCAAAGTGTACTTTAACATGTTAGGGCGCACGCAAAAGCACACTGAAACACAAGGATGTCATATTCAGCACATAATATAATGTAATGAAAAAACAAGATCAATTCAGTAAATGTAGACCTTTGCATCATTTTATTTGTTACTTCTTCGTTGTCTATTTACAGGGTGTTTCAAAAATGACCGGTATATTTGAAACGCCAATAAAAACTAAACGAGCAGCGATAGAAATACACCGTTTGTTGCAATATGCTTGGGACACAGTACATTTTCAGGCGGACAAACTTTCGAAATTACAGTAGTCACAATTTTCAACAACAGATGGCGCTGCAAGTGATGTGAAAGATATAGAAGACAACGCAGTCTGTGGGTGCGCCATTCTGTACGTCGTCTTTCTGCTGTAAGCGTGTGCTGTTCACAACGTGCAAGTGTGCTGTAGACAACATGGTTTATTCCTTTGAACAGAGGATTTTTCTGGTGTTGGAATCCCATCGCCTAGAACACAGTGTTGTTGCAACAAGACGAAGTTTTCAACGGAGGTTTAATGTAACCAAAGGACCGAAAAGCGATACAATAAAGGATCTGTTTGAAAAATTTCAACGGACTGGGAACGTGACGGATGAACGTGCTGGAAAGGTAGGGCGACCGCGTACGGCAACCACAGAGGGCAACGCGCAGCTAGTGCAGCAGGTGATCCAACAGCGGCCTCGGATTTCCGTTCGCCGTGTTGCAGCTGCGGTCCAAATGACGCCAACGTCCACGTGTCGTCTCATGCGCCAGAGTTTACACCTCTATCCATACAAAATTCAAACGCGGCAACCCCTCAGCGCCGCTACCATTGCTGCACGAGAGACATTCGCTAACGATATAGTGCACAGGATTGATGACGGCGATATGCATGTGGGCAGCATTTGGTTTACTGACGAAGCTTATTTTTACCTGGACGGCTTCGTCAATAAACAGAACTGGCGCATATGGGGAACCGAAAAGCCCCATGTTGCAGTCCCATCGTCCCTGCATCCTCAAAAAGTACTGGTCTGGGCCGCCATGTCTTCCAAAGGAATCATTGGCCCAATTTTCAGATCCGAAACGATTACTGCATCACGCTATCTGGACATTCTTCGTGAATTTGTGGCGGTACAAACTGCCTTAGACGACACTGCGAACACCTCGTGGTTTATGCAAGATGGTGCCCGGCCACATCGCACGGCCGACGTCTTTAATTTCCTGAATGAATATTTCGATGATCGTGTGATTGCTTTGGGCTATCCGAAACATACAGGAGGCGGCGTGGATTGGCCTCCCTATTCGCCAGACATGAACCCCTGTGACTTCTTTCTGTGGGGACACTTGAAAGACCAGGTGTACTGCCAGAATCCAGAAACAATTGAACAGCTGAAGCAGTACATCTCATCTGCATGTGAAGCCATTCCGCCAGACACGTTGTCAAAGGTTTCGGGTAATTTCATTCAGAGACTACGCCATATTATTGCTACGCATGGTGGATATGTGGAAAATATCGTACTATAGAGTTTCCCAGACCGCAGCGCCATCTGTTGTTGAAAATTGTAACTACTGTAATTTCGAAAGTTTGTCTGCCTGAAAATGTACTGTTGTCCCAAGCATATTGCAACAAACGGTGTATTTCTATCGCTGCTCGTTTAGTTTTTATTGCCGTTTCAAATATACCGGTCATTTTTGAAACACCCTGTATTACATGTTTACCTATTTGTTGTATCTGTTCGTGGAGGGCAATAATTTGTACGTACTCGTAATAAGCGAGTAGTCCGTACTCGGGGCTGTTATTTCGTGCGCCATCCTGTACTTTGTTGTCCCATAATATACGCGTGCTTTCTCCGACTCTTACATTACCCTTCATCTCTTTCATAGTTCTTTAGTTTTGGTTTTTGTGAAAGAAACTTCTAAGAGCTGCAGGATTGTGATAACTGTGTGCTGTCTACATCGATTTAAAGCGGGCTGGTAACCAGTTGCAAATGACAGCTAACATCTATACCTACTCGGTGACTATACTGATTCGCATCTGAATTGCAACTACTTTCAGCATGCTTCAGTAGATAAATTAGGTCACATAGTAGATCGACTAAGATTGCATCAGGCTTCTACTAAGCGATGAATAAATGAACAAGTAAGTAAATAGGGGAGAGTGTTGTACTGTGGTACACTTTTCAGATTTTCGCCTCTAGCCCTGTAATAGAAGTTTAATACACACTGACGGAAAAAATCGCAAAATCCAAATATAATTTGCGTATAGTAATTTCAGGAATGCCTTTGCCCAGGTAACATATTTGAGTGATTAACATTGCAAGATCATAGTTTAATATAAGCGCGAGATAAATGCTGGTACATTAATAACCAGTGTAGCCACCAGAATATTGAGACTAAACATGCAAACGTACATGCATTGTGTTGTCCAGGTGCAGCATGTCAATTTGTGAGATGGAGTTCCATTCCTGTAGCACTTGGTCGGTCCATTCAGGGACGGTTAATACTGTTTGTGGATGACGCTGGAGTTGGCCGATGATAAGCCGTATGTGCTCGATGGAGACAGACCTGGTGATCGCGGAGACCAAAGCGACATGTCGGCTTACAACAGCGGTATGTGGGCAAGCGTTATCCTGTTGGAAAACACCATCTGGAAAGCTGTTCTTGAATGGCAGCACAACAGGTCGAATCACCAGACTGACGTACAAATTTCCAGTCACGATGCGTAGGATAACCACGAGAGTGCTCCTGCTCATACTAGTCGCACCCCAGACCATAACTCCAGGTTTATGTTTCAGTGTGTCTAAAACACAGACAGGTTAGTTGCAGGTCCTGAACTGGCCTCCTCTTAACCAAACCACAGCCATCATTGGCACCGAGGAGAAATCACCATTCATCAGAAACCGCAACACACCTCCACTGTGCCCGCCCTCCAATGAGTTCTCGCTTGACACCACTGAAGTCGCAAATGGCGGTGTTTTGGGGTCAGCGGAATGCTCACTGCAGGGCGTCTGGCTCGGAGCTGCCCTTCAAGTAACCGATTTGCAACAGTTCGTTGTGTCACTGTGGTGCCAGCTGCCTTCAAATTTATGCTGCAGATGCACTACGTTGCATCAGAGACAGCCAAACACGATAGTCTTCCCTCTCGGTGGGCCATGTGACCGTTCGGAACTCGGTCTTCTTGCGACCGTACATACTGGTGACCACCGCTGCCAGCACTCGTCTATAGTCATTTCTGCCAAGTATTTCTACAATATCGCAGAAGGAACATGCATCTTATTGTAGCCCTAAGATACGACCATGTTCAGGCTCAGTAAGGTGTCGATAATGGCATCTTTGTCGCCTGTAAGGCATTCTTGGCCAACTCACCACTTCCAATCTCAAACGTAACTAACACTCACTTGTGTTATAACGTGAATTTTAAGCAAACCTGATTTGCATCCTTCTACTGGCACTGCTATCGCCACTCTTACATTAATGGCGTGAAATTTGAATCGGCTTCCTCTTTCAGATGTAGAAGCACGCATATCAGCTTTCGTTCATATCCCACTACCCCTTCTTCGCATTGCGATTTTTTTTTTCCGTCAGTGTATTTCCTTGTTCCGTTTTTGAAAGTTGGCATTCGCCTTTTATGTGCTGCGGCCTTTCTCTAAAATTACAAAAATTATGCCGAGAAGTTAAAGTTTTTCTAAAAGTGAAAATATATTCCAGGATACAAGATGGGCGTGTACGTAGGAACCAATATTCTACTGAAATTTAAAAGCGTTGCAATCGAGGAAATCTTGTAAACACTTATTTAATGCTCTGTATGTTACATAGACACCAATAATCAGTAACTGACATAAAATGAAGCAAAACTGTTATCAGAAACGAGTTGCAAGTTACACATATTTTCAAATAGAAGCTATTCCAAACTAACGTAAATTTTCGTTTTCAAGACAGATAAAATTGCTAAGACATTAAAGAAACTCATTTCATCTGCAATTATGGACGGCCACTGTGGCGAGCGGTTCTAGGCGCCTCAGTACAGAACCGCCCTGCTGCTACGGTTGCAGGTTCGATTCCTGCCTCAGGCATAGATGTGTGTGATGCCCTTAGGTTAGTTAGGTTTAAGTAGTTCTAAGTCTAGGGGACTGATGACCTCAGATGTTAAGTCCCATAGTGCTTAGAGCCATTTGAGTACCTGGTCATGTGCTTCAATTCTTCTGTCAATTTTTGCTCTAACAGTCACTCTTACTCCTTCCCTTGCACTAGTGCTCATAATTAACAAGAAAGCGTCACAGAGGTGCTCTCGAAAGTCAAGTGCAGACGCCATGACAGAGGCGTTGTATATCGCAATGTGATTCACTGTTAAAATTCCGAGAGCGTGCGTTCCTACGGGAGCCAACTAACATATTTCTTCCTCCGTCGTGTATCTCACGATAAGACCACGGAGGTAAAATTAGACAGATTCAACTTCACAAGGCGGCTTGCTAGCAATTGTTCCTCCCGCACACCATTCACTACTGTAAGAAGTAAGAGGAGAGTGATTGTGGTACACGAAGTGCCCTCCGCCATACGCCATATTTTGGCATGCGGAGTACAGTTTAACTCTGCCCATCTTTTTCTTAAATTTTTGTACCGCTTATGGTGGGGTCGCTGATAATGGTCACGCTTTGGAAATTATTTTTATTTTAGTTCTATGGGACGGAAGGAAATGCTGCCAGGTGTAAATATTACCGAAACATCAATTTAACAAGTAATGGTTGCAAAATAATATGAATATTATTCTCAGAGTAATGGAAAGACAGATAAAAGCCGAGAAATTTAGAAATGTGCGAGACAATACGCTCATTGCCTACGACTTGTCTCAGACGTTACGTCAAAGAAAAGCAAAACTACAAGGTTATCATAAGTTTTAAGAAATTTCAGAGATTTTCTGTAGCTAAACTATTTGACGAATTGTCAGACAGCTTTGCATACGTACATCAAAACTTACTTTGTTATGCTAATTATTGCTATTCTGATCAGATGAAGTGTCATCTGTCGGACATTTTTTGAACGTTTGTATTTTTTTTTTTTTTTTGGTTCAAATAAAAGCCCATGTCATTCCAAGCATGTGTGTCAATTTGTACCTCCCTATCTACATTATTCCGTGATTTATTCAGTTTTCAAATTTATACTGACTTTTTGATCACCCGGTACGTGAGAGGGACGCAGTAGTTCAGCATGGAGTGTTCACAATCTTTATATTGACAAAGCACCAAAGGAAACCAAAGCTTGATTTCGGAAAATAATTAATGTTGATACTGAAGAAACAAAATGTTTAAGAGTTAACGATGACATTGTAGGTCTGTGAGAGACAACAAAGTACTTGAAAGATCAGTTGAATGGAAAGGATAACGTTTTGAAAAGAGATAAGACAAACATAAATGAAAGGGAAAACACGATAATGGAATATGCTGCGTCGTGGTATCGTTTATGAATTATTTCTGTAAATGTTATGATTATAGGAAAATGAGAATCTACTTCTCAGTAAAGAGCACCTCAGCATAATTTAAGGGGAAGCCTTGTTTAATTCCGTGCTATAGTCCTTGCCACAGCATCGTTACCACCAAATGAGTACACAATCTGTTATTTGTGAAAATCGCTGGCACACAAATCCAATAATTTCTGTAAATATATTGAGAACAACAGTAATCGTAAGTAACTAGTAATAAAGTATTTCATAGGACAGTCTTGATCGCATAATAAACACTTTAAAGTAACAGCATATGCAGAAGAATATGGAAACAGAACAGCTGAGCGGCGTTTCGGCCCTCCACCAGCATAAAAAACCGTTCGCGCTTGGTGAGCTAGTAAACAAGAACTGAAAAGAAAAGTGAGAGACTAAATGTGCAAGTAGAGGACTGAATGCAAAATGGACAAAACTAGATGACGTATTGAAATGCATTCAAGGACACACTCAAAATGGCACTGGAATTAATACAAAAATGATGCAAATACACGCTCGTATACTAGCGCTACAATGGAACTTAAAAGACTTTAAAGGTGTAGTTGGTTGCTGCTACAGGTTTATGAAAGGTCATAGATTTAGCAAGCGAACCAAAACCAAAATACCACAGAAAATGCCACAAGAGTATGAAGCGAAAATATTATCGTCCCATCACTTTATTATTCAACATCGAAAGAAAACCAGCGTGTAACCAAGCCAAATAGCGAATATGGACGAAACTACCCGGGCATTTGATGTGCCGAGTAACAGAACTGTTGTCATGAAAGGTGCTAGAACTGTTAACTATAAAAACAAGTGGACACCAAAAAAATTCACTACACTGTTGTCCTTTCATGTTATTCTGGTGGTACTAGGCTTAATCCAGCGATCATTTTCAAACGCAGAACAATGTCAAAACCTTTTGAAACAAACACAGGCGTTGTTCACGTACATGACAATGCTGGATGGACTAGGCTGGTATGAAATTACGGATTAACAGAGTGTGGGAGAGAAGTAAAGCTGCTTTGACAACTGCCTATTGGCTTCTGTCTCGGGTTCTTCGGCCGACGTTCATCTAATGATTTTTCTGACGTTTCGCCAGCACGAGTGGCTGGCATTGTCAAAGCTTCACCCTCCATTGCCGGTGGTGAACTGGAGCCGAGCTCGCGGCCGCAGACTATATGTACCTGCGGCGCCAACGTCCGAGGGCTTCTCCGCGGTCATTTCCGGTGCGGTTCTCCTCTTGCTACCTGCGACGGTCGTTCGCTGCAGTACGGGAAGCCAGGATCCGTTTACCTTAAGGCTTTCCTCTTTCTTGTTGAAACTGTTCGCGTATTTTTGTATTTCTACAGCTTCTCTAAACAAGCGCGTGTGATAGTGCTTCTCTAGAGCCACGCGCTTGTTTAGAGAAGCTGTAGAAATACAAAAACACGCGAACAGTTTCAACAAGAAAGAGGAAAGCCTTAAGGTAAACGGATCCTGGCTTCCCGTACTGCAGCGAACGACCGTCGCAGGTAGCAAGAGGAGAACCGCACCGGAAATGACCGCGGAGAAGCCCTCGGACGTTGGCGCGCCAGGTACATATAGTCTGCGGCCGCGAGCTCGGCTCCAGTTCACCACCGGCAATGGAGGGTGAAGCTTTGACAATGCCAGCCACTCGTGCTGGCGAAACGTCAGAAAAATCATTAGATGAACGTTGGCCGAAGAACCCGAGACAGAAGCCAATAGGCAGTTTGTCAACAAGTGGCCACGAAAGCCTTAACAAAGCTGCTTTATTGAAGAAGAGTTCTCTTCGTGTGCCAGATCAGTTTAGCACCCATCTGAAAAACTCTGTGAAAGAGAAATTGAGAAAGAAATAAAGAGCTCGCTGTTATTGTGAGAGGACCTACTTCACAATTGCAACCTCTTGATGTCTTGATAAATAAACTATTTAAAGTGTATGTCAGAGAGGAATGGAACAAATGGATGATGAATAAAACCCAACGTGAATTTACGCCCGAGAGAGCTTCAAAACCATCTACAATCAAATAAGTGTGTCAGTGGATAAAACAGTCGTGGTTTAGAATGAGAGAAGACATTATTGTTAAATATTTAAAGAATTGCGGCATAAGTAACTCTTTCGATGGCAGTGAAGATCACTCGATGGCAGTGAAGATTACTCGTATATATGAAGAGGACAACGATGACAACGACGAGGAAGAAGGAGAAGGAGAAGCAGAAGAAAGCTCAGTCGACCATTTTCAGGAATTTTAAAGGTCAGTTCGGTTTTATAAACTAAGTTTTTTAGTCTGGCTTTGCAGTGTAACAATAAAAAGGTAAAAACGTTATTTTAAAAAATGCTGAAAAATTAAAGTGCGTCTTACAGTCCGCAGAATACAGTATCGTATTACCTGCTGAGCAATAATGACTGTTGGTTGGCCTTGTGTTGCGATTGTGAACAATGTCGTGATACAAAACTTAAATCTTAGTGATGTGATGAATTTGAAATTATGAAGATGAATCTAAAGAAATCCCAAAAGAAACTAATTGTGTACTCAGTAAAAACTATTTAAATGAAACTCAATACTGAAGTACGTTATGAAAGTTAGTAACATGAAATGCAATGCCTGGTTTGAAATATCCACAAAATAAAATAGTTCTCAGCTCCGTAGAAAATAACGGTTTAAGATTACCTTCACTGTTCAACTTAAATTAATCAGCTTATTTAGCGCGCTATCTGAAAATTCTGACTACCGACTGTTTGCAAAGTGAGATATGGCTTGAAAGAAAAGTAACTTACTTCTTGTTCAACAATCCACTTTGTGTCTGATGTTCTAGAAATCAAACTGAAATCAGCAAATGCAGCAGATAAAGAAAAATAATCTGCTCACTACTAAATTTTTCTTTGTCAGAAACGATCGTAGCTACGTGTGGCATAATGTGCAATGCACATACGACAAAATATTTATAGCTTTACTAAGAACGATGGACGAAGATTGTACTTTAAAGAAAGCCGTTCTTGATAAATTAAACTGTGATTGTTGTCAAAAAAACACTAACGATTACGCAATTTGCTCATTACAGAAATTACAGACTTTTAAACCAGTTACATTAGTTGTGATACAACGAAAACAAACAGATCAAATCAACACTCATCATGAATATTATTTATTATCTAAGGAACAAAGATTTCCTTCGTGTAATAATTCTGACAAACAAACATTTCATTCTTGCGCGTGCGTTACTTGCCTTGAAATATTCCTCCAAAAATCTTCTCCATCTATACAGTCAAGAAAATATCATTAAAAACAAGTTTTCATCTCCGTAATAAAATTCTTCAGATAATTTCTCATAGATTCACAAATATCAGATCTCTCTCTGTTAAATTCACCAGCTCGCTATTATGCCTGTAATAAGAATGCCCCAGCGCAACAAAATTGACTAGCGGCCAAACGCACCACAGATTACATTGAACACAGTCAAGGATTTTAGCTACTACTCATACAGCGCGCTCATTCATCTTTGTCCCAGTGCAGTAAAGGTGAAATATTTACAGTGGCAGGAAACATATGAAAACTTTACAACCTCTGTCTCTCGATGCACTGTGTTGCGCGACGAGCTGTACCACTAGATATTGAATTGTACCTTCACATAACTGCACTTTTCTATATACGACATCGCAGCTTACATTCAACTTCCCACTCGCGCATTTCATAGGTTGGTCAGTTTGCTGAGACGGAAACTAGTGTCGCCAGAATCTGATTAAGAGTGCTTCCTGACGCCGTAGCTCCCGAATATACAGCATGTGCTGCGCGCATGCTGTTGCATTTCGCCTGAGTCGTACCGCTCTGCACCCGATGTGAGCCTAAATGAGAGTTGGCGGAAGTCGTAAATTTCGCCTCCGCCCTAAATAAGCAGCTATAATATTCTTGGCACCGTACCAAATACACTGTGAAATCGTCCTTTCGACCCTATTCCTATTGCCGTCTCGCGCTGATTGCAAACTGCAGCTCCGCGCTAGCTGTGAGCTAAATTCACTTGTTTTAGCTTCGTTCTAATCTAGCGTGTGTTGTTTCAGCTGAAGCGGTCCACTTAGCCAATCAACTCTGCCAGTACGGATACTACTTCCCCGTCAGCGACTCCAAAAATTTGATTGTAAAGGACGACAGCTCCCTCTATCGTTTCCAGGTAAGTGGTGCTCATTATTTTAGCTCTCTTCATAACGAGTTATTTTCATTTTTTTACCTGGAAAACCTGGAAGTTTTAGTAGCAAATGGATACGACATAATAATAATAATTCCCTGATACACTTACACAAGGAATAACTTATCTGAAACCTAAAGATCAAGCAGACACAGCAAACCCAGCTAAATATCGCCCCATAACATGCCTACCAACAATATACAAAATATTAACTTCAGTCATTACACAGAAATTAATGACACATACAACACAGAACAAAATTATAAATGCAGAACAAAAAGGCTGTTGCAAAGGAGCACTAGGATGTAAAGAGCAACTGATAATAGATGCAGAGGTGACATATCAACCTAAAACCAAACAAAGGTCGCTACACTAAGCATACATTGATTACCAAAAAGCTTTTGATAGCGTACCCCACTCATGGTTACTACAAATATTGGAAATATACAAAGTAGATCCTAAATTGATACAGTTCCAAAACATAGTAACGAAAAATTGGAAAACCACACTTAATATCCAAACCAATTCAAATAATATCACATCACAGCCAATACAGATTAAGCGTGGAATATACCAAGGAGACTCATTAAGTCCTTTCTGGTTCTGCCTTGCTCTGAACCCACTATGCAACATGCTAAATAATACAAATTATGGATACAATATTACTGGAACATACCCACACAAAATCACACATTTGCTATACATGGATAATCTAAAACTACTGGCAGCGACAAATCAACAACTCAACCAATTACTAAAGATAACAGAAGTATTCAGCAATGATATAAATATGGCTTTTGGAATAGACAAATGTAAGAAAAATAGCATAGTCAAGGGAAAGCACACTAAACAAGAAGATTACATATTGGATAACCACAGCGACTGCATAGAAGCGATGGAAAAAACAGATGCCTATAAATATCTAGGATACAGACAAAAAATAGGAATAGATAATACAAATCTTAAAGAAGAACTAAAAGAAAAATATAGACAAAGATAACAAAAATACTGAAAACAGAATTGACAGCAAGAAACAAGACAAAAGCTATAAATACTTATGCTATACCAATATTGACCTACTCATTTGCAGTAGTGAAATGGAGTAACACAGACCTAGAAGCACTCAATATACTTACACGATCACAATGCCACAAATATAGAATACATCACATACATTCAGCAACAGAAAGATTCACATTAAGCAGAAAGGAAGGAGGAAGGGGATTTATCGATATAAAAAACCTACATTATGGACAGGTAGACAATTTAAGAAAATTCTTTATAGAACGAGCAGAAACTAGCAAAACACACAAAGCAATCACTCATATAAATACATAGGCTACACCACTGCAATTTCATAACCACTTCTACAACCCTTTAGATCACATAACATCAACAGATACGAAGAAAGTAAATTGGAAAAAGAAAACACTACATGGCAAGCACCCGTATCATCTAACACAGCCACACATCGATCAAGACGAATCCAACACATGGCTATGAAAAGGCCATATATACAGTGAGACGGAAGGATTTATGATTGCAATACAGGATCAAACAATAAACACCAGATATTACAGCAAGCATATTATATAGATCCCAATACCACAACAGATAAATGCAGACTTTGCAAACAACAAACAGAAACAGTAGATCACATCACAAGCGGATGTACAACACTAGCAAATACAGAATACCCCAGAAGACATGACAATGTAGCAAAAATAATACATCAACAGTTTGCCTTACAACATAAACTTATAAAACAACACGTTCCCACATACAAGTATGCACCACAAAATGTACTGGAGAATGATGAATACAAATTATACTGGAACAGAACCATTATAACAGATAAAACAACACCACATAACAAACCTGACATCATACTCACCAATAAAAAGAAGAAATTAACACAACTAATCGAAATATCCATACCCAATACAACAAATATACAAAAGAAAACTGGAGAAAAAATTGAAAAATACATCCAACTGGCTGAGGAAGTCAAGGACATGTGGCATCAGGATAAAGTTGACATTATACCAATCATACTATCAACTACAGGAGTCATACCACACAATATCCACCAGTACATCAATGCAACACAGCTACATCCAAACTTGTATATACAACTATAGAAATCCGTAATTATTGATACATGTTCAATTACCCGAAAGTTCCTAAATGCAATATAACATATACCGTACAGTTAAAAGGAAGTCACGCTTGATCAAGGTCCGCGTCACTTTCCATTTTTGACCAGACGTGGCGTCTGAGAGGGGAGAGAAATAATAATAATAATAATAATAAAAAGCCAGACACAATCCTGCAGAAAAGAAAGTGTGGGTCATTAGCTTTGCCATCCCAGGTGAATCGACGAGAAACAACTGGAAAAACTTATCAGATACGAGGAACCATGTAGCGACTCGGCGCAAACCAGTAAAGTGGCCTCGGTAGAGAGCCAAAAGATCTTAGTGTACACTTGAAAACTACTGGCATTGATACCAGCTACGAAATGCTACTTTTCTGGATGTGTGCGGATTGTCCATCGGTGTGTCACGCAGTCTAGGCGCTTTGGAAGTATCCGACTAGTCTTAAAATACCAGATCCAGCGTAGTGATCTCATGTGCAGTGTTTTCTGTTTCAGCAATAATAATAATAACTTTATATCACTATGCCTTTTCCAGACTGATTCGGTAATTAAAACTACAGAAATAATGATTATCCATGTCTCGATCAAGGACAGTGTCGTATTTCTATAAGGATAGACGACATGTACATGGTTTCATTATGGCGAACCGAGTTTCGTCTCACTCGTTCACAAACATACACATTTGCCTCTATGGTAGTGTCAGCATCGAAAATCTTTGCTTAAGTTTGTCCACATTATTTACTAGCTGAGCACAGATAATTTCCTTCAAATGGCTTAAAAAGTAAGAACCCAGCTGATTTAAATCACGACTGCGAGCTGGCCATCAGCATGGTCCAAAACGTCCTATTCATCGTCCTGGAAATCGTTTATTCAAAAATCTTCATAATCTGTGACCAATGTGGTATGGAGAACCACATGTTATGACATATGCTAACAGAATATCCTCTAATAAAGTTGGTAGCAATCTTTCTCCTAAAAAGGTTCGTTAATTGTTACCAGTCAGTCGTGCAGGCAAAACTTAAGGCTCAATTATGTAATCATTGATTATACCCGTCCATGGATTTACGGAAAAGCGGCGCTGAAAATGTGTTGCTGTTACTTGGCGCGGACTGTGTACACTCCAAGCGTGTATGTTATGGAAATCAGTTATTCCATCGCGAGTATAACACGCTTCATCTATGACGAATATTTCGTTTACAAAATCATGTTCAGCACCCTCTAACACTCAGAATTCTCGTCGTGGAAAGAAATCTTGCTCTTCCAAAGCTAGTACGCGTTGGATGTGTTAAGGCCGCAGACACTCCTGTTTCAGTGTGCGATGAACGACAGAGTGCGATACAACCACTTGGCGGGCGATGCTTCTAGTTAGTGCTCTAGAGGTAGGATTTTCGTGGTAGCGGTCCAGAATTTGTTCCTCAGCTTCCAATGTACGTTCTTCGCCTTATGAGCCTCTGTCTTTGAAGCCTCCCCTTAGAAAAATTTATGAATGATTGTGCTGATAAACCCCTTACGTCATTTGGTTTTCAAACAGCTGAGCAAATCTGAACGTGCACAGACATTTCTCTCTTTACTTATTCAGATCATCAATAAACTGACACAATATTTTAAGCGCAACGCAATCTGACTTTCAATAGTCCCTACAAAAAATGGCCCAGACTAACAATAACCTATACCTTTCATGAATCACTTACCTCACAAAAATCTTCGTTACTCGAACTGAAGCAATACAGCGAGCGCCAATACTGCCAGCTAAATAAAAGATTCTAACTACTGAAGTCACTAACTACTGATAGGCATAATTAAAAATGAAAGATTTTGATAGAAAACAAACAATGTATTTACCTTACTAGTGTTCAAAAGTCATAATATACATATATATCAGTTCATGGCATCCAGTATTACAAATTTACTCTGATGGACACAGGTCAAGATCATCCGCTCTCAAAACTCCGCCATCTCTCTTCCCACATCCACCACTGCTGGCGGCTCACCGACTGTGCAACGCTATGCGCTGTTCACATACAACTGCACAACACTACTATAGCGAATATTACAACAATGCCAGCCAGAAACAGACTGCATACAGCACAGCCAGTGATTTTCATATAGAGCGCTACGTGGCGTTACCAATATAAAAACCTAAACAGCCTACTTACATCTTCTACGCGGGGCAGTGAAGAGCCAGTACCTCTCAATCTAGGCGCATTAAATATGCACTCGTAAGTTGTATTCTGTCATTATTTATTAAACAATAAAATGAAAGCACATCAAAACAGACAATACGTTTTGCATACAGAATTAAACGTAAAAAGGTAAAGATAAATACTGCACTATGTTACAAATGAACTGCAAAATAATCTAGTAAAAGTAGAGATTTATGACGATACATATCGTTGGTGAACAGCAACAAATGTCGATAGTGCATGAAGTCTTCGCCGTGGGAAGTGCCCTCGATAAATTCGTATTGCTGCCCAGGCAACACCTTTTGCTTCGCTATTAATTAAAAGAATATTGCGTAGTTCAGCGATAGTAAATCTCTCTTACATCCTAATGTTTAACAGAGTTACAATACAATAACGTCTCCACAGGCCATTCGACGACTGTCGACGATCGACGTATTACAATGACTCAACCACTCAGGCCGTAGTTGTCTATGTGTTTGCGGCTCACGCTCAGGGTGGCAATACGCGCAGCGATAAATAACACGAACCGATTGCTTACGTAAGTCTTCACGGTTTTTGGAGAGGGTGCGGAACAGGCACACCGTAGTGTTTTAATACTTCGTACGGAATTCTCCCTGTCTACTTTGCATAATGTTTACACAAGTCACGTCTAAGCCGCGTCCACTGTCCAGTGTCTACATTTCCAAAAATATTGGCCCAGATTAACTGTTTTCTTCTGGGACAACCGTAGGAAACGGACTAACATGTTACTAGACATTTTAAATCAATTACTTGTGTTCCACTGGCAGCACTTTTTTGGCAGCTTATACAGTTTACATACTGTGTGTTAAGCGCTTAATTGTACCCATTGAACCACAGATAGGTCATTCGATAACGCCTCGCTAGCTACGTTGATAAATGGAGTCATTGTAATGACAGAGATGGCTGTCAAAGCACACGTTAGGCCATACAGCAACGAAAATATCATTCCATTCCCATCATGACGACTATTTATGACAGTTTACTGATAGCTTCAGATATAAGCGTAGTAAATCCCTAAAAGGAACGCCGGCCGCGGTGGTCTCGCGGTTCTAGGCGCGCAGTCCGGAACCGCGCGACTGCTAGGGTCGCAGGTTCGAATCCTGCCTCGGGCATGGATGTGTGTGATGTCCTTAGGTTAGTTAGGTTTAACTAGTTCTAAGTTCTAGGGGACTGGTGACCTAAGATGTTAAGTCCCATAGTGCTCAGAGCCATTTGAACCATTTGAACCTAAAAGGAACAATGACGATGCATGCCGGTCTCCTTTTCATTTTACAATATGAATGGGGAAGAAATCCTTCTTCATAGGCGTGGTCAAAATTATCCGTCCCCTTATTAAGAATGGTGAGCGGCTCTGGAAGACGAAACGATTTAATTACTGCGAAAAGTGAAACTAATGTAAAGACATTGCATTCTTATCTCTACAGACCCAGTTTTCGAGTTAAGGGGCTTGAACTGAAAGCTTGTTTGAAACCATATGCCTATTTTCGAAAGGAAGCGTTTCTTTGTCAAATTAATCTCCATTGACTTCATTGCGTTTGGTTCACGAAGGTTACACGTTTTAATTATCTATCCCCAAACCAGAAATTTGTTTCCCCTTCTTTATAATATCCAAAGCACAGATATCCCCGTCATTCGACGAAAATTTGTTGAGGATGACAAACAGAAAATTACGTGGGGTCTAATCTGAGAAATGTTTTGGTGGTACAACAAAATCGAGTCTAATCTGAGAAATGGGTTGGTGGTACAACAAAATCGAGTTTTGCGATGCAGCTATAGGGAACTAGAACTAGAACTATTCAGATACTCATATTAGGTTCTTTGGAAGATCTCCACGGGGCTGTACCCAAAAATGTGAATATCGTTTGAAAACAAAATTACATTTATGATTTCGATCAGCTAACCACCCGCCAGGTTAGCTGAGAGCGCTAATGCGCTGCTTCCTGGACTCGGATAGGCGCACCGGCCCCAGATCGAATCAGCCTGACGGATTAACGACGAGGGCCAGTGTGCCAGCCAGCGTGGATGTGGTTTTTAGGCGGTTTTCCACATCCCACTAGGTGAATATTGGGCTGGTCCCCACGTCCCGCCTCTGTTACACGACTCGCAGAAGTTTTAAAACGTTTTCACTATTTCACGACTTAACACTAACTGCAGGCAGCTGGGGTACACTCAATCTGTTCGGGGGGGGGGGGGGGGGGTTACAGGGTGGCGACAGGAAGGTCATCCAGCCACCCTCTGACACTAACATCGCCAAATCCATAGTCACAAGGCCGACCCCGCATTGAAGCATTGAAGTGGGACAAAGGCCCAAGGAAATGATGATGATTTCGATCAACTAAGAGTTGGGTACAATCAGCCACAAGGAAAAAATCGTCATAGCTTGACAGGCACATGCTCTTGAACTGAATGATATATATATATATATATATATATATATATATATATATATATATATATATATATATATATATTGAGAATGATAAATATATTCAGTCAATTTAACTATCAGAAGGATTACTACAGTATCACAACATGAAACCACAGATCAACGTGCAAACTTACACTTCCCAAATGACTAAGAGCCTATGATTTTTCGCTCATGTGCTCAATCTTAAACACACCCTTCTCCTTCCATATTAGATAGACAGTCATTCAGCGAAACAGCTCTTCCTTACCTCGCAAGAAAGTTGTCACAAAAGATCCAATCAAAATGCTCATTTCCCCCCTGAACTACCTTCGTATCACTATTCCGTCATTTATTACCATTTTCGTGATTGACTGAAGGTGCTTGCCGTAACTATAGAGTTCAGCAGATGAGAACTACACTGCGTAGTTTATCTAAAGTTTCTTACCCGTCTAAATAATTTGGACCTTACTTTCGGCCGTAGCCTCATCCTTAAGGAGAGGCTGCTAAGGCCACTTCCATCTACCGTTTAGCGCACCTGGGATGATCTCATTTACTGTCGGCGGCTAGGCGGTTATCACTGAAACAACCGGTTTTCTGTTTTATCCGCTTTTTTTTACGCCAGTCTAACGCGACTGAAGAAAACGCTCAAAACAATCGGTTTCTGAAACAAACAATTTTGGGTATTTTATTACAATTATTTCGTGTAAGCAGAGATTGAAACATTTTGACCACCTCAGTTTCAAAACACGTACAATCAAAATACTAATTCAAATAAGGATATAAAAGAAAACTTAGTCAGTCCATCAGTAGCTGCTTTTGTCGAAAAGTGATAAGTGGTTGAATGTTAAAAAAAATCACCACCATTCTCCTAACGATTTTAATTTTTTGAAACTCTGCCGGAAACTGATGTTGTAATCTGGGGCCATGCCACTATTTGGGCACTACGAATATTTAGTATAGATTGACAACTGAGGTTGAAGAACTATATTTTTCGTGTTAATTTGTCCATTTTCGATGGCTTCAAGCAAATAAAGGCGTATTATGTACGCACAGACAGCATACCCTGTACCTTCTGTTTTTATTGTTAACTGTAAATGAACTTATAATTAAATGTTTTCCTGAGACATTTAAGTCTCTTTTTATTATCTACGATAATGATCGAAGGAGACGATCCTTATTGTAAAATGGCTCTGAGCACTATGGGACTTAACATCTGTGGTCATCAGTCCCCTAGGACTTAGAACTACTTAAACCTAACTAACCTAAGGACATCACACACATCCATGCCCGAGGCAGGATTCGAACCTGCGACCGTAGCAGTCGCGCGGTTCCGGACTGAGCGCCTAGAACCGCTAGACCACCGCGGCCGGCATCATTATTGTAAATGAACTGTTACTAAGTTTTTAATTTCTTACCATTAATATAATTCGTTCGTCGTTTTATTATTCCATTTAATGGGAGACAAATTGTAAATATCTAAAGCAAATGAAGCATTGAATTTCTTCGCTACGTCGCTTGCAGACTAGGGTTGGTGTAATTCTGATATACAACGGATGTCTGGCGACGACAGTGAGAAACTACCGTGTATACCAAAAGGCACAATCTCGAACACTGCTCGTAACGCATACCATTTAATTGGCCACGCCTCATGGTGACGGGAACATTATCGTCTCAGCAATGTAGCATCACTTCTTATGCCTTGTGTTTCTTGTTCGTTTCTGTTGGCATTGTTATTAAAACAGCACTGTCAGCTATTCGCATTTGCTATAAAAACGCATTATTTCAAAGCAATGCAAATTTTACGAATAAAAATTACTTTTTTGATAAAAAAAAGATTTATTTAATAACTAAAACATTAGCACCTCCGCTAGGGCTAACCGATATTCCGATTTTTTTTACACGGTTATTAGAAAAAAAGAAAAAAATTATCTCTTATAACCGAAAATAAATAAAAACCGGGAAACCTCGGTCATTCAGAACTAAAATCTCTAGCTTACGCTCGCATCGGGAGCGTTAAAAGTATGACAGGGAGTGCAAGTTGTACTGACCCAAAGTATACCTTGACGCTACTCAACTTTTTTTTCTACACATGAGAGCAATACATAAAATTATCTCTATGCATATGTAGCCAACTTGAGATGGATAAGACGTCTAATCACGCTAACAATAGATTAACTAAAAACAACTTTTAAAAAAAATAAATTAACCTGATTACAGTTACGTGAATGCTACACTAGTAGCAATAGTGAGTTTTCAGGTGTTTAGCCGAGTTGTTGTTTGCATATTCTGCGCAACATTCCGACGAGCGACTCAGCCGTCTTCTTCAGGTGCTGACTGGATTACAACTGCGCCCTTTGATGATTTTTTCTTTTACGGAGCGCGCTTCGTGAAGCGACTACTCTCTCAGCATTTTCCAACCCTGATGGATGCGATTGTCAGCGAGATTTTGATAAATGGAGTGCCGGGCCCCAATTGTTATTTAAAAAATTGGGATCTCCATCCTTATTTATTAGATTTTCTGTCATCTTTATTTCGATAAGGGCAACGGCCTTCCCGCAGTGGATACACCGGTTCCCGTGAGATCACCGAAGTTAAGCGCTGTCGGGCGTGGTCGGAACTTGGATGGGTGACCATACAGCCGCCATGCGCTGTTGCCATTTTTCGGGGTGCACTCAGCCTCGTGATGCCAATTGAGGAGCTACTCGACCGAATAGTAGCGGCTCCGGTCAAAGAAAACCATCATAACGACCGGGAGAGCGGTGTGCTGACCACACGCCCCTCCTATCCGCATCCTCAACTGAGGATGATACGGCGGTCGGATGGTCCCGATGGGCCACTTGTGGTCTGAAGACGGAGTGCTTTTATTTCGATAAACTACTTAATTATGCTGTCCCAGAAAAGTGGCGTTTTCACCGTGATACTGGTCTCGTCGTATTTCGTTTCATGATTACATTCGAGGCTGTTCTCAGCGACAGCTGATTTGCTTATTTGTTCCTTGCATCTCTCCTCGACTGTTATGACAGTCTGCACCACGTAAGACATCACACATTCGCATGGAATGTGATACACTCCCAGTGTCGGAGACTTGGAACGTCTTTAACATTACAGGGAACACTTAATGTCTTAGCTGAAGCGAGCGAAATACACTAGACGCCATGTTTCCGTAGGAGTCTACCGATCTTTTCGGCTCTTGAGCCAGCATAAGACAGATATAAGGGATTTTTGGGTTATCTTCCTCGGTTTCAGTCTCGAGTGCTCGAGCTCTGTGGAAGAGAGTTCCTGGAATATTTAAACTCTATCCGTCGTAATAAAATGTCACGATGGAGGTGGAGAAAAAAGGTCAACTACTGTTCCTCGACGTGTTAGTTGAGAGAAGACCGGAAAGATCCCTGATTGACAGTGTGTATAGAAAACCTACGACAACTGACTGCCTCTACACCTCGACCCATCACAAAACTCTGTACTAAAGACTA
Organism: Schistocerca nitens; assembly: GCF_023898315.1. Taxonomy (NCBI): domain Eukaryota; kingdom Metazoa; phylum Arthropoda; class Insecta; order Orthoptera; family Acrididae; genus Schistocerca; species Schistocerca nitens. The sequence continues at coordinate 1,016,037,615 of NC_064614.1, read as the reverse complement.
TGGCTCGTAGAGAGACAGCTTCGCCAGAGAATTACAACACCGGCAATTGATGTTCCGAACGAATGGATACTCAAAGTTTCAAACTGAATGGGATATGCAGCCAAAGTCAAGAATGCCTGAGAAAGAGGCTGAGACTGAAACCAGTGAAGACAAGTCAAAAATCGCTTGTCTGCCTTATGCTGGCCCAATATCCGGAAAGATCGGTATACTCCTAACGCAAACATGGCGTCTAATGCATTTCGCTAGTTTGAGCTAAGATGAAAAGTATTGCTTGTAATGTTAAAGACGATCCAAGTCTCCGAAACTGGGTGCGTATCGTATTGCATGCAAATGTGCCATGTCTTGCGTTGGACAGACTATGAGGACAGTCGTGGTGAGATGCAAGGAACATCAGCGGCGTACCCGTCTAAAACAAACAAGCAAACCAGTTGTCGCAGAGCACCGTCTCGAATGTAATCATGAAATGAATTACCAAGAGACCAGTACCACAATGCAAACGTCACGTTTCGGGATAGCACAATTAAGTACTTTATCGAAATAAAGACGTCAGAAAACCTAATAAACAAGGATGGAAATTCCAATTTTTTAAATAACAATTGGGGCCCGCAACTCCGTTTACTAAACTCTCGCTGACAATCACGTCCATCAGACTTGGAAAACGCTGAGGGAGTTGTCGTTTCACGGAGGGTGCTCCGTAAAACAAAAGATAATCAAAGGGTGCAACTGAAGTCCAGTCAGCGAGTACAGATAATAGTAAAACTCGCAGTACCTGAAAAAGACGGCTGGGTTGCTCTTCAGAATGCTGTGCAGAATATGGTAACAACAACTCGGCTATTAAGCAGTCACGCCGAGAAAACCTGAGCGATCAGACCATAACACTGTTTAAATTATGCTAATCACTATAATTAAATGTTGGTATCATTCTTATTTATATCCATTTATATAATTTTACACAGAAAAGAACTCTTTAAAGAAAAAAGATTCCTTTGCGATAGAAGTTCAGATGCTGCACACGGTCAAAATCTTATCGATCGTAAGTACGGGAAGCTAATATTAACGTCTGGCTTATACACCAAGCTGAAAAAAGTCATGGGATGCCTCAGAATATTGCGTCGCTTCTCCTATTACCCAGCGCAGTGCACCAAATCGACGTGGCATGCACTCAACAAGTCGATTGAAGTCCCCTGCTGAAACGCTGAGCCGTGCTGAATCTGTAGCCACCCATACTTGTGAAAGTGCAGGATTTTGTGCACGAACTGACCGCTCGATTATGTTTCATAAATGTTCAATGGGATCCGTGTCGGGCGATCTGGGTGGTCAAAGCATTCGCTCGAACTGTCCAGAATGTCCTTCAAACCAGTCGCGAACAACTGATGCCCAGTGACATGGCGCAATGTCATCCACAAAACATCCATCGTTGTTTCGGAACATGAAGTTCATGAATGGCTGCAAATGGTCTCTAAGTAGCCGAAAATTACCAGGACTTAGTCCACGCGATGTAAACAGCCTACACCGTTATGGAACCACCACTAGTTTGCACAGTGCCTTGTTCACAACCAGTGCCCTTGCCTCCGCGGGGTCTGTACCACACTCGAGAGCTACCATCAGCTGATACCAACTGAAATCGGGACTCATCTGACCAGGCCACAGTTTTCCAGTCGTCTAGGGTCCCACAGATATGGTCACGAGCCCATGAGAGGCGCTGCAGGCGTTGTCGTGCTGTTAGAAAAGGCACTCGCGTTAGTCGTCTGCTGCTATAGCCCATTGACTCCAGATTTCGCCAGACTGTCTTAACGGAGACGTTCGTCGTACGTCCCACATTGATTTCAGTTGTCATTTCACATAGTGTTGCTTTTCTTTCAGCACTGACAATTCTTCGCAAACGCTGCTGACCTCGGTCGTTAAACGAAGATCGTAGTTCACTGCGCTGTCCGTGATGAGAGTTAATGCCTGAAATCAGGTATTCCCAGTACACTCTTGACACTGTAGATTCCGGAATATTTAATTCCCTAACTATTTTAGAAGGGGAATATCGCATGCGTCTATCTCCAACAACCATTCCGAGTTCAAAGTCTTTTAATTTCCGTCGTGCTGCCATAATCATGTCTGAAACCTTTGCACATGAATCATCTAAGTACAAATGACATCTCTGCCAATACACTGACCTTTTCTACCTTGTGTATGCAATACGATCGCCATCCGTATATGTGCATATCGCTATCCAATAACGTCTGCCAGCCCAGTGTGTATCACTAACGAATTTCGCCAACGAAAAGATTTTCTTTTTACATTACCATAGTTCAGTAGTAACTAAATCTTCTTCTCAAGTAGTAAAGACCGAGAACTATGAAAAGCATACATTTACGGAATAAATCCTTTCTTTATTACCAAACTATGGAAAAAACTCACCGAAGTTATTCCTCTCCAGTCAGAGAGAACTCGCACCAGTTATGGTTGTTTGCTAACAAGATTCATTTATAAATCCAAAAGAAATTTAATTAACTCTGTTTGCTTTCGGTTTACCGAATGTTGTTCATCAATTTATGACTGTCTGCGTGTTTTATATTATTTTTCGTAATTTCAGAATTAATTATGAGTGTAATTACTCTGACATTTACATGATAATTCACCCTTTTTGTGTCTCTGACCTTTATAGCTATTAGGAACGTCTCATAGCCCCTTCTTTTCTGCGTATTATTACGTCTGATTAGAAGATCGAGGTGAAAGTTATATTTTAATTCTGAATTGCGAGATCACATTTTTAAGTGTACATTCACGGCCTTCGAGCTCCACTCTGTTCGCAGTATCTATTAAAAATTTCACTAACAAGTCTCATCCACTTCAGGTGTTGTCTGTATAAGAATACTCATCACAAGAAATGTATTACTGCTGTTTTTGGGTAATCGAAGCAGCGCTTTCTTTAAGTTTGAATTAACGCTCTCTCTAGTTCTTCTATAGTTCTTCAATATCACTAGAGAAATAGGTAACTTGACTGTTTCTAGGCTGCATTTAGTATTAATGAAGTCACACAACAACTCTATATCCAATGAACAGTTTAGTAGCCTCTGTTTCACTCTCACTTTGCGATTGAGTCTTTCTGAGCACTTAATTCAAACTATCTGTAACATATCAAACATGAAAAAAGAAACAGTAATATGTTTCACTTGATAATATTCTGCCAGTGGTCAGCAGCCACAAACCGGATGATGATCGGAAATACTACCGATCAAACGCTATTCCCACTCAAACATCTACACAGTTCGCTCGGGTCATTGTTGATTCAAAGATCAACTACTGACCACTCTGATTTTGCTCCATCAATTGTTCGTTTACCTGCATTTTCTCATACTTCGAAAATAACAATCAATTACGGTTTTTGCGAAACGTAGCGGTACGACATTTTCTGTAGTGGCTCGTGCTGAATAAGTCGAACAGCAGTTGCGTGCGACGCACTGCAGTGCTCTTTCGATAGCAGAACAAACCGACCCAAGTCTGCCATACACTAGCTGCTACCGAGCGAGCTGGCGCAGTGGTTAGCACACTGGACTCGCATTCCGGAGGACGACGGTTCAAACACGCGTCAGGTCATCCTGATTTAGGTTTTCCGTGATTTCACTGAATTTCTTCAGGCTAATGCCGGGATGGTTCCTACGAAATGGCACAGCCGACTTCCTTCCCCATTCTTCCTTAATCCGATGGGACCGATGACCTCGCTATTTGGTCCCCTGCCCCCGAATCAACCAACCAACCCACTAGCTCCGAAGAAATTTTTATCTAAATTATACATATTCGGTGTTTTTCCATTTTCTGTGTAGGCAGATATAAACGTGCCAACTTAGTATGGTGATGTTAAATTCTGTCGTATTTTCACCTGTGTATCTCTCGTTGCTGTGGCTACCTGCAAACCTGTATTTACCTTTGACAGCGAGTTTAGCAAAATCAATACCCGTTCGTAATTACAGTAGATGTATCTCATGTTATTGTAGCACATCACGATACATACGTTTCTCCGCTTTAATCTTCGTTCGCTCTACATGTTGTCAAAGTCCATTTGAGTTAAGCTAATTAATATCCCATTTTCACAAACATTTTCGTTCGCTAAGCTCGCCAGAGGTTCTCTTCCTAACTGAACTGGAGGCTGGGGGGGGGGGGGGGGGGGGAGGCAAGGTTACGCTCTCTTTGGGTCTTACGTTTCTCGTTCGTGTTTACAAAAAAATGGCAAAATTATCATACATAATCTCTCCAATTACCATTTACGATGTCGCTTCCAAATTGAAATGTCAATCAAATAAATATTCCACTGCAATCTATTTTCATACACTGTAGTAATAAGAGGTAACTCCACTATAAATGAACTGCGACAAATCTTAAAAATGCTGCTCGTTGCTAACTGTATCGCGAACGAATTGACTTTACTTTTCCATAAATTTTTCGCAGTTGGGTAAAATCTTTTTACCTCATAGTAGATTCAAATATTTCAGGAAACATTACTTTTTTTACAGCAAATCAAAACATTTCATAGAAACTTTTCACATTTCGTGATAATTTTATGTCACTCTCCTCGTACAGCGTGAATCACGTAACGTAAGTAATGACGACTAATGGTATTCATTATATTGTATCACAACAGTCTTGACTCACGGTATGATATAGAATGACTCTCCATAATTCTCCTTTTTTCCCAAAAATGGTCGCAGTCGGGAGTCGATGCGCAAGCCGCCGTCGAGCGGATTGTGAAGTTGACCAGAAACTCTTACGGCTCACTGTATGGATGCAGACTGCCGCATCGTCGCTCATGTAACGTAGGGAAAACAACATCGTTTTATACACCGGATAAACAAACACCTTACAATCCACAAACAAGAAAATATTTAACAGCAACACTTACCTGTTAAGATCCGCTTATCATTAACGCTGACCAAGAAAGGTATTGAGGAACCTTCTTGTCTCACTACAAGCTGGAATCTGGCCAGGAAAGTAGTTTTAATAGGAACTGATCAACAGGTAGAGCGGATTGTGCTCCTTTTACCACAATAAGCTTAGTTTCTCTTAACAATTTGAATGACCTTGCATGATACACTAACCTATTGAATCGACTCCCGATCAAAAACTACTCTGAAAACCAATTCTTAACTAGGGCAATAACAACGAAAAGACAATGGAAGAGCGTTATTAACACTTTTAAATCAGCAACAGTTTAGGTTGTGAACGTCTGTGATGCAGCTAGCGGCTAGCTTTGATGCTGGGGACGTCCATTAACATCTAGAGCACGTCCACACAACTTGCTTTCATCCTCTTCGTGTCGGCAATTCCAAAGCTTGTCACTTACTCGTATTTCCCTACTGCATTATAATAAAATTTTACGCATTGAACCACAATATATGAAAAAGAATAAGCTTACAATAATCGAATACAACTAAATCAATTATTAATCCACATAAAGGCTACCTGTATCGGTTGCCGTTTGTGTAGACTTTTAGCAGGATCTGTCACCGTCGCACTGTTTTTCAATCTGTACATACGGTACATGCCAGAAAATGTACCCAGGAAATTCACTATGCAGAAGATACTGCTACTGAATTCCAAAGCAGCGCGTAGCAGATAGTTTTTGTTTTTTTGAATCATCAGTCTTCTAGTGGTTTGATGCGTCCTGCCACGAATTCCTCTCCCATGCCAACCTATTCATCTCAGAGTAGCACATGCAACCTATGTATATTTTCTGAAAGTATTCCAATCCCTATCTTCCTCTACAGTTTTTTTTTTTTTTTTTTTTTTTTTTTTTTTTTTTTTTTGCCCTCTACTGCACCCTCTAGTACCGTGGAAGTTATCCCCTAATGTCCTATCATCCTATCCCTTCTCCTTGTCAGTGTTTTCTACATGTTCCTTTCCTTTCCGGTTCTGCGCAGAACCTCCTCATTCCTTACCTTATCAGTCGATCTAATTTTCATTATTCGTCTGTAGCAGCACATCCCAAATGCTTCAATTCTCTTCTGTTCCGCTTTTCCCAAAGTCCAAGTTTCACTACCATACAATATCGTGCTCCAAACGTACATTCTCAGAAATTTGTTCCTCAAATTAAGGCCTATGTTTGATACTATTAGACTTCTCTTGGCCTAACAGACAAAAACCGAAGTGACAGCTTTCCACCTCAACAACGGCTTGGCAAATCAGCCGCTAAAAGTCACCTTATGTAACAAAGCGGTTTAGAACAACCCTCACCTTAAATATCTTGATCGTTCGCTGTCATTCACGACTCACTTCGCGTAATTTGCAGACAAGCTAAACACTGGGAACAAATTTGTCCGGAAACTGGATGGAACTTTTTGGGGGATATCAAGATGAGTCTCCGTACAGTGGCCTTGTCTCTTGTACAATTTGTGGCTGGATTTTGCGCACCAGTATGGTACAAGAGTGAGTATGTCAGTAATATGGATGATGATTTCGGCGATGCCATGAGCATAATTCCTTGAATGTACCTTATTTTAACCCATTGTTTCATCGAATGTTGCAGTGGGAAACTACACTGGTGTCCAAAATTAAATGAACACACGAAAATTGTGCAAAGTTGCGTTTATTTTGCCGCACAACAGTATAAACAGGTGATGGTAAAATAGAAACAATGTAAAGGATACAACACGTAATCAGCTGCTACATACATAATGTCAGACAAAAATGTTCTTCTCCGCCGGCCGCGGTGGACGAGCGGTTCTAGGCGCTCAGTCCGGAACCGCGCGACTGCTACGGTCGCAGGTTCGAATCCTGCCTCGGGCTTGGATGTGTGTGATGTCCTTACGTTAGTTAGGTTTAAGTAGTTCTAAGTTCTAGGGGACTGATGACCACAGATGGGACTTATCCCAAAGTGCTCAGAGCCATTTATGAAAAATTGTTTTCCAACTTAACGGATTTGCATGCACATTCTGACAACTCAGTATGGGATGTGACCACCTCTGACACCAACAGAGGCCTGAGAGTGGCAGGACATGTTGTGAATGATGTCATCAATCTCATGCTGAGGCAACAACGCCCATTCTTCCTGCAGAGCTGCTCACAAGTCTTGCAGAGTGGTTGGTGGATGCTGAGGTAATGTAACCCGTCTCCCTAGCGCATTCCAGACATGCTCTGTGGGACTCAAGTCGGGAGAGCGAGCAGGCCACGCCATGCGTGCAATATCTTCCTTTAACAAACAAACAAAAAAAATCAAACAACCGGGCTCTATGATGTCGAGCATAATCGTCCATCAATATGAAGTATGGGCCCACAGCACCTCGCGAAACCGTACATGAAATCCCAAGATCTCCTCACGGTACCTGACAACAGTTAAATCTTGCTGATTCACCCGTATAATTTCATGAAGAGGTGTTCGAGAGATAAACATAATCCCTGCCCACACCTTTAGCAATTCTGCTGTTTTAATGTACATAACGTACAGTTCATAATCAAAAATGGTTCAAATGGCTCTGAGCACTATGCGACTTAACTTCTGAGGTCATCAGTCGCCTAGAACTTAGAACTAATTAAACCTAACTAACCTAAGGACATCACACACATCCATGCCCGAGGCAGGATTCGAACCTGCGACCGTAGCGGTCACGCGGTTCCAGACTGAAGCGCCTTTAACCGCACGGCCACACCGGCCGGCAGTTCATAATCAATACATTGTGATCAGATTTGCCTTAAATAACTATTGCACAAAGGCAGTAAATCTTCACATAAAATACTCGTTCCAGGATAAGGACATAACTTTTATGATCGGATTGTGAACGTAACTGATATTCAGATGTCAACACTAGAATATACTTTACTAAACAAAGGATTGCAACAGACCGAACACAATGAGCTTTTTGTAAGATATTTTAAAAGTTCTCTAGGTGAAATTAAGACAGCACGTAATTTAGGTTAATCCGAAAGTCTTTTGACATCCTGGTGTAATTGAAGGTGAAAAATGGGCCCACCTTGGCACCTCACAGCCAAAACTGCATTACAGGACAGTTGTTAAATGTGTAAATGTTCCAAGAAGGCCAAAATCTTCTGTATGTTGGGAAAGTAATGACTTTTTTTCGGGACCTATACACTATTACCTACGTTAAATATTCAGAAAAGGATAAAAAGTATCTACATTACGCAAAATTATTGGTCTGTTGATGAGCTGACGTATTGTTCTGAAAGAGAACAGACTAAGATCTATGTTCGGATACATTCTGTTGCCTCAGGACAAGACCTTGGTCATATACGTCATTCCGATGGGACAAGCCCAATCGCAAGGGTTTCGAAATACGCTGGTGTCCAAAAGTAAAGCAACAAACTGCTATTTCCTCGTCCTGTGTCTAATTCACGATATAATCATACAAACTGTCAACAGATGTCGTTACGATCGTGTTCTGCACAGAAGATGGTATTGCGATGAACGGACAACCACGCCAACGATGACGTCAGGGCACTTATCAAACGCTGTAGTGTTTGCCGGGTAGTTGGACATCCGCAGTCGCTGTGTACAGACAGTGCGGTATGGCCTATAGACTCCCTGCTGTGGAGGGCCATAGGAAGAACGAAAGCAGGAGAGTCGGAAGCTGAAGTGAAGTGGCCCGATGGCTTAATTTTTCTTTCTGTTGTTTCTCGGATGAGGCCACATTTGGTAGAGACCGAAACTTTATCCCGGAGACGAGGGCAGGGCCGACCATGTGTGACATCAGAAACAGAGGACCATTATTTGGCTGTAAGGACACGACGGGACTGCCGTAATACTGCATTGCAACTCGCATCTGACCTCGCAGCATCCCCTGGACGTGTTGTACCGAGGCAAACGGTGTACGGAAGGCTTCAGTAGAATTGCATTTATTGTTGGAGACCTGCTGTCTGTTTACCTCTGGCGTGTCTTTACAGAAGGGAACGTCTAAAGTGGAGACTTCAGCATGCCACCTGGACTGTTGGACAGTGGGCCAATGTCTTTTCACAGATATATGCGTCACTACAGATATTCGGATTTAAGTTATGAGATGTTCAATATGCCTGCCATCATTGGCGATGATATGGCGCAGGCGAATAGCGAAATTCTGCATGACACGCTGAAGTGTCGGAACATCGATGTTGTCAATGACATCCTGAATGGCTGTTTTCAACTCAGCAATGGTTTTGGTGTTATTGCTGTACATCTTGTCCTTAATATAGTCATACAAAATGGAGTCGCATGTGCTCAGAACCGGAGAATATGGCGGCCAATAGAGGCCCATGCCAGTCGCCCCTGGGTACCCCACAGCGAGAACGCGGTCCCCAAAATGCTCCTCCAGGGCAACAAACTCTCTCCTGCTTCGAAGGGGTCGAGTTCGTCTTGCATGAACCGCATCTTGTCCAAATCCGGGTCACTCTGGATAATGAGGATAAAATCATCTTACAAAACTTTCACGTACCGTTCGGTAGTCACAGTGCCATCAAGGAATATCGCACCAATTATTCCGTGACTGGACATTGTACACCGCACAGTTAGCCACTGAGTGTGAAGAGAATTCTCGATCGCGAAATGCGGATTTTCAGTCCCTCAAATTCGCCAATTTTGCTTATTGATGAACCCACCCAAATGAAAGTGGGACTCGTCGCTAAAACAAACCATGCTCATGCGCATACTAATTCCCATCGTGCCACGCGACCACCCGTGCAATTTGGACGTTCTAACGCAAACTGTTCAGAAGTTATAACGATTACTTTCATATAGTTCAGTAATTTTCACCTTGCACCTACATAAATGCGACACAATGAGTGTGTTGAAAATAAACATTTTTATTTTTATTTTCCAGCTTTTGGTCACACTAATTTCATCAGTATCTTGGAAAGTCGTTATCAAACTACATGTTTAAAAAGAAAGAAAAAAGCTGTTAGTACAACGCTAAGGAACTAAATTACGATCTCATACCAACTTCTATACACAACTGGCACGCTCTTGAATGCTTTACATACCGATTCGTCTAAAGGACGTTCGCAACAGTACACATCTTAAATAGCACATTAAGACTAAAAATATTCACAATATTAAATTAGCTGTAATATATGTATAATCATCTCAAAATAATAAGAATAACACGACCGCTGCTGTAAGCTCACTTATTTTCTTGCGACTCTTAAATCATAAATAATTAAATTAACTGTTTCAAACATAAAAATAATTACACTTGCATATGCTCAGTTAAGAGCGATTTTTAAACTTAGCTATACTGCATGCCTTCTGTGATGCTACGTCAGTCCACATTTTAACTTGTTCCGCTTTTTAGTGATTAAACGCCACATTCACAGTAAAGAGCTTACACTATTTTGTTGTGCAGTGATCCCGATGTTGTGAGTATAATTGAAGTTTTATGAAATCATTACTTAGGTCCGCAGCTCGTGGTCGTGCGGTAGCGTTCTCGCTTCCCGCACCCGGGTTCCCGGGTTCGATTCCCGGCGGGGTCAGGGATTTTCTCTGACTACGTGATGACTGGGTGTTGTGTGATGTCCTTAGGTTAGTTAGGTTTAAGTAGTTCCAAGTTCTAGGGGACTGATGACCATAGATGTTAAGTCCCATAGTGCTCAGAGCCATTTGAACCATTTGAAATGATTACTTACCTTGCTGTTGGTGTGCGGCTAGCCACGTGTTGTCTGTTGCAGACCCCCTACTACTGGCCCTGGCAACACCGCATGCCGGACAACGTGGAGTACGCCATCTACCTGGCCAAACGCACACTACGCAACAAGCAGCGCCACGGGCTCGAAGACTACGAGCTGGTAAGTGTCTGCCTTCGATTCAAGCCTCCTAAATTCATCAGCGAGACACTTTTACTAATACAATTATTTCGTAATTTTGTTGTTGTGGCCTTCAGTCCAGAGACTGGTTTGATGCAGTTAGCCATGTTACTCTATCTTGTGTAAGCTTCTTCATCTCCAAGTAACTACTGCAACCTACATCCTTCTGAATCTTCTTAGTAATTCATCTCATGGTCTCCCTCTACGATTTTTACCCTCCACGCTGCTCTCCAATACTAAATTGGAGATCCCTTGATGCCTCAGAACATGTCCAACCAATCGACCCCTTCTTCTAGTCAAGCTGTGCCACAAATTCCTCTTCTCCCCAATTCTGTTCAGTAACTCCTCATTAGTTACGTGATCTACCCATCTAATTTTCAGCATTCTTCTGTAGCACCACATTTCTAAAGCTTCTATACTTTTCTTGCCTAAACTGTTTATCGTTCATGTTTCACTTCCATACAAGGCTACACCCCACACAAATACTTTCAGAAAAGACTTCCTGACACCTGAATCTATACTTGATGTTAACAAATTTATCTTCCTCAGAAATGCTTTCCTTTCCATTGTCAGCCTACAATTTCATAATACGTTTCACAAAAATATCCTGCAATATCTAATATTTTGTTGTGCTACACATACCACTTCCGTGCATATGTGAGAAAACAAAATATCTTGTCAGAAAGAGAGTGATTCCAGCTTTGGAGTTAATTACCCATCTGAAAGGATTCCGACATGTTCACAAAATTAAATAATGCTTAAAAGATCATTACTATTATCACTGTTAACTGTAATACTAATTACGTAAGTTGTCTGTTATCAAATTATCATTTTTTTAAATATTGGCATTAAAGTGTGGCACAATGTGATGGAAGTTGGAGCTTGCGTAGCGAATGTATGAGCATCATCATCATCATGTAGTCTACCCATTGCAAACGTACTTCGTAACGTTCGTGTATTACATTAAGACTGAGACTGAGCCCTTTACATAGCCTTCAAAATGGCATCTGTAACAGATGTGTGTTCCAAGCAGAGAGCTGTCACTGAATTTCTTTTGAAGGAAAACCAGAACATATTAGATATTCATAGGCGTTTCCAGAATATGTATGGAGACTTGGCAGTCAACAAAAGCACGGTGAGTCGTTAGGTGAGGTGTCTGTCACCATCGCAACAAGGTCTCGCAAACTTCCCCGATCTCCAGCATGCAAGTTTATCCTGACAGCTATGACTATTGCAATGTTGCAACGTGCGGACACTGTCATTCGAGGTGCTCAACGGATCGCAATCAAACAACTCGCTGCTCAGCTGGACGTGTCTGTTGGTAGTGCTGTCACATTCGTCCACCAGTTGAGGTACTCAAAGGTGTGTGACCACTGCGTTCCTCGCCGCCTTACGGAAGATGATGATAAAGAGTGCGGGCTTTCAAAATTAAAAAATGTGGCCCTCAACTACGTACCCTCAGACTCAGAGTTGAAATATTAAAGGTTTTGGCTATTTTCGTTGTCTAGGGGCTGGGATACGTAGTTGACGCATTACAAGCCAAATACAGCTGAGTCTACAGTATACAATATGAATGTAAACATGAATCGAATGGTCAAAGGTTCCTATCACTCGGCAGTTGCTAATTTTGAATGTAACATAGAAAGTTATAAATGAAAGAATGCAACTAAATAAAATATGCAGGTACTATTTTTAACGACTTTAAATGATGAGTACAATAGCAGAAGTACCTTTAAGAATGCCGTTTATTACTGCACAACACTTACTGGTGTCGATGCTTCAGCAATTAAATAAAATATAAGTTGAATAACAGGGAAACTTCACGTAAATAGTTATGAACAACAACATAACTCGCGAGATATTCACTTCCAAGCGCATACTACGTCTTCACTGCAGAAGCTACGGAAATCTCACAAGTGCACAAGTCGGCACTACGAAATATTTCTAACTCCCGCGACCACGTGCAAGCTGCTCCACTCTCCAAGTATTTCCGGCGACCATCCATCGCGCCTCCCCGTCCGGCACTCTCCGTGTCCTGTCTGTGAGACCGTCTGTCGCGCCGACCTGTTCAGTACTCCTCGTGTCCTCTGTGGAAACGAAGCTCCTCCCCCACTTCCATACAGTCCTTCCATTGACTTCGGTCGTCGCCTACCGTAGTAACGAGCGCTGTGATTGGCTAGAGCGCTCCCGCCATGTCTCCAAGCCAACGCACACTCACAAACATATTGAAACACAAACGAAATACTGGATTTACATTTAAATAACTTGAAATTAAATAAATATTCCTACGGCTGGACCGTAAACACGCCCTAACACTCATTATTAAATACATAAACAAATCAAATAAACATATATCAAAGGAATAGAAACAAAGTAGACCAGTAGCCTAACGTCTCTGTGCTTTCTAAAACACAGTAATCATTTGACCAATTTCTTCGTGAATAGTATATATCGGATATAAACAAAGACATAGACGAATAAATATTTTTACAAGCATGCTGCTACCGTTTTTACGTGTAACTGTGGAGTACTTATGGCCTGACGCGATCGATGGTAATCGGCCACTTTGACCTCCAATAACTCATGTACTATTCAAGTTACACGCCTGTAATTTATACCAATTTAGGTTTACACTAATAGCTTTCTAAAGACACATCGATCGACAAAATCGGACGAACCGTTTAGATTTTGGAAATTCGTTGCTGGGTGTTACTTGTATAATTTACAGTCAGATACTAAACTTTAAATTAAATAAAGATATTGAAAATCTGATTACACCGTCAGAATCGTTGTGCAAATAATGGCAATGTACATGTTTCTTTTTTAGGTATAATGATTCCTCTGGCTATTATTAGTTTCTACATGAACTGTGAAATGTATGCCATTATGGTTTCACAAAGTCCGCCATCTTTGGCACTCCCGGCATACAAATCTCCTTTATAGACACAAAGCACAGTCCTCGGCACAGCGTCAACATGGAATTCCCAGCCACGCGGTCGGCCTGGACCATGCACTGGGGCTGCCCCTCTTGTCCCGGCTAACCTTCGGCACCACGCGGTCGCTGACGAGCTCAGGCTTGCCGAGCGGCCCGTGTAGCCACGCCAACTCCGAACTTATAATACACTCCTGGAAATTGAAATAAGAACACCGTGAATTCATTGTCCCAGGAAGGGGAAACTTTATTGACACATTCCTGGGGTCAGATACATCACATGATCACACTGACAGAACCACAGGCACATAGACACAGGCAACAGAGCATGCACAATGTCGGCACTAGTACAGTGTATATCCACCTTTCGCAGCAATGCAGGCTGCTATTCTCCCATGGAGACGATGCTGGATGTAGTCCTGTGGAACGGCTTGCCATGCCATTTCCACCTGGCGCCTCAGTTGGACCAGCGTTCGTGCTGGACGTGCAGACCGCGTGAGACGACGCTTCATCCAGTCCCAAACATGCTCAATGGGGGACAGATCCGGAGATCTTGCTGGCCAGGGTAGTTGACTTACACCTTCTAGAGCACGTTGGGTGGCACGGGATACATGCGGACGTGCATTGTCCTGTTGGAACAGCAAGTTCCCTTGCCGGTCTAGGAATGGTAGAACGATGGGTTCGATGACGGTTTGGATGTACCGTGCACTATTCAGTGTCCCCTCGACGATCACCAGTGGTGTACGGCCAGTGTAGGAGATCGCTCCCCACACCATGATGCCGGGTGTTGGCCCTGTGTGCCTCGGTCGTATGCAGTCCAGATTGTGGCGCTCACCTGCACGGCGCCAAACACGCATACGACCATCATTGGCACCAAGGCAGAAGCGACTCTCATCGCTGAAGACGACACGTCTCCATTCGTCCCTCCATTCACGCCTGTCGCGACACCACTGGAGGCGGGCTGCACGATGTTGGGGCGTGAGCGGAAGACGGCCTAACGGTGTGCGGGACCGTAGCCCAGCTTCATGGAGACGGTTGCGAATGGTCCTCGCCGATACCCCAGGAGCAACAGTGTCGCTAATTTGCTGGGAAGTGGCGGTGCGGTCCCCTACGGCACTGCGTAGGATCCTACGGTCTTGGCGTGCATCCGTGCGTCGCTGCGGTCCGGTCCCAGGTCGACGGGCACGTGCACCTTCCGCCGACCACTGGCGACAACATCGATGTACTGTGGAGACCTCACGCCCCACGTGTTGAGCAATTCGGCGGTACGTCCACCCGGCCTCCCGCATGCCCACTATACGCCCTCGGTCAAAGTCCGTCAACTGCACATACGGTTCACGTCCACGCTGTCGCGGCATGCTACCAGTGTTAAAGACTGCGATGGAGCTCCGTATGCCACGGCAAACTGGCTGACACTGACGGCGGCGGTGCACAAATGCTGCGCAGCTAGCGCCATTCGACGGCCAACACCGCGGTTCCTGGTGTGTCCGCTGTGCCGTGCGTGTGATCATTGCTTGTACAGCCCTCTCGCGGTGTCCGGAGCAAGTATGGTGGGTCTGACACACCGGTGTCAATGTGTTCTTTTTTCCATTTCCAGGAGTGTATTTTCAGGGCGCCACAACTCCCCCGTTACCTCACAAGAGCAACAAAGGACCGTCTATGCAGAAACGCTTGCGCGTTACGAAGCTGATTGTGGCAATTTTTTTAAAGCGGGTGTTCATCACTTCGAATCGGAAACACAATGGCAACCCATGAAGTGGTGCCACACCTCCTCTCCTTCGAAAAGAAGTAAATCCGCACCCTCACCCATCTTAAAGTCATGGTGACCTGCTTCTGGGACTCTGAAGGGGTTGTTCCGTCTGATGTCCTCCCTCATCGTGCAACTATCAACTGTGAAGTGTATTGTGCTGTCCTCAGAAAATTGAAGCAAAGAATTCAGCGTCTTCGCTGCCACAAAATTTCAAAATTTCTCTACCATTCCACTCTCTAACACAGCATTGTAAAAATGAACACTTAATCTTTACATACGAGCTCTTATTACTCTTAATTTATACGGCGATTATTTCTCCCTATGTAGGTTGGCGGCGATAAAATATTGTCACATTCAGAGGAGAAAGATGGTGATTGAAATTTCATGAAAAGATCACGCCACGGCGAAAAACGCTTTTGTTTTAATGATTGCCATCCAAATTGGCTTATCATATCCGTAACATTCTCTCCCCTATTTCGCGATAATACAAAATGAGATGCCCATCATTCGTGTGATTACCTCACACTTTTCCTTATTCAGAGATAAATGCCACTTTTCGCACCATACTGATATCGTGTCTAAGTAATTTTGTAATTGATTTTGATTTTCTGAAGGCTTTGGAATACTATAAAAGACAGGAACATCTGCAACAATCTGAGAAGGCTGCTCAGAATGTCTCCTAAACCATATATATAGATTATGAATAGACTTCCTTGGGGGGGACGCCGTATATCACTTCTGTTATAGTCGGTGATTTTCCGTCAATTACTACGTATTGTAATCTTCCTGACAAAATATCACGAAATCAGTCGGACAACTGAAGTGATACTACACAGGCACGCAATTTGATTATAAGTCTCTTGTGACGGGCAGTGTCGTATAGACATATAGAATCAATGCAATTTTGTTGTATCATGACATGATTGGAGACCATGGCTGTTATTTGAAAACAAATGTTGATGGTGTTGGACAGCAACCAGCCACAAATTTATTTTAAGTTCCTTTATTCAAAAGGTACCATTTCCGGTTTCGAATCATTACAATTTATCGTCAGACGGCTTTCATGCTTTCATTAGAACATTTGGTGCGTTTTTTTATTGATGAGTTTTCCTAAAATATAAATAATACCTAAGTACAAGCACGCCACACAGGTCATTACGTTACAGATTTGCACTGGGATGTGACTTGCATGAAATGTCAGTCTGGAGTATTTGTTTTCAGTATCATTTGTTGGACGAAAACTATGAAAACAAATACTCCAGACAGACATTTCACGCATGTCACATCCCAGTGCAAATCTATGACGCAACCATCTGTGTGGTGTGCTAATAATAATGTATGTTCTAATGAAAGCATGAAAGCCTTCTGACGATGAATTGTAATGATGCGAAACCGGTAATGGTACCTTTTGAATAAAGGAACTTAAAATAAATTTGTGGCTGGTTGCTGTCTCAACACCATCAACATACAGACTCAATTTGAGACCCTCTGTCAATAGCATTCAGTAATTAAAGAGATAGTTGTGTTTCACAAGAACTATATTTTCTGGGTTCGTGCTGCGTGGCAATGGATCGTTATGTTCGAGACAATTCATAATTTTCGAACGCTGTATATGTTCCAGAATTCTACTGTAAATCGACGTCAATGATATGGGTCTGTAACTCATCGTATTATTCCTATTGGCTTTCTTGAGCACTAGTGTGACATCTGCAACTACTCAGTCTTGGTACGGATCTTTCATCAGGCAGGCGGTTGTATATGATTTCTAATTGTGGGGCTATTGTAACAGCATACTATAAGAGGAACCTTATTGGTATTCTGCCTGAACTGGACGACTTGCCTTTATTGAAGGCTTTAAGGTGTTTAGCTATGGTACACCGAGGATATACATTTCTAACTTATTCTTTTTGACAAGTGTTCTCGATTCGAATTCTGCAACTTTTACTCCATGTTCTTTGGTGAAGGAATTTCAGAAAACTGTGTTTAATAACTTAGATTTCGCGGCGCAGTCATCGGTTACTTCAATACTGGAATCGCAGGGTGAAGGTATAGATTGTGTCTTGCCGCTGATGTATTTTACACAAAAGGAGAATATATTTGGATTCTCTGTCGGATTTCGAGATACAGTTTCATAATGTTAAAAACAATTCGCATTAAAGTCCGGATAAGTTTAGAGCTTCAGTAAAACATCGCCAATGTTGAGATTTTTTGTCCCCGTATATTTGACTTGCTTTCTTCGATGCTTCTGCTACATTTTTCTGATCAGTTTTGTGTACCGTGGGGGATCGGCACCATCTTTTACTGGTTTATTTAGTATAAAAATTCTCAACTGCGTCATACACTCCTTCAAATTAAACCACATCTCGTCTACACTTATATAGTTAGTTGGGCAGGAGTGGAGGTTGTCCCTTAGGAGGGCGTCAAGCGAATTTTTGTCTGCTTTTTTTTAAATAGATATAATTCGCGTTTACTTTTGGTGGATTTGGGTATTGTAGTGGTCAGTCTCGCTGCAACGGTGTTTTCCCGGCGGGGTCAGGGATTTTCTCTGCCTCGTGATGACTAGGTGTTGTGTGATGTCCTTAGGTTAGTTAGGTTTAAGTAGTTCTAAGTTCTAGGGGACTGATGACCGTAGATGTTAAGTCCCATAGTGCTCTGAGCCATTTGAACCATTTTGCAACGGTGTTGTGGTCCCTCGTCCCTCTATCCGTCAAGATGCTGCCTATTTGCTCAGGTTTGTTTGTTGCTAAGAGGTCAAGTGTGATTTCCCAACCGTTTACACTTCAAGTCAGCTCCTGATTAATCGTTCAAAATAATTTTCTGAGAAAGCATTTAGTACGATTTCAGACGCCGTTTTATATCTTCTACCAACATATCGAAGGTAGATTGAAGTCGACAGTAACTATAATTGTACGAAATGAGACTCAAGTTTTCATTGAACTGTTCAGCAACTGTATCATCTGAGTCGGAGGGCGGTAAAAGAAACAAATTATTAGTTTATTCCGGATGTTAAGTATAACTCCTACCCATACTAACTCAAAGTGACTATCTACTTTAATTTCGATACAAGATAAACTACTTCTAACAGAATCAATGACGCCTGTATTTAATCTATCCTTTCTTAACACTGTTAGGTCCTCAGTAAAAATTTCGGCTGAACTTACCTCCAGCTTCAGCAAGCTTTCGGTACCTGTAACCTTTTGTGTTACCGCGCTTTCTATTAGCGCTTGGAGCTCTTGTTCTTTCTCATCACAGCTACGACAGTTTACAATTACAGTATTGATGGTTTCTACGTCCACCCTCTTCCTATGTTCGTCCTCCTCCCTTCGAATCTGAAGCCCTTGTTGCACTTTCCCAAGACCATCTAACGTAAAAAAATCTCCCAGTCCATTCCACAAACCTTCTGCTACCCGTGTAGCCGCTTGTGCGTGTATAGGACATCTGACCCCATCACACTTTGGCGCAAGTCGATAAATTTGCAACTTACACTGTCGCAGATTTGTCTGGATCTCTGATTCAGATACTCCATTCGACTCTGTACTGAAGGTCCGCAATCGGTCCGCTCGACGATCTGCATTCATCTCTCCAGCAGGACTGGCAGTCTTTACCACTACAGCTAGCCGCCCGAAACCAGAGAGAATCTTTTCCGACTTTAGTGACTTTAGTGCAGAAACAAGGTCTGGAAAGGACCAGTTAGAGTCAGTGTTCAAAATTACAAAAAAATTCAGAGTTTGGCAAAGCCAAAATAAAGACAAACACAAAAATAAGACAAGTCCGCGAATTTACTCAGTTCAGCGCAGCCAGTGACAAGAAAGAACTAACATAAATATAATCCGGACGAAGAAAGCCTCTAGAACAGAAGCAAACGCTGCCGTAAAATACTACTGACTAGTACTCAAAGAAAATACTACCACAAAACAAATGTTCAAGTCCAGGCAGGACAGTCCCAAGCTTAAGTTTCCTGCATGATGAAAACGTCCAATGTGTCGCGCAAATGAAGACTAAGTCCAGAATTCCGATAAGTCCGCATACATAAACACTAAAACGAAGTTTTGCGTCATCATTGTAGCGGCTCCGAAGTGAGTATCTTGTTGAAGCAATACGAAAGCATTCGGCGCCTGACGCAGGAAGGCCACTCGGAGTAGAATCGCTGCTCAGGACCCGTGAGCCGGCCTAAGTACAACCCTCACCGCCACGGTACAGCCGGCCATGCTTCCTGTCATTTGACCAGCGTAGGAAAGCAATCCATGCGGCTAGCGATCTCTGCTGGCATTTCAGTCGTCGTCTGGTGGCAATTTGTAGCGTCGCATCTCTCAAGTGTCAGCTGTAAGAAAGCCGGCTGCCCGCGTATCTTCTGAATAATGTGTGTTGCTGGCAGCACAGGGATAGCCCTCCGACACAGCGGGTTTGATGCAACTTTCGATGCTAATCTACCGCGTGAAAGTCACTTCATCTCTGCATCATTGCTGCAAACTACACTCCTAGAAATGGAAAAAAGAACACATTGACACCGGTGTGTCAGACCCACCATACTTGCTCCGGACACCGCGAGAGGGCTGTACAAGCAATGATCACACGCACGGCACAGCGGACACACCAGGAACCGCGGTGTTGGCCGTCGAATGGCGCTAGCTGCGCAGCATTTGTGCACCGCCGCCGTCAGTGTCAGCCAGTTTGCCGTGGCATACGGAGCTCCATCGCAGTCTTTAACACTGGTAGCATGCCGCGACAGTGTGGACGTGAACCGTATGTGCAGTTGACGGACTTTGAGCGAGGGCGTATAGTGGGCATGCGGGAGGCCGGGTGGACGTACCGCCGAATTGCTCAACACGTGGGGCGTGAGGTCTCCACAGTACATCGATGTTGTCGCCAGTGGTCGGCGGAAGGTGCACGTGCCCGTCGACCTGGGACCGGACCGCAGCGACGCACGGATGCACGCCAAGACCGTAGGATCCTACGCAGTGCCGTAGGGGACCGCACCGCCACTTCCCAGCAAATTAGCGACACTGTTGCTCCTGGGGTATCGGCGAGGACCATTCGCAACCGTCTCCATGAAGCTGGGCTACGGTCCCGCACACCGTTAGGCCGTCTTCCGCTCACGCCCCAACATCGTGCAGCCCGCCTCCAGTGGTGTCGCGACAGGCGTGAATGGAGGGACGAATGGAGACGTGTCGTCTTCAGCGATGAGAGTCGCTTCTGCCTTGGTGCCAATGATGGTCGTATGCGTGTTTGGCGCCGTGCAGGTGAGCGCCACAATCAGGACTGCATACGACCGAGGCACACAGGGCCAACACCCGGCATCATGGTGTGGGGAGCGATCTCCTACACTGGCCGTACACCACTGGTGATCGTCGAGGGGACACTGAATAGTGCACGGTACATCCAAACCGTCATCGAACCCATCGTTCTACCATTCCTAGACCAGCAAGGGAACTTGCTGTTCCAACAGGACAATGCACGTCCGCATGTATCCCGTGCCACCCAACGTGCTCTAGAAGGTGTAAGTCAACCACCCTGGCCAGCAAGATCTCCGGATCTGTCCCCCATTGAGCATGTTTGGGACTGGATGAAGCGTCGTCTCACGCGGTCTGCACGTCCAGCACGAACGCTGGTCCAACTGAGGCGCCAGGTGGAAATGGCATGGCAAGCCGTTCCACAGGACTACATCCAGCATCTCTACGATCGTCTCCATGGGAGAATAGCAGCCTGCATTGCTGCGAAAGGTGGATATACACTGTACTAGTGCCGACATTGTGCATGCTCTGTTGCCTGTGTCTATGTGCCTGTGGTTCTGTCAGTGTGATCATGTGATGTATCTGACCCCAGGAATGTGTCAATAAAGTTTCCCCTTCCTGGGACAATGAATTCACGGTGTTCTTATTTCAATTTCCAGGAGTGTATATCAATTTGAGCCTGCTTGCTGTATTCAAACCTTGGTTCCCTCTACAAATTTTATCTAACACACTTCCCTTCTTTATAAAATTGTCTGTTTCTTGATTGCTCAGAATTTGTTCTATCAGCTTGTCCCTTCTTTTAGTCAAATTGTGCATAACTTTCTGTTTTCGCCAATTCGTTTCAGTACCTTCTCCTTAGTTATTCTATCTAGTCGTGTAATCGTCACCGTTCTTTTGTAGCATCATATTTCAGAAGCTTCTACTCAATTCTTGAATGGTTTATCGTTTACGTTTCACTTCTGTACAAGGCTGCACTCCAAATAGAATTAGAAAATGCTACGTAAGATTTAAATGTACATTCAGTGTTTTAACAAATTTCTCTTTTTTAGAAATCCTTTTCTTGCTACTGTCAGTCTGAATTTTGTATTCTCTCTACTTCGGTCATCGTCAGTTATTTTGCTACCAAAATAGCAAAAGCCATTGACTGCCTTTAGTGCCTCATTTTCTTATCTAATACCCAAAGCATTGCCTGATGTTATTCGTTTGGATTTCATTTACCTTTTTTTCTATTGTTGGTGTTTTCTTATACCCTCTTTTCAAGACACTGACAAAAAAAATGTTCAAATGTGTGTGAAACTTATGGGACTTAACTGCTAAGGCCATCAGTTCCTAAGCTTACACACTACTTAACCTAAAGTATCCTGAGGACAAACACACACACACCCATGCCCGAGGGAGGACTCGAACCTCCATCGGCCCAACCGCACAGTCCATGACTGTAGCGCCCCAGACCACTCGGCTAATCCCACACGGCAAGACACTGTCCATTATGGTCAAATATTCTAAGTCCTTTTCCGCCTCTAATAGAATAAGAGTGCTATCAGCAAACGTCAAAAATTTTATTTCTTCTCTGAGAACATTAATTCCCCCTCCAAGCCCTCAGGGGGCTCAGCATTTAGTTGCTGGGTACGGGCTTGGCGACCCCGGGGCCCTGAGCTGGGGACTGGGAAGCGCCACCAGTCCTCAATACCATAAGCTCTGAGCGTGCTTCAACGACCACCGTCAGGCGCGATGGTGGAACGTTGTATGGTACAGAGCCCGGGGATCTTGGCTTAACTGCCTGGGTTGCGAGGATGGTATATACCTCTATAAAAAAAAACTCAATTTCAAGGTGTGCTGCGCGCCGAGGAGATGCATGGCTGTTAAGGTAGAACAGTTGCTAGCGGGCGACCTCTGGAGAACCTGACGCCCCCCTGTTGTGTTAGGCTTACCCACGCAAGCGGGGCTCTGTCTGGGTGGACATTCCTTTCCCTAGCTGCTCGTGGGATCACCATGAAAAGAAATACGAATAGTGCGCAAGCATAAGTCTCTATGAAAGGAAAGTTCAATGCTTTACAGTATGCCCCCCACTCGTTCCCTTCCCTGTCCACACTAGGGGAGGAACGGCGGTCTAAATTCCCTGGTGAGACGTATTCTCCTCGATTTCTGGTTTGCAGCTGAACAAATGGGGACTCATTTCTGACCACAAAGCCTCAGTTTTTTGTGGAAAATTTAGAGGACAAGTTTGGAGAAGTTGAGGGCATGTCTAAAATGAGGTCTGGAGCAGTCCTCATACTGACAGCATCCCCAGCACAGTCACAGGCATTGCTTGCTTGTGACAAGCTCGGTGATGTTGCAGTCTCCATTACGCCTCATAAGAGCCTCAATATGGTTCAGGGACTTACTTTTCATTGCGACCTGTTGTTGCCGTCTGACGGCGAGCTCCGTGCAGATCTGGAACGCCGCAGTGTCCACTTTGTATGATGTGTCTTCAGGGGACCTAAAGATAGTAGGGTCGCCACCGGCGCCTTCATCTTGGGTTTCGAGGGTGACACCCTGCCCGAGAAGGTCAAGGTGATGATATATCGATGTGATGTTAAGCCTTACGTCCCTCTCTCCATGCGCTGCTTTAAGTGCTGGAGGTTTGGGCATATGTCATCGAGATGTGACGCCAACCCTACCTGTCAGGATTGTGGACGTGCCTCCCACCCCAGTGTCCCATGTTCGCTGCCCCCTGTTTGTGTCAACTGCGGACAGAAACATTCACCTTGCTCGTCGCACTGTGCAGTTTATCAAAAAGAACGGTTGATTATGGAGTATAATACCTTTGACAGGCTCATTTACACAGAGGCTAAACGCAAATACGATCAACTTCACCCTGTGTGCATTTTATCGACGTATGCTGCAGCAGCTTTGATGTCGCCATCCCTGGCGATGAGCCCCCAAGCTCAGCCGCTTTTTGTGGGCCATCCAGCCCAGCTGTCTTTTCCTGTCCCCTTGGTAGTTGGGGGAAGACCCTCTTCCATTGCTCCCCTGACATCGAGATTAACAACCTCTCCTCCTTTGGGGACTTCAGTCCCCACCTCTGCGCCGGAGAAGTGCCTGCCTCCTCCGGCTCCCCTTGCACGTAAGGGATCGCTTGGTGCCCTCCCTTCCACAGTTACTGCCCCTCCAGATGTCAGCTAGTGGCTGAAAAAGCCACCACCTGAGTGCCGCAGGGCTTCCAGGTCTTCCTCGGTCCATGAGACTGGGTCGGAAAAGCCCACCCAGCCTGATAAACTGAAGGACAAATGGGACCCTACCAAAAGAAGAAAAGGCGAAATGAGAAGGACATAGAGACAGAAAAGGAGTTCACCACTGCACCTGAAGATGATGTGGAGTATCTAGCGTCCACTCAGGAGCTAGATGTTGCTCCTATGGAAGTTGATCAGGCTACTTCGCAATCGGTGGCGGCGAGCGCTTCTAAGGCGTGACCTATCCCCCCCCCCCCCCAGGTTCTTTCATGTCATCACAGTCGGATACCATTATCCTTCAATGAAATTTCCGTGGTTTTTTCCACCACCTTGCTGAGTTGAAACAGCTTTTCTGCCGCTTCCCTGCCTCTTGTCTGGCCCTACAGGAAACCTGGTTTCCTGTTTGGCAGACCCCCTCCCTCTGTGGCTACCGGGGTTACTATAAGAACCGCGTAGAATACGACAGGGTGTCTGGCGGTGTCTGTTTTTTTTTTCTTGCCACTATTCCTAGTGCCCCAGTGCCACTTCACACGGCTCTCGAGGCTGTGGCTGTTAGAATCCAGGCAGGAATGGAGCTTACCATCTGTTCCCTCTACCTTCCCCCAGATGAGGTTGTCCCTCTTGCTGACCTAGTTGCCTTGTTGGCCCAGCTCCCCCCGCCATTCCTCCTTTTGGGGGACTTTAATGCCCACCAGCCTTTATGGGGTGGGGCCCAGATCTCGGCCCAGGGTAGGAATGTTGAGGCTCTCTTGGCACAGCAGGACATTTGCCTTCTTAACACTGGTGCTCCCACATATTTTAGCTTGACTCATGGCACATACTCGGCCATTGACCTCTCTCTTAGTAGCCCAGGTCTTCTTCCATACCTCAGAGGGTCCACGACGACCTCTGTGGTAGTGACCACTTTCCTATTCTGGTTTCTCTTCTTCAATCCCAACCCCCTGACCAGCTGCCATGATGGTCTCTTCATGAAGCTGATTTGGCAGCCTACACCTCAGCTACTATGGCCATTGCTCTGCTTCCTGGTGACATTGAATTGGCAGTGGACAAGGGCACTATGGCCATTGTTTCTGCTGCCAAGGCAACTGTCCCCTGTTCTTCAAGTACCCTAAGGCGTAAGTCACTCCCTTGGTGGACACCAGAGATTGCAGAAGCTATTCAGGACCGCCGGCGAGCCCTGCAACGACACCGGTGTCATCCTTCCCAGGAGAATCTGGTTGCCTTTAAACGGTTGCGGACCGGGCTCGGCAGTTAATCCGGTGGAGCAAACAGGACTGCTGGGAACGATATGTTGCCACCATAGGTTCTCGTACCTCCCCATCTCAGGTGTGGTCGCGGGTTCGGCGTATTTTTGGCTTTCGCCCTCATGCGTCTGTCCCTTGCCTTTCTCTTCGGGGAACATTTTGAACTGACCCAATCGCCATCGCCGAACATCTGGCAGAGTACTTCGCTCGTAGTTCCGCGACAGCAGGCTACAGCGCAGAATTCTGTGCCATTAAAGAGCAGGCTGAGCGTACGCAGTTGTCGTTTTGCTCGCACCATTGGGAACGATACAACGCCCTTTTTAGTGAATGGGAGTTCCAAAGTGCTCTTACAGCTTGCCCCGATACCTCTCCATGTCCAAGACCGAATTCACAACCAGTTTCTTCGCCATCTCTTGGCGCACTGTCAGGGTGAATTACTCGCCCTGTTTAACCGCATCTGGACGGAGAGCGTGTTCCCAACTCGTTGGCAGGATAGTGTTACCATCCCGGTGCTAAAACCTGGTGCAGATACACTGGTGGTTGATAGCTATTGCCCTATCAGTTTTACCAACGTTATGTGCAAACTCCTGGAACGGGTGGTGAATCAGCAGCTCTTGTGGATCCTCGAAGCTAGAGGTCTCCAGGCCTAGCAACAGGGGGGCTTCCGTCAGGGCCGCTCAGCGATCGACAATGTAGTCTCGCTAGAGTCTACTATTCGTACAGCTTTTACTCGGCGAGAACATGTAGTTGCTATTTTCTTTGATCTTCGGAAGGTATACGATACCACCTGGCGCCATCATATCCTTGCTAAGCTGCACGAATGGGTCTTACGGGGTCTACTTCCGATTTTTCTACGGAATTTTGTCTCCAATCGCTCCTTTCGGGTTAGAGTTGGCACTTATTTTAGCTTTGCTCATATTCAGGAGAACGGTGTCGTGCAGGGCTCGGTTCTCAGTGTTCCCCTCTTTTTGGTGGCGATTAATGGTCTTGCGGCTGCAGTGGGTTCATCGGTCTGTTCCTCTCTATATGTCGATGACTTTTGTCTTTATTACAGTTCCCCAAGCATCAGTGTCGCTGAACGGCGGCTGCAGGGAGCTATCCGTAAGGCACATTTTTGGGCATCCAATCATGGTTTTCAGTTCGCAGCCTCGATGACCTGAGTGATGCACTTCTGTCATCGTCAAACGGTCCACCTCCACCCAGAGTTCTACCTTGCCAATGAACTCCGTATTGAGGAGACACATCGCTTTCTTGGCATGCTGTTTGATGCTCAGCTCACTTGGACGCCTCATCTTCGCGAACTTAAACAGCGGTGCTGGCGGCACCTCAACATCCTTCGCTGCCTCAGCCACACCATTTGGGGGGGCTGCACAAACAACCCTCTTACAGCTCTATAAGGCCTTAGCCCAGTCCCATCTCGACTACAGGAGCGAGGTGTATGACTCAGCAGCACCTTCAACGTTGCATATCCTCGACCCGATTCTCCATTGTGGCGTCAGACTGGCGACAGGTGCCTTCCACACTAGTCCGGTGACTAGCCTTCCTGTAGAAGCTGGAATCCCTCCCCAACGATTCCGCCGACAATAGGTGCTTGCGTCATACATCGCCCACATCCATGCCTCGCCCGACCACCCAAACTGCAGGCTCCTTTTTCCATCTTCTGCACTCCCCTCCCCACGACGGCGGCGTCTGTCGGGTCTCCCGATCGCGGTCCGCATTCGTTCGTTCCCTTCTCTCGTCACTCGAGTCCTTTCCCCTTCCTCCATCCTTCCGGCCCTCTTCTTCTACCCCTCCTTGGTCCTTCCCTCGCTTGCGGCTTTGCTTGGATTTTTCCTGCAACTCCAAGTCTTCCATTCCACCTGGCAGTCTTCGTCAACAATTCATGGCTCTTCTTGCCTCGTTCCGCGATGCAAATGTAGTCTACACCGATGGTTCTGTGGTTGATGGACGCATTGGGTTTGCTTTCATCCACGGCGACTACGTTGAGCAGCATTCCCTGCCTTGTGGGAGAAGTGTTTTCACTGTGGAGCTGGTTGCTAATTATCGTGCACTCGCTCACCTTTCCTCCTGCCCTGGGGAGTCATTTGTCATATGCAGTGACACCCTGAGTGGATTGCAAGCACTCGACCAGTGTTTTTGTCGGGACCCTTTGGTGCGCGGTATTGAAGATGCTGTTTTTGCTCTCGCTGAGTGTGGTCGTTCAGCGACGTTTTTGTGGACCCTGGGCCACATCGGTATTCCAGGAAACGAACGTGTCGATCGGTTGGCCAAGCAGGCCACCACTTCGTCACCCCTGGAGCTTGGTCTCGTGGAAAGACCTCTGGTCAGCCCTACATCGCAAGGTCCACGATGTCTGGAGCTCTGAATGGTCTGTCTTGAACACGCCAAATAAGCTCCACATGGTAAAGTAGTCCACGACCGTATGGAACTCATCCTTGAGGGACATGCGTAGGGACTCAGTTGTTCTCTGCCGTCTCCGAATTCGACATACGCGGTTGACCCACAGCTATCTCCTTCGCTGTGAGAACCCGCCCAAGTGTCGCTGTGATGCAGGGCTGACAGTGGTCCATCTTCTGATGGACTGCCCCCTTTTAGCCCCCTTGTGGCAGTCATTTTACCAGCTGCACTTCCTTTAATTCTAGCTTACGATGCCTCTATAGCTGACTCAGTTTTACGTTTTATCCGCCCAGCTGGGTTTTATCACTCACTCTAGTGTGGGCGCTCTCGCATGATTTCTCATGCTGCACCCACTCCAGCGACTTTTAATTGTGACGTGGATACCGAAATAGTGTCTTTTACGGTAACAAGTTGTGTTGGTACTTCTATCAACGCTTTCCAGCTGGAGGTTCTTCGTTTGTAGTTGAGTGGTTGACCTTTTACCTGATCCATCAACCACTGTAGTCTGTTTTACTCTAGTCAACTATTTGCTCTGCTCCTTTTAAGTGTCCTCTATTTTGTGTTATTGCGGTGTTCATTTTAGCTCTGTACCCCTTGGTGTTCCCTCCCTCTGGGTGCAGAGGTTACGCTTTTACTGTATAGGCCTTCTCCAAGTATGTCTGTTTGGAACAGGGGACCGATGACCTCGATGTTTAGCCCCCATCAAACCCCAAACCTAACCAACCCCCTCCAAATTTATCCTGGTCTCCTTCATAGCTGCAACCCTGTCGCACTTCTTTCTCGGCTACTGTTTTCCTTCCATGTCGTCCGTAGGGCCCTATAACTCCAGTCTTGTTTCTTGAAAAGTTATAGATAATTTTTAGCTTCCTCTATTTTACCCTTGGTATCTTCAGAATTTCGA